>NW_002476522.1:0-427818 GCF_000189635.1 Tetrahymena thermophila SB210 | reverse complement strand
CCACCCCAACCCCAACCCCAACCCCAACCCCAACCCCAACCCCAACCCCAACCCCAACCCCAACCCCAACCCCAACCCCAACCCCAACCCCAACCCCAACCCCAACCCCAACCCCAACCCCAACCCCAACCCCAACCCCAACCCCAACCCCAACCCCAACCCCAACCCCAACCCCAACCCCAACCCCAACCCCAACCCCAACCCCAACCCCAACCCCAACCCCAACCCCAACCCCAACCCCAACCCCAACCCCAACCCCAACCCCAACCCCAACCCCCAACCCCAACCCCAACCCCAACCCCAACCCCAACCCCAACCCCAACCCCAACCCCACTTTATAAATAGATTAATAATTTTAATTATTTAGTAAAAACATGCTTAATATAATTAATTTCTACTGTAAATCAATATCAATATTTTAATTTTAAATATTTCATTTCATAAACAAAATTGATAATAACTTATTACTAATTTTATAAATTATTTTTATATAGCCAATTTTATAGATAGTGAATTAATTAATCATATTTTTAGAATTTAGAACATGTATATTTAATATTTTTAATATTTATTAAATTGAGGATATTAGAATTTTAAAACTTAAAATATTATCATTAATTTTAAAAATTATCTAGTGTTACTGTTAGTTAAAATAATAATAATCGCTATTGTGTTTTCTAAAAATATAAAATAACAAACTATTCAATAATATTCTAGAATAATTAGAATATAATTCTACTACTTCAATAATTTCAGATCACTTATTCTTACAAATAAATAATACATGATAAATCACTATTTTTTTTTTCTGATTTATTAGCATTTTATTTAGAAAATTATTAAAAATATTTTACAAAATTTAGCAGCAATTAATTAATCAATTAAAAGGATATCAAAAATTTAGAAAATCATTAAGGATTTTAAAATGAAAATTTATCAAATAAACATTTTTAAATTTATATTTTAAAAGTTTATTTTCAAAAATATTTTGTTTGATGATAAAGTACATTTTAAAATTAAGAAACATTAACTAAATATTTAATCTTGTCTAATATTTAGTTTTAAATGATTGATTCTTTTTCTTTATTTACAATAATTTGCAAGTAAATAAGCAGTTTAGAGTTTATATTGTAAAATCTTTAATTAAAAAAAGTTTATTGATGATTTCTTAATTATTTAAATTTTTCATTCTTGATAAATTTTTTCACTTATCAAAATTTAGAAATCTTCTTTAATACTTTTTTTAGATTTAAAAATTTCTTTTTATCAAATTGAGTTTTTATTTTTGTTTTTGGAAAGTAAAAAAACACCTCTTTAATTCAGAATCTTTTCCAAATTTATTTATTAATTTTTATGTTAATCAAATATGTACATAAAATCTTACGATGGAAAAATTAAACAAGAGTTGATTGGTTATTTTTAAAATTGAGATAATTAATTTAAGATAGTTATGACAGATATATTTATATATATTTAATTATTCATATTTATAATATATTTTTTATTAATAGCTTTTTATATAAAGTATCAGTTTTAATTAAAAACTGACTGTGAAAGAAATTGAAGGGCGATTGATTTATTTATTTTAGTTGTGAGATATTTTTTTATGAATTGATTGATTGATTTATGATGGGATAGGGAAACATTAAATTAAGATTTTTAATTAATTATTTAATAAATAGATGAAATATAGTGCTTGCCTATTATTTATTGTAGAATGTAATAAGAGCTGTCAGTTTTTTAAATATTTTTGATTTGTATTTTTTAAATTTTGTTTCAATCAAAGTATAGATCCAAATATGAGTTGATTGGACTAAAAACTAACTCATCTGAGAAGTATTTTTTGAAAGCTTGTATTTTAACCATTTCTATTACATTTTATCTATAATACCCAAATATCTCAGATAATGAAGTTACTGAGAATGCACTCTTGTTTTAATCCATAAAAATTTAAGGCATGTACAGCAAAATAAGGTCTAAGTATTTTGAACTGAATTGGGAATGATTGCGGACAAGTAGACTTTAAACACTAAACAATAGATTTTACTTGAAGTCAGTTAAATTATTATAATTCATAGTTTACAAAACTATTTCTAAGTTTCTTAAATCAGCAAATTACACATAAATTTGAGCGAGGCACGCTTTGTACTTTGGATTATTTGGGTATCTCTTGATTAATATCATCAAAATCTTTTCAGCCTTTTTACTTTCTTTTATATTGATATATTCTAAGACAAGGACCATAAGTATTACTTAAACAAGCCAAGTACTTTTGGTGTTTTAGCAAAATTCTATCAGTTCCTATTCAATTTCCAAAATATTTTTAGCTTTTGAAAGTATTTTTAGAAGATTTTTTAGAATTAACTATGAAGGTTCAGGTTTAAAAATGACCTTGCAGCCGTATTTAGAGTAGTTAGCAGCCAATTATTCTTCTGGAACAAGTGGAGAATCAAGAGATTGTAATGAATGAAGAGATGGATTTGTAGATAGATGCTAAGTAGACGTGTCCTCGTCTTAATGTTAAGCTGGTTCAGCTAAATCAACCAAAGATGACTATTTAAGCCCTTAAAATTGTTTTATATCCACAACTTGATGGCTATAGCAAGTAGACTTCTCAAAGACATTTAGGTATACTTTAGATTCATAATCATCGCTATTTTTTACCAAATCAACAAATTATGAGATACATTTATACATATAGCTGCACTGGAATTAAGAAAAAGCCATCAGTTTCTTTATTTAAATAGCATCTTCAGTCGAGAGCTGAAATCTTTTCATCAGCTGATTACAGCTCAAACTTGTTTTTGAGTATTCATATTCCGCAAATGACTTTTCGATTCTTTAGAATTGTTCAATAAGATCTTAATTAGGGTATTCTTTGTTGAGTTAACTTGCATCGATGCTCTAAATGATAGACGATTAAGGTGAAAGTTGCATTTTTGAGAAGGATTCACTTTTTTATGAAGTAAAATTGAAATTCTTATTAAATGTGTAGAGCTCTTAAAGATAAAAACTATCTATTTAATAGTGAAATAGCTCTTTTTAGTTGTTTTAATTACTATGAGTGATTTACTAATATACTAAAATAGTATGTTCTCTATTAAATTTATTAATTTAAATTAAGATATAAGCTTTCCTTTGGCTTATATTAAGTATTTATCTGCTTATATTCCTAATGTTTTTTCATTTTGCATAATTTATAATTTTAATTATTAAAATACACTCAATCATTCATTCATTCATTTATCAATTCATTTGCATACGCATTCATTAATTCTTTAAGCACCCACCTATAAAATTTTATTAGCCATAAAAGCAATCTATTTATCTATATTTTTGAAGAGAAAATTGTTAAGAGATTAACTAATTGTCTTCTGATCTACTCTATTACATATCTAAATCGAACAATTTTTAAATTTTTAGTGTGTAATTTATTTTTTTTATAAAAATCTGTAATCTAATTTCATCAAATATTTCAAAAAATGACTCGACAGTTGTTCAATCTTTATTTCAAAGAAATCATAATTGAATATTTTTACAAAGTTTCAACTAACGTATTTCTTTTTTTTCAAAGAAAGATGTTTTAAAAATTAAACTATGTTCACTTTAGCTAATCATTTTAAATTTCAAATAAAATGCTTATTTTAAAAAGTACAAACAATACTGCTATTTCCTACTGAACTTAAAAATGCTTTAAAAGTGGTACTTTGTTGAGTAAGAAAAGAGTTATTTGAATTTCTTTAGTTGTAAGTGGAATAATTCAAAGCATTTATATACCAAAAATAAAAGGGAAAAGAATTACTAGAAATAAAAATCATATCTCATTCTCTATTACGTTTGATGATTTTAATAAATTAGATGAAAAAAAAAATCAAAAATACATTTTTGAATTGAGGAATTTATTCTGTAAGATACTGGCTCAAATCAAACAAACAAAATAAATATTTTTTCCTTATTAAAATTTTTTCTTTTTTTATGTTTTCTACAAAATTTATGTTGAAATAAATAATATATGGTAATTTCTAAAATTTTTAGTCTTTTCTTTTAAAAATTTTTTTATTTTTACATGTTTTTATTTTTAAAATCTAAAATAGTTGAGTGAATGAATGAATATACCTGAATAAAATGTTTTACAATAAATATTTATTTAATAAAACAAGCAAAATAAAAATATTTTTTAACAAAAAAAAGATATTTAAAAATTCAACCATTATTTTGTTCTGTCTTATCTGTCTGTCTATCTGAAAACATATTTGTCTAATTAATCTAACAAACTGAGATATTATAATTAATTTCGAGTTTACAGATATTTAAAAATTTGATTAGTTTGTTAAGGGTTGCAATTTATTATCAATATTCTTTCTTAATTAATTTACCTATTTTTTAGTGATAAAAATATTATCAAATTAATTTAAAACTAGAATATAAATTAATCACAAGTAATTTGAACATAAATTTAATTATTTAGTTATTTATTTACTGTTTAAGTGAAGCTTTAAGCAATATTTAAAAATAAAATATATTATACATATCCCACTTCACAGATTACATTTAAAAATCTTATTTTTTTTGTATTGTGTTTATAATATTTGCTAATTTTAGAAATACAAATGATATTATATTTAACCATATTCAAATATTAAAAAAATATTCTTTATCAACATTTATACATTTATCACTCATTTATATTTCCCACACCTATAGAAAAATTTTATGTTATTTAATTTTTTTCAAAACAACTAATTTATTTTTGGTCTTTATAATTAAATTCTTTGTAAGCCACCCAAATTTACTTGTACAAAATTAAAATCTATTAGAAATATATGGCTTTAAATAGAAAACCAAATCACAATATTTGTTAATAAACAACATTTATGGTAATAAATTTTTAACTGTATTATCAATATTAATCAATAAATATTATTTATTTATTAAGTAAACTATTATGTACAATTAATATTTGATTTTCTAATAAATTTATATTATTTTTGAGTATTTTTATATTTATATTCAATATAAATCGCATATTTATTACTATTTAATTGATTCTTACTCAAAAAATTATTTTTTCTCTTGTTTTTAAAAAAATAATATTCATAAATAATATAATATTTCAAGTTTAATTGTTTATCTTTATAAACTACTTTACTAACTTTAATAATGTCTTTTCTTAACTGAAAAACAAATTTAGTTTTAGATTGAAAAAATAATTTCACTAAAATAACTAAATCTTTTTATTAATAAACTTAAGATTAAAATGTTTATTTAAATATTCCTCCTTATTAAAAAGGTAAGTAAAATCTATCTTAAATTATATAAAAAAGGTAAGTGGCTATTTTCTTTGAATTAAGTTAATAAAAAGATTATAGATTTTGATTGAATATAAATAACACTGGAGATTTTTATTTCAAAAACAACTAAATTAATTGAGAAATATATAATAAAAATGTTCTTATTTAATTCTCACTTATCTAAAAAATAACACTTTATATTGTAAAATTTAAGTTTAAATAATCTTTTAGATATTAATAGCTATTTTTTCAATTTTTATTAAATATTTTATTTATAAATAATTTACTAAAGTAATCAAAATAATTCAGAAATATCTTTATTTTTGTTCTAAATTACATTATACAATTTATTATAAAATGATAATTAACTATTTGCCTTATTAATTTATTCAATTTAAATTTAATAATTGAAGTTGATGAGCATTTCTTTTTTAATTTGTGATAAAAATTAATCTTTTTAATTCTAAAAAATAATTTCTATTAAATTATTCATTTCTGATTGCGTAATTGATATCAACTTTGTTGGTTTAGTTATACATTTTATTGATTTGCATTATATTTTGTTAAAACTTAAAGATATATTATTAAAAAAATAATTAATTTTTGCACTTACAAAGTAAAACGATAGAATATTTTAGGTATTTATTTTAGATTGAAAAATGAACGATTAGAGATCATCATTATTAGTTTCACTAAATAACGTTGAGTTTTAAAAAGATTATCACTACTTCATTACATGCTAGTTAGAAAGTGAAGGAGAAAAAGTTATTTTTTATATCTTTTCCCATATTGACATTAATTTAATTTATATTTTTTGTTATTATTTCAAAATGAAAAAAATAGAGAAGAACAGATATCAGCGCTTGTGTTTCAAATCCAGTATTTACAGCAAGTACTTTTGTTATACCATTGAGATAATATAGGATAGATTATGGAGAGCGTATTCATGTAAATTAGCAGCTTTAAGAATAATTTTCATTTACATTAATAATTCATTTTTAATGTATCATTCATTCAATTATTTTTTTATTAGTTTGCTGCATTCGTAGTTATGGATAGAACTGAAAATGAATTAGGAATTAAAGATTTAGATAATAAGGGATAAGCAAGATTATTAGGTGAATGTATTCTTGACATGGGTCCTATAACAGCTGCACTTTAAGATATTGGAGGAACAGGAGTTAGATAAAGTTTAAAATTCACTCGTATATCTGGTGAAAAAGAAGTCACTGTAGGAAGATTTATTGTCAACCTCAAGTTAGTTGTAAGAATAATTTGCTTTATTTTAATGAAATCTTTTTAAAATTTGATAAAATGTTTAAATTTTCAAACAAATTGTTTTGAAAGACTGGTTAATTTCATAAATAAAATCAATGAATTACAAATAAAATAAATAATCAGGGAGAGCAAGTGATTCCAGTAACCAATCAGTTGGATATAAAACCTCTAGAAAAAGAAGACATATTCCATGAATTACCTAAATCTGATCCATTCTTTGAGTTTTCATGGAGAGTTAGGGTTGATATTCGTTCAGCTACTGACCTCCCTTTAAATAGAGTAAATCCATCTGGCTTGCCTACAACCTTTGTTGGTAAATTATTAAATCTCAATAAAATCAAAAGAAACCAACAAAGAAATCTAATAAAAAATTAGAAATTTAAGAAATATTTATTTTTATATATTTTAATATTAATAGAGGTTGGATGGACACTTTATGATAACGCAAGTCCTGATGATTTTGGCTTGTATTTAACAAACTTTGTAGAAAATAATAGACATCCCTTATGGAATTCACAGTTTTTAATATAGAATCCATAAAAAATGACAGAAAAAGATGGATTTATTTACATTTGTATTAAAGACAAGTATGTCACTGAGCCTATTGAAACAATTTATATTCCTATTTTCCCTTTAAGAGCCTTTGTACCCATGAATTTAGTATGAATTTGTTTAACGCATAGATAAATATAAAGTTAAAATTTTAATTAGGAATTGGTTAGCTAAAGAGCAGAGTATGAAGCGAAACCTAAATATTTTGTTTCTTTGACTTTAGAAGTACCTAATACAGAGAGCTTCGTAGATGCCTTAACAGATGTAGTAGTTCATAATGTGCACTATGATCCTCTTCCTTACACTTAAAGAATGTTCTTAATGATGACACTTAATGAGTATCACCCTCAAAGGTAATTAATTTATTTATTTCTTATTAAAAAGATTAATAAAAATTGTTATTTTTATTTAGCACTCCATTTGTGCAAGCCGATCTAACAGGACCGTAGAACTTGGCAAAAATTATTCAAGATAATAGTTAGGAAGTGAATGCATGCTTCATTTCCACAATCATGAAAATTCCTCCATACCAAACTGATTAAACTTACAAAGTAAATTCAAAATATTTTTTTTACAAACTATTCCAAATCTAAAAATCAGGAATTGAAAGACTGATCAATTAATTACTGATTAATAAATAAATAATTAGAAAGATATTAATTAAATTATTAAAAGCATCAACTTTTGCTAAATTTTACTTTTAATAATAGGCTGTTGCAGTTTTCACCCTGCCTAAAAGCTATTTAGAAAAGAAGATTTTATTCTTTATTGCAGGAAGAGATGATAGTATTCCTTGCAATCATGCTATGCCAAACGGAGTGGCAGGTGTTAGCAGCTTAGCAGAAGATACTTTGAAAAAAGTACTTTTTGCAAGAGATAAAAAGGGAGCATTCCTACCTGTCATGTGGAAAAAAGATAGCAAATTATATCCTGTTTTTTCAACTACAAAATGTATGTTAGAACTTGCTTGCTTTAATTTGGAAGATTAAAAGAACATTTAGATTAGTGAGGGTATGAAGCAATTAGAAGGACAAGAAGGAGGAATCAGAACTTAAACTCCTGTAGATACCATAGCAGATTATATGGGAGTTAAGATGAGTGGAAAAATGGGAAATAATGAAAAGTGGAGTTTTTTGGCTAAAGAGTTATCTCAAAAACAAGAAATTATCCATAGAATGATCAAAGAAATAGATGACAAAACTGAATCTCTGAAAGTCACAGGTAAAAATAAATATCTAATTTAATCGATTTTAATGAGATGAATTAATAAGTATATTGATTTAAAATATTAGCTACTGAAATAGTTGATCTAAGAAGGTAGATAAAATTGCTTCAAAGCGAAAATTCTATACTTAGAAAAAGACTAAACCATGACGAATAACTCGAAGTGTAATCGATAGTAGCAAAAGAGATTGCTCTAATGAGTACCGAGGAGCTGAGATAAAAAATATTAAAACTAGCTGCAGCTTACAGAGACGAGCGTATAAGAACGGAAGATCTCTAAAAAGCTCTCAAATAATCCTAAAAAGATATTTCTCAAGCAAGGTAAATCGAGCATGACTTTGAAATAATGACTAAAAAATATGCAGATGCAACGAAAAAGATTGTCATTATGCAGTAAGAAGTTTAAAAAACCTAAATATATAAAGAAACCATTAAAAAGCAAGAAAAAGTCATCTAAAAACTTGAAAGGCTTATAGAATCTACTTTAAAAGGTAAAGAAAATATTTTCAATACAATTTTAAGTAAACCTTTAATAATTAAATTAGATACTCAAAAGGCAAGAGGATTTTAATTGGAGTTAGAAAAGCTAAAAACAGAAAATTTAAATTTACAAAACTAGCTTAAAGGAAAAACAAACTCAGGTGGAGAAAATGTAGAAGCGTTAAAACTTGAAATAGCTAAATTAGAAAGAGTTATTGCAGATTTACAAAATCAACTAAATTTAAAAAAACCCCAAACAGTCATGGATGCAGATTGGGAAAACGAAAAAGCAGAATTCGAAATTAAACTCTACAAAGCACATGCTAGAATAGAAGCACTTCAAGAGGAATTAACAGAAAATGCTAAAAATTACGCTAAAGAAATCGCATAACTTAAGCTAGTTGTGGCTGTAAGATAAATAAATATTTTTATTATAAACCCATTAAAAACACTTATAATTATAATTTTAGGAAAAGCAAGCAATGTTAGATACACTTACTCTAGGTATTTGAGCATACAACAAATTAATAAATAAATAAACAAATTATAAACATTTCAAATTATATTAAATTAAGACAATAATAAATAAATAAATAGTTCATTTTATATGTAAATATCTTTAATTCATTAATAACTAATTAATTAATTAATGAATTATTTAGTTAGTTAGCTAATTAATATCTTCTATTTATTAATTAATAAAGAATCAATTAAGCCTTTTCTTTCTTATTTTTTTCAAATTTAAATTTGCCTCTAAAACTGGGAAAAACTATAATTAATTAATTGTAAAAAAATTACTAAAAGATAATTTAGTAAAAAAAATTCAGATAACTTCATCAGCTCTTCGGCGTTGAACATTTCGTATAAGTTTTTGAGGCCAATCCACAAATATAAATACAGAAAAAATATGCCATTCTTCTCTGTAAAATAGGCAACGCATTTTTAATTAAATGTGATTGCTCGCTGCCCGATCTAAAATACATTAATTGTATTAATACATACGAAATAATTAAAATTCCGTGAGATGAAGATTACTCTGCGTCTTTCAAAATGTTTTGTAAGCAAAGATTATAAAATGCTGCAGCTTTTTATCAAAAAAGATTGCCGTTTTATTTTCCGAGGCTTCTCTTCCACCTCTTTTATTACCCGTTCTCTATTCCCTAGGTACCAAGACCTACGAAGAAGAAGAAGAAGAAGACGAAGAGCATCAAGAAGACTTGCTGATTATTTTAAAAAAAGAAAGAAAAAAAGAAAAATTAATAAAATTAAAAAAATAAAATAAAGAAGATTTATGAAAATAAATAAGTAAATAAATAAGAAAATTTAAGAAAATAAACAATTAAGAAAATAATTAATTAGATGCTTAAGATGATAAAATAAAATAACTAAAAATTCAAATAAAACGAATTAAAATATAAATAAAAATAAAAATAATACAATTCAAGAAACAAACAAATAAATAAATAAAATTCAAATAATAATAAAAAATTTGAAAAAGTAAATGAAAAAAATTCACCAAATTAAAATTCATTTTTAAATCTAATTTTTTTATGCTTTTTGTTATTTTTTTTTTAAACACAAAATCATGTGTTTTATTTTATTTTTGCTATGAGTTTTAAATAACAATTATTGTTTGTTTGTTTGTGATAGATTTTAAATAAATTGTTTTAAAATAAAAAAATAAGCTCAAGATTTAAACTAATAAAAATGGATTGGATACAAAAAGTAGATTTTAACGAAAAAAAACAAAACAAATAATGAATGATTGATTATCATTTACAAACAAATAAAATAGCAAATAAATAAATAAGTGTTATATATTTTTGAAAAAATTTATTCTATAGTAAAATATTTGTATCAATCAGTTAGTTAGTTACTCTCTCACTTTCTTATCTCAAAGTCATTAAAAGTATAAGAATTTATGTTTTTTTCATTTTTCTTCTCAAATTTTGTTATGTTTGATTTTGGGCTTCCTTTTGTGCTGAGCCAAATTTCCCTTTTTTAGCATAATAAAAATTTATTTTGTTTATTTAAATATAAAAGTGTATTGATTGATACATTTGTTTGGCCTTTTCGACAGGGCCTTATACCTATTAAAATAAATATAATTTAAAAATATATTTCAAGAAAATAATAATATATACTGCTCCTACAACAGTGTTATGTGGAGTATTCATAACCCATCCTTTTAGTCCTATAATTAATTTTTTATAAAATATTTTAATTATTAATTAAGAATTAATTGTAAATAAATACCTAATTTATCAGCTTGCTCTTTGGTGTATTTTCTAAAGAACACCCCTATTTAAAATTAAAAAATTACTGATCAAATGAAATCTATAGATAAATGGGATATTTTATCACCTTAAACCTTTCCATGTACTACGTATTCAAATGAGATTAATAATTTTGAAGCAGCTTAATCCATATTCTCGCTAATATTTTTGTTATATTATCCTAAAATTCCTTCTGATATTATTAATAAAATTGGAATAAGAACTATTTTTTAAAACATAAGAAAATAAACTTAAATCTTTGATTAGATTATTATAAATTTTTGATCATTATATTAAAAATTTGAAAAGAAGATTTGTGGTATCATCAGTCATAAAAATTTAAAATGGCTTTAATTTTCTAATTATTTAAAATTTACTGCAAAAACATAAAAATATTAGATTATAAAAATTTAAATATCAAAGCATCACATACGCATTTAAACACTTCATTAAAAAGATAAAATCCTTGATAGTTAATTATTAAAGGAATTTACTATAATTTCGAAATAAATACAAATTATAAATTTAAAACAATTAAATAAATTAATAAATAAATTAAATATCTATTTACTTACTTCTCTTTTTAGCAATTTATTTTTAAAAAAACTTGATTATCTCATATTAAAAATTATAAAATTAATAAAAAATTTTAGCTAAAATAAAGATAATAAAATTGAATTAGATAAAATAATAAAAAATGATACTATGAGAACACGAACCCAGTGACTGATTCTCATTAGTGTCATTTGTTTATATTTTATCATAAACAAATGACACTAATGAGAATCAGTCACTGGGTTCGTGTTCTCATAGTATCATTTTTAATAATAATTTGAATTAATTTAAAAAATATTAATAAATCTAACCATAGGAAATAATTTTAAAGGGAAAATAGAATTAATTAATTTTTATTTATTTTGAACGATTATTTATAAACAAGATTTTATTTTTCTTAATAATTAATTTTAGGCAATCTATTTATTCACAATTAAATAATTTATTTTAGCTTCTAACTCTTTTATTTTTTAAATATTAATTAATTTCTTACAAAAAACAAAAAAAAAAACTAGAAATCAACAATTTATTTATTAAACAACTATTTTACTCAATTTAATAAATTGAAAAATTAAATTTGTAATTTAAATTTTATCCTTAAAAATTTATTTATTTATTTTATTTTTAATCTTGATTTAATTTAAAAATTAAATTAATTGGCAATATTTTATTTGATATTTAATTAATGAAGAGAATTCCTTATTAGGATTTATTTGAATAAAAAGAAAACAATTGAATTGCTTTCAGAATAAAATAAATACAATTACAAGAAAATAATTTATAATTAGTTAATTACAAGTTTTATTAAATATTAAAATTTCATTCAATTTCTTTCTAAGTGTCTTAAAATGGTATCAACCAATTCTTCCTTTTTACCAACATTTTTAAGTCCTTTGAACTTAAGATACTATTTAAGCTCAGATATTGTCAAACCATCTGGGTTGAATTCTTCTTTTAAATTAGCTTCTACATGTGAAATAAGTTTTTCTTCTTCGCTCATTTGTTTCTTCCCTGCTGCTTTTCGTTTTGGTTTTTCTTCATAGCTTATCTCATCATCTTCATCACTGTATTCAACTTTTTTATTAACTTTTCTTTAATTAGTCACTTTTTTGTTTTAAACTCCTCTTTTTTTAGGCTTAATTTCATCTTCTTCATTATCGATAAAGGAGTCCTCAGAGTCATAATCACCTATACTGCTTGCTTCAGACTCTTCTTCTTTTTTTACTTATTTTTTGTTTTAAGCAGGCTTTTTTGGAGCAGGTTACTTTTCGTATTTTAATTAAAATTATTTTAAACTTTTTCATTATTTTGATATTAATTAAGTAAGATTTACTTTCTTTTGTGCAGCAGGTTACTTTTCAACAGCTACCTTTTTTTATCTTGGTTTTTTTTAAGCGGCTTGAGGTTGGTCATCATCTTATACATCTAACTTCAATGCTTCTTCAAATAGCTTAATTATATCTTCACAGCGTTTCATACCTTCTTCATCAGGTTAGATCAAGTCTGCTGGATTTTCTGGGTTTTCTTCTTATAAGGCATGTGCCTGAAGATGAGCAAAAAATTTCTATAGTGAAGGATCTTCGAAATTTCTAAAATCAAAATTAGCTAAATCTAATGCATTGCACATCATTTTAGCTGCATTTAGTAAATTTCTGCTAACTTCTTCCTTTTATTAAGGTCTGATGGAACCTAAATTTCTCTAATCATCAGCATATGGTAAGAAAATCAAATCTAATAAGTTTAAATTCATTAAATAAATACATAGAAAAAAAAAATCTTACGAAAGCCTGGAGGTGTTTAAACATGGTCTTCATCATAACTTTCTTCTTATGGAAGTAAAGCACAGAACCTAACCTAAGTGCCTTTACGGGGAATGAATCTAACAATAGCTATTTTATCTTTGGCAATCATTTATGAGATCAAAGCATGAAAAGATTGAGATGATCCCTTTACATGATAATCATCTGGGTAAACAAAGTAGCTTGTTCTATAGTTGTGGTAAGCCTTAAGTGTTCCTGAAGGTTTAAATCCTATTAAACGCATACCTGGTTCTTCGAATGATTTGATTTCATTAATATCACCTTTACTAACTTTAACCTTCTCTCCTCCAATGTGAACACATGTGGAAATTTGGTTTTGATATAAAGACTAACCTGTTTCTTTGCAAATATGCTTTACTGTCCTTTTTAAAAGTTTATTAGTGTTAGATTCTAATTATTTGGCAAGAGGGCGTCTTTATTTCACGAATGGGCAAAACAATTTGACTCCCAATCTAGTTTCATCACCCAAAGTAAAAAGTAATCTGTTGACTGCCCTTTTTTTTATTTATTTATTATTTAATTAATTTACTTTCTTTAAAATTTTTATAAATTGAAATCCATAATTTTATATCCAGCCAGCCATGATGCATGTATTTAATTAATTCACTTTCGTTGTAGTTTAAATAAATTAAAATCCAT
Source organism: Tetrahymena thermophila SB210 (assembly GCF_000189635.1). Taxonomy (NCBI): domain Eukaryota; phylum Ciliophora; class Oligohymenophorea; order Hymenostomatida; family Tetrahymenidae; genus Tetrahymena; species Tetrahymena thermophila. The sequence goes on along the minus strand of NW_002476522.1, from coordinate 413,703 downwards.
AATTATATAGTTAGTTATTCATGGTACATGCATTTAATTTATTGACTTTCTTTTTAGTTTTAATAAATTAAAATCTATAATTTTATAGCTATTAATGATTCATTGCTTGATACAAGATAAGTGAATATTTGATAAAAGTTGAAATATATTAATTAGAATCATATTATTTACTTTATTTACTTAAATCATTTAAATATTATTCTGACTATTAAATATATTCATTAGCAATTAAAAAATGTATATGAATTAATACCTTTTTTTGTATTCTTTTTGACGTAATCTGTGTTGGATATCCAAAACTTTATCTGATGTATCGATAACAGCTTCATTAATTTCATCTACATCAAAGGTAATGATGCTTGAATAGAATTTTCTGATATCAAACTTTTAGTTTCTAGTAGCAAGAGGGAACAACTCAATTTAGATATTCTTTTCTGCCAAAGTTCTTGCTTAGTTAAAGCACTTATCTAAAAAATCTTTATTATCTGAATGGGGCTAATCATTGTTGGTGAATAGGAATATTCTCATTATAAATTTTTTACTATCTCTGTAATTAATAAATAAATGCTTGAGATACAAATATTTTTTAATTAAATATTATTATTTACAATTTTGTAAAAATGCTATTGCAAGTCCACAATGCTTCGTGGAAAGGTGTTTCATTGTCTGCAAAACCGAAATCTCTTTCAAAATTATCTCCTATTATAATGTAAGTAATATGAATTACTTTATAAAACCTACAATTAGATTACCTAACTTAACTACGTTTTTAATCATTTCTGCTGAAGGAGTGCTAAGATTATAAACTATATTGATCCCCTTAAAGTTCAAATCATTATTTGTTTGTTTCTTTGATTGATTTTTTGTAATAAACCTTAAAATTGAAAGTCTTTTCAAATGAAATATCATACCACATTGTAGAAAATAACAGAAACTTAGTCATCTAAACTTGAAATAATCTTTGACTTGAAGAAACTCTAAATACTCTTTAGTATTACTTTAAACTAAACCTGCAATAAACAAATATTTAAAACACAATTAAAATCAAAACTTTTCAAAAATAGTTTTACTTCATCATTAAACTCGTTTTGGAAGATCTTCTTGTTGCAGTCAATTAAAAAGATGACTGCATCTTTTTTACTTATGAGATCAGGAATAAACTTTTTATTTTTTATGTTATTGTGTTTCTTACTAAAAAAATAGCAAATAATTTTTAAAGTACTTCGTTTTCCTAGAAATCAAATCCCTAAGCTTGGTCACCACCTTCTCCAGCGTCTCCGCCGACGAAGTCATCTTCAAATTCATCAAATTCCATTTAATTAAAACGATATTGTTTGTCTTGCTTGAATCTTTTATTTATGCTGAAAAAAGATTTGTATTTTCAACAGCTATGATTGATTGATGATTAATTACTAATTAATTAATTTAATATATTATTAATAAAATACGGATAATAAGATATTCATAATTCCAAATTAAATAACTTTGAAACATGATCAAAAATTTGCAATAAAATTGATTTAATCAACCGCGAAAAATCAAAAGACAAAAAGAATTAATTCATTGATTGATTAATTAATTAAAAAGTGAATAATTCTGACTACTACTTAATACTTTGTTTCTATTTGATTTCTATCAAATATTTTTATCACTTTTATAATTTAAATGCATTTATTCAAACCTTCTTTATCAAACCTTTTATTGAAGTCTATTACTTATTTATAAATTATCATAATAAGAAAGCGCGAACCTTTATGTCCACCAAAAATAATCAGAAATGGCAAACATTTATTTTTTTTTAATTGACTTTTAAAAATTAAAATATTATTTATAAATTAAATAAAAATAAATAGCTTCATAAATTGATAAAATCTACTCAATAAGTCTTCTCAGTAAAAATGAAATACAAAATTACATAAAATATTTATTTTATTTTTAAAAATTAGTTGTTGTTCTTTTTGGAAAGAAAATTGTAGCAGATAAAATCTATTTATTACTTTAAATAGCAGATAAAATCTATTTATTATTTTAAAGAAAGAAATAGTTTTAAAATAAATAAAAACCAAAATATTTTTTTAAAAATTATTATTTGTAAAAAAAAATTTGATTCAAAATTTTGGATGTTCTTTTTAGAATTTGTATAAAATTAAAAGTCTTATTTAATATAAAAAATTAAAATGTTTTAAAAATAAATAAATTAGATTCTTGAAATAAAAACTACTTCATAAATATTTTTAATAAAATTAGAAATTTAGATAATAAATTGATACGAAACTAAATTTAATTAATTTTTTAGTGGTTTATGTAAAATTATTAATATTGATAGAGTTGTTAAAATTGTTCAAATTGGGCTTTAACTCATAATAAAGATCATACAATTTTTTATATAAATTTAATATCATTAAACCAAAAAATTTGATTTTTTAATAAATTTTAAAGCATAAAAATTTAGATTTTTAACAAAAATGGAGAATAAAGATTTAGCAGAGCAAAATGAAGTAGCTTAAGAATAAAAGACCTCTGTAGTAGGATCAGTTGTGTCTGAGTCTAATGTAGATACAGATACTTCTATTGACACTATGCCAAAAGATAACACTACTTATAAGCTCAAGGAATATTGGGACTTTAGATTTACTAAAGAATAGAAATATGAATGGTTGGCTTCATACTAAGATATAAAAGATGTTCTTTCTTAGCATGTAAAAAAAAGTGATAAAATCCTTCTTGTTGGATGCGGAAACTCATAATTAGGACCCGAAATGACATAGGTAATTAGTAGTTTTATTATTCTTTCAAAATAGTATATAAATGGCACTAATAAAAAAGATTAAAGTTCTTTTAAGAATAGTCGAAGAGTTTTATAAAATTTGTAAAATTAAGTAAATTTATAATGAAAAATATTAAAATAGGATGGATATGAAAATGTTATTTCATCTGATTTTAGTGTTACAGTTATAAAAAATATGAGCGAAAAATTCCCAGAGCAAAAATGGGTAGTCAGTGATGTAAAAAATTTAAAGGAATTCTAAGATGGAGAGTTTGATGTTGTTTTTGATAAAGCCACAATGGATGCTTTGGTCACTGATGAAGGTAGTTGTTGGAATCCTAACCAAAAAACTGTGGATGATTGCTCCGAAATGTGTCAAGCTGTCCACAGAGTCTTAAAGAAAGAGGGTAAGTTCTTGTAGCTTACATTTTAAGATCCATACTTTAGAAAAAGATATATTTTAAACCCTGAAATAGATTGGAAGTAAACCAATTATCATAAAATTGATACCGGACTTGGTTATCACTTCTTTGTTATTCAAAAAAATTGATTATTTTAATTTATAATAAGTAATAATATATATATAAAAAAATTTATTTTTTCAAAGTATTCAATCTAAAAAAACTAGAAATTTTACATGGAAAACTAAATTTAGTTTTAACCAAACACTTTCTTTCAAATATACATTCTAATTTTTGATAAATATTGTTTGTTAATAAGATTATTAATTCAAACTTAATACCAATTACAAAATCAATCAATTTACTGTTAAATATAAATGTAATATTCTACATTCAAAATTCAATTTGAAATATGTTTTTATTTATTATTTTAAAAATATAAAATATATTTATTATTGGTAAAATACATGAATGAATGAATGAATGCATTGCATTTGTGGTTTTTATTTTCAAATATTTATCATTTTATTTATATTAAATATTAAATCCCATACTTCATTTCATTTAGAAAGAATTATTCATTCTTAGCATAACAATTTTTATAGATTTATTTACTTGAAAATATTACTAATTTTTATTAATTTGATTTATTTGCTTTTTTATTTGATAGAAAATTATTTTTTAATTTATTGTTAAAATAAATAAAAATAAATCCAATCATAATTTATGATTAAATATTAATTTTTTTTTAATCAAGTTGTGTATTGATTAAATATATTGAAGAGAAGAAATAAATTCAATATCGTGGATAATTTAATTCTTACAAAAATAATTTTTAAAAGGGATTTTTTTTTTGCTTTATTTAATTGTCTATTTTGTTAATATAAAATTTTAAAAAAATAATTTAATTCCTAAATCAAGATGTTTGTTTTAGCCTAAGTTTTTTAGTAGAAGTTTAATACTATATTTTGTTGAAATAGTAAAATGACTAAGTTAATTCTATATTTGATGACGAATACTATTTCGTTTTTTTGTATATAATATATGTATTCGTTCAAGTAATTAAAGATTTTTCTATATTTTGTTTTATAAAAGTTAAAGGATCTACAATTTTAAAGAAAATAGAAAATTAAATGATTAAAAATTTTGCTTACTTGTATTTGATGAAATTAATCAATTAAATTTGATAAAATTGATGTAATCAAATTAGCTTGAAGTAGATGTTTGTTTGCAACTCTTTTTTAATTAAATATCAAATTTATTTCTTTAATAATTAATTATTTCACAAAAAAATTAAATCAAAATAAAATAAAATAAAAAAATGTGCATTACTTTTTTTTACATTCCTAAAAATTAAAATGAGAAGTTCATTCTCAGCTTCAATAGAGACGAAGGCATGAAGAAAAAAACATCAATTTTAAACTATTTCGAAGAAGACACTAACATTCTTGCTGGTAGAGATCTGGAAGGAAAAGGTAAATAGATAGATAGATAAATATATTTATCAATTTTACCATTTTATATTTGTCATATAAATTTTATTTTTACAGGTACATGGTGTGGAATTAATAAATCAACAGGAATAGTGGCATTTTTAACAAATTATGATACTTAAAATTATCATGATATTTCTGATATTAAATATGGCAGAGGAAATCTCACTTACAGATTCTTAAAATCTGAATTTGGAAGTTGCTCTCATGAGACTATAAATTAAAAGATATACGAGGGAATGAATACAATTCTAAAAGAATTAAACTAATATAATGCATTTAATTTGGTTATTGGCAGCCTTGTTACAAATACTTTTTACTATATTTGCAATCCTTACAACTAAAAATTAAATATTACTCCTAAACCTCAGTTATTGGAATAAGGAAAAGCATATGGCCTTACAAATACAGATATCCACACACTTTGGCCTAAAACTGAATATGGTTTAAAAATATTTAACGAAATTCTCTTGAAATATTAAAATAACTCAGAGAATGTAAATAACATTGAACAAAATCATTATGTGTAAGATTAATCAATAATTGAAGATCTGTAAAAGTTAATGTTTGATTAAACTATTTTCAACGAAGACCCAGAATCAGAATCTCCTATTTTGGTTAAGCAATACTTTAGTAAATATTGCAAAAAAGAGAGAGGAACTGTAAGTTCTTGCTATATAGTTATAGATAGTAAACTTAAGGGAATTTACTAAGAATTATACATGGTAAAAGAAGATTTTACATAATTAATTGCTGATCCCATTAAGACTGTCTTTTATCTTTGAATTAATATTAATAAATATTATAAAATTATTAAATAGAGTAAAATATATATTTGAAAATTCATTTATTTTTAAAATAAATCACTTAATTTAGTACTAAAAAATATCCTTTTTTTAAAAATTCAATGAAATTAACAAAAAAAATGTATTTAAATTAAAAATTAAATTATTTGCTTTTAAATTTTTTTTATATAAACTTTTTAAAATGTAGTCTGTCTATTAATTTTAACAAGCAAATATTTAAACAAACAGATATAAAATATTACCCAAATATAAAAAATTAAAAATATTTATTAAAAAGAATATTTCGGATGAGATAAAATTGCAATTAAGAAATTTATTTAACAATGTTTATAATTATTTAAATAATAAAATATATTTAATTAAGAAAATCTGGCTGAATTACTTAATTCTTTTTTATACCTTAAAAAATAAATATCAATTCATATTTTTAGAGTTTAGTGGAAATTATGTTTGAAATTAATTTAGATTTTTTTGTTAAATAAATTAGTAGGTAGATTTTATAATTTTTTGACTGCATTAAAGCAGATTATTAACGAGTTAAATTTTACTAACAAAGAAAATTTAAATTACCTATTTTTAAGCAATTTAAAAGAAATATTTTAGTAAGCAATACCCGTCTAGCTCAGTCGGTAGAGCGCCAGCCTTTTAAGCTGGTGGTCGAGGGTTCGAGCCCCTCGGTGGGTGATTTTTTTACATTTATCTTGAAAGAAAGAAAGATAAATTTTTTATCTTTTCTAGTTTTTAGAAATAACTGCTTTAAAGCAATTTAATTGAAAATTATTAGTAAGCAATACCCGTCTAGCTCAGTCGGTAGAGCGCCAGCCTTTTAAGCTGGTGGTCGAGGGTTCGAGCCCCTCGGTGGGTGATTTTTTTATAAAATATTTGAAAAGGAATAAGTATTCTCAAATATTTTTTTAATGCAATCCAATTAATTGATTTAGAAAGTAAATTATTTTTGGGATGAAAAATAAATTAATTGAAAAAGAAAATTTTAAGATAAGCGAAATTTTAAAGCAGTAAAAACATAAATTAATGGTAAATAATTATAGTACGTATGATTGTGGAAGAAAATTAAATTCATTAAAAAATTTAAAATAGTTAAGTTTTTGACATTAAATGCTTGAATTGAATTTGGAACTACTTAAAAAATATTTATTCAAAGAAATTTCAAATTTTAGATGTAATAATGTTAAATATTCCGTTTATTTATCTCTCATGCTGGGAAATATTTATTAAATTCTTTTGGTGATTATAGCAGGAATTAATTTTTAGGCAAAATAATAAAGTAAATTCAAATGAATCTTCATATATTAAATTTAAAGAGGTATTTATTATCAGTTCTTAGAGACCGACCCACTTTTTTATATATAAATAAAAGGAAGCAACGCTATTTTAAAAAATATAAATTTGTGTTATTTAGCTTGATAGAACTGATAAATAAAAAATTAGCATAAGGCCCCGACTTTCTTATTAGTTCTATTAATAGTAATAAAAGAAATTTGGAAAGTTTTGAATAAATATTAAACAAAAATTAACCTAAATCAGAAATTTGTTTCTAATTCAATTAAAAGAAATTTACAAGACCATTACATTTCACACAAACAAAAATTTATAAAATTTAAAAGTAGAAATTTAGGAAGAAAAGCTGATAAATAAATAAATATAAAAAGAAGAAAGCTAATAAATTTCTTTTTTAAAATAATTGTATAAAGTTAAGTAAAGTATTAGGGATTTTTAAAGAATAGTCTAATTTTTATTTCTACTTTAGTATAAAGCAAAAAAACAAACTTCTCCCTTCATCATTCAATATTAGAACAACAAATAATTTAATAAGAAAAGCAATAACAACAACATAAAAGCAAATAAATAAACGACTTAACTTTTAAAAATAATAAATAACATTCTCAAAAAATAATTAATTTAACATAACATAACCATCCAATAAATAAAAAATACTAGAATTATTCACAAATAAACAATAATATATAAGCATAGACAACTAGGTAATTAGTTAGAACTTAACCAAAAAGCGCATTTCGATAATAAACATGCTTATAACTTGCTTTTTACTTTCGCAGGTATCTCTACTTAAAGGAATTTTACAAAAAGATGAAACCTCTTCTTTTAGCAACAAAGAAAGACTTAAGAGAAGAACCATTGTAATAAAAGATTGGATGAGCAGGTATTTGTCAATTCCCAAATTCGTTAAATGGTATCCTTTTGGTGACTTGTTAGAAATTTGGGCTCATTTTGGCCTGTTTGTTCTCTGCAAATAATATTTAAACTAAATTGGTTTAACTTTTTTACTTTTAGAATTGGGTAGTGTCCTTTACACTTCATTTATTGAAGGAAGTGGGTTAGGTTTGAACCCTTATTGTCAAAGCGACGCTTTAAAGTACAGTTTTTTTTACATTATCGATGGACTCATGATTTTTTTACTTGATATGAATCTGGTTGCCATATAAATAGCCTTTCACGCTATCTTCTCGATGCTTGTCATTGTCCATTGCATCAGATAGAGATGCAAATGGACTAAATATGAATTTGGAAGTGAAGTCTGCTAGTTGATAGACTTGGGTATTATAAATGAGAGTCATATGGTGCTTTGCCAATACATAGATCAGCTTGAAGTAATTTCCCTTGATAAAGGAGGTTAGAGGACCAGCGTTTCTCAAGCTAGTCTCTCTGAAAACGTTGAAATAAAAAAGTTTTACCCTGAACAAAAATTGATAGTTATAACTTCATACTAAAGTTATCCTATTAACGTAGGAAATATGATAACTGTATCAACGATATCAATCCCCAGTTTGAATGTCATCCATTCTAGCTCTAAGATCCTTGAAGTCAACAAACACTTCATCCTAAATGATGCATAACCTCATCTTGCTGTTTTTGAATCTGACAAAACAGCTAATAGTACAAGAATCAAAATATTTAATCTCCTCTCCTACCAAGAGAATTACAAGAGATTTGAGCTAACGTAAGCTTTCTGTATTAATGAATATTTCGAAAGCGAGTAGATAAAGCTATTCATGGAAATTGAAGAATTCGATTCAGCAGAAATGAAAGCTCGCAAATCAAATCACGTGATAAAAGTTCAAAATAAAACGATTTGGGATATTGATACTTCCAAGAAAAAAGCATCTGAGTTAATTGAAAATGCACCAGAAATTTTTTGCATAGAGAAAATCAATAACAGAGTGCTTGCTATGTGCGGATAATGGCGCATTATTCTATACGATATGCCCACAAAAGTTAAAGTAAGAAGAATCGATGCATTCCATTGCACTTACTCCTTGATGCCCATTCAAAATCAGTAAGACGCTTATTTGGCTCTACCTCACGAGACTATGAAATCTAAAAAGAATGCTTACCTAATGAAAAATAAAGAAAAATCCGATTATGTATGCTTAGACCATGTCATGCTTGATACCTCCTTCATCTCATCAGCAACCTACTGGGCAGAAAACAATACAGTCTCCCTAGTCATTGGTAGAACTCTTTATATTAACAACAACAAATACTTCTACTAGGAATCAAAAGACTCTTTAGATTTTTCTATTTGTGTGACAGAGTGAAAAATCAGTTAAAATTCAAAAGTAATTAAATAAATAAATCAATCAATAAAAAGTAAAATCAAGTACAAAAAGCAAACAAAATAATAAATAAATAAACAAACAAATAAATAAAATAACTTACTTATAATTATTTCCAACCAAAAAAATCTCATGAATTTTATCACATACTTACTAATATGATATTTTAACTTCAAAAAAATATAATAAATAGGAACTAGTTAATCTAAATTAGCTGTCCATTCTTTCAAAAAATTTAATATAGCTAATTAATTAATTGAATTTCTTTCTATTCAAAAATAAATTAGCATATTATTTTTTTATCATTAATTAATTGATTGATTGATAAATTAGTTAATTGTTAAGTAAATAAATAAATAAAAAATAAGGAATGTAATTTATTGCCACGTAATATTAAAATAATCAGTTTAATTCCTTCATTTTCTTTTACTGTCTTAATTTATAAAGCATCAACATTAATCTATGTATTTATCTGTAAAACATAAATTTAATTTTCAAAAATTAATAATAACAATTTATTTTTTGGCCTGATTTATTTAAAATAAATATTTTTAAAATTTTTTTCAAAAAAATGAAGCTGCTTCAATTTAGATATTATTTAAATCAAAACATCTACAATTTTTATTTTTTTTCGGATACAAAAATAAAATGAAGTATCTAATTTGCAATAATTTTAGAAGGCAAACTCTTTTGAGCAATTTATGGAGACGGGAAATATTTTTATATTTTTTTTATTTTTTGATAAAAATTAAAAAAATGTCTTTACTTAATTTAGTTGAACAAAAATTCATATTTAAATGGTAAAAAATCAACCAAATATTGAATTATTTATTTAAATAAAAGTAAAAATAATAATACTTCTACTGAGAAGTTAAAATAAATTTTCAATTTTATTCAAATAAATTATTTGCTTTCTTGATTGTTTGTTTGTTTATTTATTATTTTTTTATTTTTTATTAATTTAGATATTTTTTAGGCAGGTTAAAAGAATAAGACTGATTAATCCATCAGAAATTTCACTAAAATTAACATATATATTTCAAATATATTTATCAAATCTTCTTATTTATAATTTATTTATTTTAATGAGAAGAATTCCTGCAATTATATCCGATATAGATGGAGTTCTTGTTAGAGGGAAAGTTCCCATCCCTCGTGTTGCAAAAACTCTTTCATACATTCGTTAGCCATTGAAAAATATATTTTAAAGTACTCCACTGCCTTTCAAAAATAGCAGAATTCCATTTATTTGCCTTACAAACGGAGGAGGAATGCTTGAGGAAGATAAAGCTCATTCAATTAACGAAATTTTAAATCTTTAAGAAAATGTTCAACTTCATCAAGAGAATTTACTATTGAATTTTACTCCTCTTCGTCCTGTGCTTTCGGGCTAATACAAAGAAAAGCTGATTCTGATTGCAGGTTACGGAAAAGTAAACGAAATAGCTTAAAGTTGTGGTCTTAAAAATTTTATTAGCATGGAGGAATTTTGTTCTCTGTATCCTTAACAAGTAGAACAATACCAAAGATAAAGAATGTCAAAAGAAGAAGCTTGGGAAAAAGTAAAAAATCGTATTGATTTGAAGAAGTTTCCAATTAATTTAGAGAAAATCCCCTCATTTGATGGGATATTTATCCTTAACGATCCTGTCTACTGGGAAGATTGCATATAAGTGATTACAAACTAAATTTATCATTAAGATTATTTATAAAGCTTTAACAATAAAAATGATTCTGAAAAATCATAGAAGGTAAATTAAATTTATTAAAAATAGCATTAAATTTATTTTAAATAATTCAATAGCACATCGAAATATTTACTGTCAACAATGACATCACTTATGCAGACACTTTTAGATTAAATAGACTGGCATTTGGCCCATTCACTTACACTTTACAGAGAGTTTCTAAAGAACTTCATAACCAAAACTTAAATATTCACATATATGGAAAGCCTTCTATGCTTACTTACGACTATGCTAGTATTCAATTTATTTTTTATTTTTAATTTTTTAATTTTTAGCTAACTAACTTACTAACTAAATAACCCTTTTTCATAATTCATTAAATAGAAAATCATTTATAAACACTTTCTGAAGATTCCATAGGAAATATTTATATGATTGGAGATAATCCTAAAAGTGACATAAGAGGTGGTAATAACAATGGCTGTGTTTCTATATTAGTCAAGTAAATTTTAATATTTTAAATATTATTTAAAACTTTATATTTCAAAAGGAGTGGAGTATTTTCTGGAATCAACGATGCAGAGGATCCTGCTTAACATGTAGTTGAAGACTTCCATGATGCAATTAAGTTAATATTCGAGAAAGAAAATATACCATTTTCACTAATTTTATGAAAAAATTAGCGAAATAAAATATTAATTAACACATATTCATAACAAACTTAGATTTAATTAAATCAACTAAATAAATGTTACCCAATGTAACATGCAAAAATACTTGAAGAATTAGGGAATAATTCTAAAAATAGATAAGAATAATTGGTTATTCATTCATACCTGAATGGATTTTTTGAAAATAAATTTTTCTAAAATATTTCTGTAAATGAATTTTATTTAAAATTGTTTAATAATTTATTTATATAAGAATGAATGTCTTACTCGCTTGCTTTCTTTCATGCACAAATTATTTTAAACTTGAAATTTTTTTAAATTATTGATATAATTTATTTGCTTTGACTTAATTACATAAAAATATAAATAAGCATTTAAAGTCAATTTTAATGAGGATTATTAGCACTTGACTTGGGTTGCTCAGCTTCTTTAGAATTAATTTATTTTCTAACTTCATAATAAAAAATTAATCTTTGTTGTATCCACTCTAATTTTTTAAGTATATTTTCTGTTGAATCCTTTTCATTTGCTTATTACTATTAGATGTTCGGTTGATTTTTGAATTAATTATAATATAAATTCTTTATAGCAAGAATAACTTAGCCATAATCGGCTAATTTATTATTATTTTCACTAAGCTTCCCCTCAATTTAGCTTTACCATCTCTAATTCTCTAAGTTAATATCTTCTATTTGTTTTTTAATTTCGTTCATTTAACTTGTGTACTACAAAGCTTCTTCTTCCAATTAATGTTGCAGCCTATTAATGTCTTTATTAAATTAATCAATCATTTATTCAGTATTTGTCCCATCATTCATAAATTTTTATTGTAATTTTCTTAATTAATCATATCTTTCAATAATTGACTCTACATCTGGCTCATCTTTATCGTCTTCGTTCATAAATTCCTCTGATTATTTGCAGACCTCATGCAAGAAAGTTTTGTAAATTTGCAAATCTTCAATATTGTTTTGTAGCTCGTCTAGTTTTTTTCTGTAATTTAAAAATGAATACAATCAAATTATTTAAAAGCATCCATTAATTAAATCTACTTTTTATCTTAAAGCAAAGTGGTCATTTCTGTAATGTCTTTTTATCTTTTTTCATTTTCCTTTTTATCTTTCTCAGCTCTTTCCTCTTCTTTCTTTCTGTTGAATTAAGTCAATTTAAATATTTAAATACAAACAAATATTTGAATGAAATATATTTATTTATTTACCTTTTTAAATCATTTTTAGCTATATCTGTATCCTTTTTTTCTTCCAATTCTAAATTCCTTTTTCTCTGTAACTCATTGAACTCTTCTGCTTCATGAGCTAACTCTTCTAAAGTAATTTCCATATTTTTCTTTTTTTACTTATATTCTTCATTTACTTTTCTTTCTTGCTATTATATTTTCAAGAGTCGAGTATTCTAAGAATCATCTTGAAGTCTTTCTTTTTTTATTTAAAGAAAAAAAAATATCAATCAATCAATTTCATATAATTATAAATCCACTAAATCTAAGTTATACTTTAATAAAGTAATTACATTCTTCAAGTTATTTTCTCAGCTCATAAATATCTTTATCTATGTTAGGATCGAATTTACTTCTAGGATTTTACTTCAATTAGGCATCTACAAATGAGACCATGTCTCTTACTCTCTAAATTTGTAATTTATTTTTATAATTTTATGCAGAATATTCAAATTATTTACTTTGCTAGCCTTTTTTAATTCAATATCTTCTTTATTTTTTTGTGTCCCGCTATTCAGCTGTTTGTTTTATTATTAAACATTTATGATAAGCTTTTTTAACATTTTATTACCAAGGAAACAGTCTTTGCTTTATTTTTTTGAATCCTTTTCTACATTTTTTATAATTATAAGACTTTAATGCTGCTGATTATAAATAAGTTAAGATAAAATTACTGGATTATTAGGGTTTTCTTCATAAATATTATTTGCTTTTATGGCCTAAAATATTGGAATAATGTTAAATTCAATCAAATAAATTAAAATATTTATCTGAAAATTTATTTAAAAAAGCTATTTATTACTGCAGGATTCTTGTTTAAATTTAATTGCCTTATATTAAAACTCATTTTTCTATTTATAAGATATATTCTAGTTTTTATATTTAATTTTCAGCTGTTTCTTTTATTGATATTAAAAGTAATGATAATCGATTTGATTAAAAACAATTTAAATATTCAAAATCATTAACAAGCAAATCATAAAATATATGGTTAATTTAATTAAATAAAAGCAAGGAATGAATGAATAAGTGAGAGAATTAAAGAATAAATGAATGAATTATTAATATAAAATATTATATCTGAAATGTTTAAATCTTTTTGAGAGTAAATTAAAAATATTTTTATTAAAAACTTTAATGAATCAAATAAATAATTCAGTTTAATTAAATATATTTTGAGAGAATCTGATAAAAAGAAATGAAAGATATCTATTAAATATAAATTTATACTGAGTATTTCTTTGTAAAAGAAGTGAAAATGGTGAAACTTTTTAAAATAATTTTTAAAAATTTCTCAATTTTCTTGAAATAATTACGAAATGGAGTAATTTCTTTCTTGCAATTAAAATCATTTTTTATTAAAATTAAAAAAAAATTTTAACTAATTAAAAAATGATAAATGAACTTGAATAAATTGATCAGTGAATTTTTATTCTATTTTTTGTACTTTTTATGTTATCAAGTGCTTTTTTTCTTTATTTCCATTTGAATAAAAATAAAAAAATATATTCGTAGACACAAAACTTGTTTTTAATATTTTAATGTACAAAAAAAGACTAGTTTCAGTTAAAATATAATAATATTTATTGAAAAATAATTCTATTTTGTAAAATTTCTTATTTTTGATATGTTTTATTTAAATTATTTGGTAATTAATTAATTACATTATTACAAATTTAGATATTTATTTAGTATTTATTACATATTAATTTATTTAATAAAAATTATTTTAATTTGAAGAGATTTAAATGATTTTGAAAAGTTTTACATAACATTTATAAAAATTAATTATTGCTATAATTACATATTAATCGATATCTACAAGTTATTTAATAAATTTATTAAATCTTTGAAACAACTAATTGATTATTTATTTAATTAATTAATTAACTAATAAATTGTTTTTAAAACTAATTCTAAAACTGAAAGTAGAAATGTAGATAGATTTAGAATAGGAATCTCAGTCTTTATAGGCTGATAATATAATTCTTCCTTTAGAATATACAAAATTAATTATAGATGATTACGAGACCTAAGAACTTATTATCTAAGATAAGAAAAGCTAAGTACTTATTTAACGATCAATTCATTTTATTAGTTGACTGCATTTGATTATAACTACATTATATTAGCATTATAAAAATCAATATTTTATATACTAACATAAGATTTATGCTAAATCAATTAATGGGTAATCTGTGTTATATTTCAAAAACGGAGATACTTACTAGGGCGATATTTTTAAAGGAATCATGCATGGTAAATTATCTTTCAATTATTATATCATTTTTATTTATATGATAAATTTATTGCTAAAATTTATAATTAAATCATTTAAAAAACAAGGTAAAGGTGTTTTTAAGTGGGAAAACGGAGCAAAATATGTCGGAACATTTGTTTATAATGAGATTTAAGGCGAAGGAGAGTATTTTTGGCCTGATGGAAGCTATTATAAAGGCTAAGTTATGCATGGTAAAAGGCATGGCCATGGATATTATGAAACAGAGAATAAAAAAACTATTTATGAGGGAGAGTGGTTCGCTGGAAAGCGTCAAGGAAAAGGAAAAATAGTTTTCTCATCAGGGTATATATACTTCAAATAAACATTAATAATTTTGACTAATTTACTTCTTTAAATAAATAAATAAATAATTTAGAGCAAGTTATGAAGGAGAATTTTTTAATGGTATAAAGCATGGAAAAGGAATATTTAAATATGCATCAGGAAATTATTATGAAGGCGAATATGTAAATGATAAAAAGGAAGGGTAATTAATTTATTTATTTATTTGTTTATAATCAAATAAATCATTTTTAAAAGAAATGCAAATTTTATTTGGAGAAAATCAAAATTAAAAATTATAAAAGTGAAATAGTATTAATGCTTATTATACATATGCTCATTATAAATTTAATAATATCAAATAAATATGATTTTTCTTTATTTGAAGATATGGAGTCATGTATTGGCTTGATACATCAGAGAAGTACTTTGGAAACTGGTCAAATAATCTTTAAAATGGCTTTGGAGTTCATATTTGGTTAGAAAATAAGGGTGAAAAAAAGATGTTCAGAAACAGGTGTCTATTTATCGATTTTTAATTGATTACTTTGAATTTCTTAAATTGATTTTAATTGTTAAATAGGTATGAAGGCTAATGGTTAGATGGTGAAAGACATGGGTATGGTGTATTTTATTATGCTAATGGGAGTAAATATGAAGGATAATGGGTTAAAAACTTGAAAGAAGGATTTGCAGTATTCACTGAAGATAACGGCAACATCATTTAAGGAACATTCAAAGGAGATAAATTAATTCAAAATATTTTAGATAAACCTCTACTCAGTTTGAATTTTGATGAGTTGGATAAAACAGATTTAAACAACTCCAATTCCTAGACTTTCTCTCCTCAAACAAGAACTAGTAAAAAAATAATTAATCTATCTCACTTCAACTTACTTTGATTATTTTTTACTTTTTTAATTTAAAGAAATATCAAAAAACTCATTTCAACTTTCATTATTTTTTGTTTTTTAATTTCAAATAGATAGCAAGAAAAACACAAGCATTAAGAAGGAGAGTTCACCTCTTCCTAAAAAATCTATACTAGGTACTTCTATGAGTAAGCCATTAATTTAAATTTAATAGAAATCTTAAAGCGTTTTGTAGACATCTTCAGCATCTATTAATAATATATTGTAAGATAATCAAAAACAATCGTCATCTTTCAAACCTGCTAATTAAACAACAAATGAAACAAACAAAGATGAAAAATAAAACTAAATTAATAAGTCGATTTTAGGATCTGAGGGTGCAAGTAATCTCCCAACAAAAAGGTCTAATGAAAATAACAAGGATTAAGTAAAGGATTCACAATAAGATACTAAAAAGTAAACAAAAAAAGATTAGAAAAAAGATTAATAAAAAGAGGATGAATAAAAGCAGCTTTAAGAAAATCCTTACAATACCCTGCTTGATTACAGTGACTTAGACATAAACTTTCAAGATGCCTAAGCAGTTCATAAAAATGTCAACACAGTTTTACTACGACACAATTCTAACTTGATATAGTGGTATAAAGATTGCTCTTAGAGATATGAGAGCACGTTAGGTATAATTTAATTTTAATCGATTATGCTTGATATTTATTAAACAAACATTTTTAGGAGAAAAATCTTTCACTATGGATATGCAATAAATTTGGAAGTTTTTAAAAGAAATTAAAATATTTGGTGGTAGTGTTACATAATCTACAATTAATAGATTGTTTCATAGAGGTAGAAAGAATTATTACTCAATACAGGCTAGTGAAAAAGAATTATTAACTGAGTTAGAGGCTATTAAATCTTTAGGCAGATTTATAACAGAAGAAGAAAGAAAAGATTTAAAATTGGTAGAATTCCTCTAAGCCTATAAAAAAAAGATTAAATATGAAAAAATATTGACACCAAATATTTTTGAATAAGACCCTAACCAAGAAACAGAAGAAATATACTATACTAAAGTTATCAACATTCACGATATGTCATAGCCTATTTTGTATCGCCATTTTGTTGATGTTCTCGTCAGAGTAGCTTATTTAAGGTCGAAAATACCAGATCAATTACATCTTGAGTTAGAAAAAATTATTGAATAGCACATAAAACCATTTTTCGAAAATAAAAAGAAAAGCATGAAAACTTCCTCTAAATTAAACGAAGATGAACTTCAAGTAATTAATTTGTTTTTATTTATTCTAGCTTAAATATTTTTAGCACTGAAAATTCAGAAATAATCTATATTAATTTCAATTTCATTCATATTTTTAATAATATAAAGCATTCTTTTAAAATTTTTAAAGTATTTTTACAAATTTATTTAATTTATTTTATAATTTAAAGAGCTACTTCAACAAGGCTACTTTTATTAAACACAGTTGTATGGATAACTTACATAAAATTTTTGATAAAATAAAAACTGTAAATAGATCTTCTAAGTTTGGTTATTCTGACGAAACTTGCCTTCTTTAAGGACTAATAAAAGTTTTAAAAGTAATAAAAACTAAAAAATGTGTATTTAATTTTAATTCTTTTTATCATAAATAAATAAATCTTAGTCTAGTGAGATTATTAAAAACGATGCTGACTAAAACTTTCTTTATTTCATTCTTGAGCAAGGATTCGATCCTAATCTAACCCTAGGCCAGATAGATTAGATGATTAAAGAAAGAGAAAAAGAGAGAGAGAAAGAACAATAAAAGGTAAATAATAAACGTGCCTAAGTTAAAGCAAGCAATTAAAGAAAAAAAACTCCAGATTTTAAAAAGATGAAAGAGGAAAAAATAAATATCTTAATCAACACAGAATTAATTTTTAGTGAGTTCATAAAGTTAATTCTAGTTTACACCATTAAGCATGTAATTAATTATCAACTATTTATTTATAATCATATTAATAATTGCTATTTAAAAATAAAGATTAAAGATCTCCATACTAAAATAGATGATGATATCTTAGAAAAGAAAGTCTCCTAAATGATCGAAAAAATAAATAAAAAAACAATAAATTATAATGATCCGAGATTAAGCTAAACTACAACAAAGAAAATTTGGCCTACAAGTATTAAAGATTAATTGTAAATTTGTTTGTTTATTTATTTACTTACTTATTAAAAGAGTTTAAAAAATTTAAAATCAAATAAATATTATAGAAAAGTTGAACTTGCAAAGAATAGACTCAAAAAGGAAGAGTTAGAAAAAGAAAAAAAGAGGAAGGAAGAAGAAAGAAAGAGAGAGTATTTCAAAATTTAATAAAAATAAATTAAAACAAATTTTATTTTATTAATTTTTTTTTATTTTAATGTTAAATAGATAAAGAGAAAAAGCTTAAATGGAACTAAACGATTTTAATGCCCCTTCAGATATAGAAATTGATAGTGAAGATGACTATTGATTGATTAATTAATTAAATCATATTATATTTACTTAAGCCAAATTTCAAAATAAATAAAATAAAAGATAGTATTGAATTATCTATCTATCTATCACCTTCTAATTTTTGACATCATTATAAAATGGAGTAGAAAATTATTTTTAAAAAATCTATTAAAATATTAGTTACTAACTAACTAACTTACTGACTTATTGATTGCAAATCTTAATCATAAAATTAACAGATTAATAATTCACAATATCTAGTTAATTACTTAATAAACAAATTTTGTAAAGCAAAAAAATAATAACTCATCTCTTTTATAAGTTTCTATTTATTTTTTATTTAGAATAGTTAAATTAAATTTTTAAATTAATTAAATAAATGTTGAAATATGTTAAAAATGTTTTAGTAAAAATCTTTTTATATATTTATTAATTTAAAGAAATTGCAACCATTAAATAATGAATCAATTAATTTATTCATGATCATTCTGCTTTTTGCAGATGAATTTTATCGAATTTCTTAATTAAAAAATCATTATAATTTGTATTGAACTTTATTAATTTATTGTGTATTTAATTAATTATCATTAGTTTTGCAGATGAATGAATGAATGCATTTCTGCCTTGTTTTTTTTTTGATTTAAGAGTGAGTGAAGAAAATAAAACTAACTTTCAAGTGTAGATATATTAGTTAGTTATTTAATTAATTAATTAATTTATTAATCAATTGATAAAAACTTTGAATTATAAAAGTAGTTGAATATAGTTAGAAATGTCAGAATAAGAATCATATAAAGATTAATTCCTTTAGACAGCTAGCAATTTAAGATAAACCTAAGAATTAGAATAGCTACGTGCATCTTAGCAAGCAAATGCTAACTAGTTCTAGTAATTTAATTCATTTTAAACAAACAGCTTATTGATTTTGGATTTTAAATTAGAGTTTCTTAACAAAGATCTCATATTGGAGCCCTAACTAAAATCACTAACACAAATGATATTTGGTCATCTAATTAATACTCAGATGTAATTATTTCAGTTATATTGGAATTTCTTTTAATTTTGCTTGTACACTTATATAATAGGATGTTTGGAGAAAGAAAATGCAAACTTCATTCTACAACAAAGAGCATAATGAAAAGTATGAAGATAGATTTAATTAATTTTTGATTCAAGCAAGTTAGAAAAGTGATTAATTTTTCAATCAATAAATATTTTAAAAAGGTAATTTGAATACAACACTTTGTTAAATCCAGAAATTGGTCGTAAAGATAATTATATGAGAGTTACTAGAATATCTGAGTATTCAAATGCTCTTCACAATAATAGAGTAATCAAATTTAATTAGATTTTACATAGCTGATTTTTATTTATTTATTCATTCACTCATTCATTCATTCTTATATATTTATAAATAGGTATTTATCAATCCTAAATTCACAAGTTGCTGAAATTAAATAATTAGAAATATGTTGATCAATCAATTTATTATAAATTAAACAAATAAACAAAAATAAAAAAAAGAACACCATCTTACTAATTAACTAACTAAGTTTGTGATGATGCAAACAAACAAACAAACTACTCTTAACTATTAGTGTATCTAATTTCTCATATAATAAAATCTAAAATATATATTAGTTTTTTATTGTTTTTATTCATCTATTTTATACATACAACATGTAATAAACGAATATGTCTTCAATTTTAATTTCATTTTATTTCAACAAATTAATTTCTGTTAAATTAATAAATTAATTCTTTATCTTTTTATATAAATTTTATAAACAAAATACTTATTTAATAAAAATGATATAAAATTTATATTTTTAGTTAGCATTTCTTTACATGTTTTATTTAAAATATACTTCAATCTCCTCATTAATTCATGATTTTTTTCTATTTTTAAATTTTAATTCATTATTTTAATTTTAAAATTTTATAAAATAAAACTTGAAAAAAAAAATTTTAATTTGTAAATAATCTAGGTAAGTAAATAATATGAATATTATATTTATAATTATTTATTTATTTATGGTCATTAAGTTAAAGCAGACAAATTTTTATATATTATCAATTATTTCTATAAGTTATTTATTTCTATATTTTTTTTGTGATAGTATTAATATTAAAGTAAAATAACATAATTTTAAGTTTCTTCAAAGTTCAGTTAGATAAAATAGGTAAAGACTTAATAGTTTTATAATTTAAAAAAATAAGAAAGAATGTTTTGATTTTTGATCAGCTTTATAATAATATCTAAAGATCTACGTTCTACAGAAAAAATTAATTTAGGACTATTTAATTACTCATTCATATTGACAAATGTGAGTAAATTAAGGAGTCATCTAAATATAGTAAAATTAACAGAAGAAATCCAGAAAATTTCTAAAAACAGGATCTTTTTACATTAAAAAAATCAACTGTTAAAGAGCAAGTGTGTAAAAGAGGACAAATTTAAATAAAAATCATTATTTTAGTAAATTAATTTAAGATATGGAATAGAAAAGTGAAAGCAAACATGAAATAAATTATTATCAAACTCAGTCTTCTATTTGAAGTATTTTTGGCTCATAAATACACTATTTGTTGCTCTAATAGATATTTTTCAATATTTTTTTAAGAAAATACAAAGAAATTGCCTTACTTAAGTTAACTAAGTTGGATTATGAATTATTTTTCAATAATTGATCTCTTTGTTTGTATCCTGTAAACTAAGAAATAGTTAGTGAAAGGTATATATATGGGCTGAAAAGTAGAGCTCTACAATTTTATAATTTAAATTAATTAAAAATATCTTACAATTTATTAAATTAACATTATTCATAATCATAATTTAATTAATTAACAATCCAATTGTCAAGCTAAAATCTCTAATGAAAGTAATTTATATTTTATAACAAATATACCCTTGTATTCTTTATGGATTAGTCTCTGTTTAGCTAACATTCGCCATGAAATGGTTATTATAAGGTAGATAGCATCTTGGCCTAAATACTGTAAGAACAACCTATTCTTCAAAACTATAACCTCTACTATTAACTATTAATATTTATTTTAAATAGGTTCTTGGATATTAACAAATAGTGATTGTTATTTTATGCTCTTTGATAGACAAATATTACACTAAAAAGACATTAATTTAAGTAGTTCCAGCTAAAAGTGAATAAATAGGCAATTAAAAAACAACTTTCCATGAAAAAATGAAAAATTTGTTCAATGAAAAAAAGGATATGTTTATTTTTTCAGCAGTTTATTTTTTAAATACACTAAGTGGCACCAAAGCTCATAGTTCTTTACCTATACCTATGTAAGCATTAAATTAAAAATGAATAAGGCTAATTTTTCATGTTTTTTTTAATTAACAAAGGTTCTTAGCGTTAAGGAGGACCTTAATTTTCTTTGTTTTCATAGCATCTCTAGTATTAGGTAAAAACAAGCTGTAACACAACATTTTAGCAAAAGCTTCTATCTTTTTGATAACTTTTGGTGCATTGTTCGCAGGATTACAGTCTTTCGATGATAATATATTAGGTTATTTGCTTTGCTTCTTCAATAACTCTCTTAGTGCCATCAGTCTTTAATTGACAAAGAATTACAATGATAACCAAAACCTATCTCCATACCGTAATATTAATAATAAATAATAAATAAATTCATCTATTTTTGCTTATGATTAATTAGTATTATTTTAAGCAAATTAATTAAAAATCAATGATAATTGACCTATTTTTATTTATAAAAAATAATAATAGAAATAGTTGTTAAAAATAGTATCAATGTCCTGCCGTTTTTCTTTGTTATCAGTATTTCTACTGGTGAATTGAAGAATATTTTAATTAGTGGAGAACTTTTTAATAAAGAGATCTTATTTCTTATTAACTATGTGGCAATCTTAGGTAAATAAATATATAAATAATCGTTAATATAAAAATAAGTAAATTAACTTTTAAAAATTAGGATTCTTCCATCAATTCACTACTAATTTATGCTCTGCCAAATGCTCCCCTCTAGCTCTTGCAGTTACTTAGAGTGTTAAGGTATTTTGTTTATTACACTATTATTGTATAAGGCTGAAATTAATTAATATATAAATTTTAATTTAAAGGATTTGGTTAGCACAATAGCTTCTCTAGTCTTTTTCTAAGACATGGAAATAAATATTTATTCTATTGGAGGACTTATAACTTCTTTTTTAGGATCTTTCATGTTTATCTACAATAAATTGTTAGAAGTTTAGATTGAATATGCTAAGAAATAAGCCCTTAAAAAAAATGATGAAGAAGTTAAGTAAAATCAATAAAAAATATAATAAGAAAAGGAACTTAATGAGTCTAGTGAAAAATAATAAACTATTTTAAAATAAGAACAAGTTGTAAAAAAGAGGTTTTGAATTTTTCATAACCCAACTATTTCAAGCAAAAATAAACAAAAAAATATTTAACTAATTTCAATTAATAATAATTAAAAATCTAAATAAATAAATAATTTAGAATCTATTATAATAAAATTAATTTTATAAATAAATAAATAATTTTTTTTTGTCAAATATGTAAATTCATTTTATTGTTTTGGATTTAGTTTTTAATACTTACTTACTAACTTGATGAGCTAAATTTATATTTAAAAATCATTTTTATCTTTTTATTTTTAAGATTAAAAAAGTAGTTTCTTTTCCAAATAAATCAATAAAAAATAAATAAATTTAAAAAAACATTTTAGCAAAAAAAATATTTAGTTAGATAGATAGATAGTTGTTTATTAATAATGGTCTCCCATGCAGAACTATAAAAAGATAATATGAAAATAGATTAAGTCAGTATTTATTTATTTATACATGCATGTTTGAATGAATAAATTAATATGGATTTATTGTATTTAGTATGAATGAAGATAGAAAAAATGAAGCAAAAACAAGTAATATGAATGAAGTTAACAAAGAAATGCTTATATATTTTGCAGGGTGAAATTAAAAAGAGTCAAATAATTTGGATGGGGAGAGATTTAGTTAAAGGGAGAAAATAGGAATAGTGAGAAACAAAATATAAAGAAAAATACAGTGTAAAGGATATCAATAAATTAAATTAAAATTAATATACAAACAACAAAGTAAATAACAAGGATAAATAAATCAAAATGGATAAGTCTGTCAGAGTTTTCAAGCTTAGAACCTAAACTGAAGAATAGCTCGTCGGTGAACTCGGCAAGCTCTAAACTGAACTTTCCCAACTCAGAATTGCCAAGATTGCTGGTGGTACTGCTAACAAGCTCGGCAGAATTGGCGTATGATACCTTATTAATTCAAATATCTCTCATTATTTCTTTTTATCAATTTAATCCATTTTTCGCATTTCATTTTTAGGTTATGCAAATCGCTTTTTTGTCAAATTTTTTACAATTTTTCAATATTAAAACCAAAATAACATTTTACTTAATATCATTTTTGACAAAGTATTTTCGTAATTTTTGGATTTGATAAATGCTAAAACTTAAAATTTGACTTAAATATTGAGATTGTTTGTTTGTTTGTTTATTTAAGATGATCAAGTAATAAATAATAACTACTTCAGATTAACAGCTACTAACTTAGTCTAGCATGAACAAAACGTTTTAGGCCAATGTGAAAAAATAAGATTTAATTCTAAGTAAAGTATTAACTAACACTTACAAGCAACTAATTTTAGGAAAATGATGATACACTATGAAATCAAAATCGCATTTTCAAAGCTGTTTTACCAAAGAAAGTGATTGTTATTAAATAAATAAAGAAGCTTTCAAGAAGCCCCTATTAATATGATAGCAGAACCATATATAAAATCAAAATTAATTTAGCCCCTCAATAAAACAAAGAAAGATAAGTAAATAATCAAATTACTGACAAATAAGCTATGTCTTAGCTCAGTATGGCAATAAATTTAGTAGGAAGCGTTAAAGATATTCAGAAATAGCTAAAATGCGTTAATAAACACATATTTGTTTGAAATGGATGGGACTTAACTTTAAATGTAATTAAGTGTTAAAAATAGGCAGGCAAATAAAAATATAATATTAGTGAAACATATAATTGAATAAAGAGATAATTAACTAACTAACATTAGTAAGGCAGATATTCACCATTCTTAATTAACAGCAAAGCTCAAAAATAATGATTGCTTGAATATAGATAGATTAAATAAATATAAACTTTTAAGATGAAACAATGTAATAATAATAATAATAATGTATTTAAGGATACTTTAAACTGGCAAATGATTTAAATTAACTATCGAAAATCTTAATAGATAAACAAACATAAAAGATAAATTAATATTCTACTGACAAAGCAAAATTAAAAAATGAAATTTTTTGGATTAATTATCAAAGCATTTATTAATTAATTAAATAAAATACTTTGAAAATGAGAGATATTTATTTATTTATTAATTTATTTATTTTAAAAATATAATATTAACAAGTAATAATTAAAATTATTAATAAAATAAATAGATCGTCAGAAAGGCTATTGCTAAATACTTGACCATTATCAACGAAAAGAGAAGACAAGCTGTCAAGGACTAATTCAAGGGTAAGTCTTTGAAGCCTTTGGACATTAGAGTCAAGAAGACTAGAGCTATTAGAAGAAAACTCACCAAGAAGCAAAGAGAAGCTGTCCTCGTCAAGACCCAAAAGAAATTAAACAACTTCGGTCTTAGAAAGTTCGCCCTCAAGGCTTGAGTTTGAATGAAATATTTTATTTCTATTCTAATATATAAAAAATTTAATATTATATACAAATTTTATCGAGATTGTACTTGTTTAATAACTACTTATATGCCTTATTTAAACGAAGAAATATTTCCTCTTAAAAACTCATCTCATTCTTCAATTAATTAATCAATCAAAATTTATTTGTATGTATATTATTTATTTTATACTTGCTTGTGTTTTTTTAAAATCGGCAACTTCGTATCTAATTTAATTAATTAATTAATTTAATCTAACATTCTAAATCTATTAATATAAAAAGATTCATTTAATAAATTTACAAAATTCATAACCAAAAATAAACAAACATAAACGAGCGGAGTCATAATTTTATCTTGTAAATTTTTGAACAAATATAAATAAAATTTCAAATTTTTTAGGTAAATTTAATCAAAATTAACATCAATAATTAATTCTATTTAATTTTATCATCATTTTCGCATAATAAATTTTCTAATTTATTTTCAAAAACAAAAATAAATTTTTTTGTAATATTTTTCTTATACTGTCAATTAAATTTAATAATTATATGTAGTTGCATAAAATATTTCTTTTTAATTTATTTCAACACAATTAACACAATTGATTGATCAATCAATCAATCAATCAATCACAAGCACTCTTAAAAAAAATTAATTTATCTTATAAAAAAATTTATTTTATTTATAATTAAATCTATCTTAATTATTTATTAAAAGCAAATATTAAAAATAAATAAATAAAAAATGATTTATAATTTATTTCATTCAAATAATCTTCTTTAAAATTTTGGTTGGTAAAATCATTTAAAAGTTTTTTTCTGATATAATAAATTTCTAAAAAATACAAAGAAAGAAGATAAAAAATTAAGTTTTACAGCAGCAAATGAACACCCTGTATTATTTTAATATAA
Organism: Tetrahymena thermophila SB210; assembly: GCF_000189635.1. NCBI lineage: Eukaryota > Ciliophora > Oligohymenophorea > Hymenostomatida > Tetrahymenidae > Tetrahymena > Tetrahymena thermophila. The sequence continues at coordinate 387,493 of NW_002476522.1, read as the reverse complement.
AAAATAAACATAAAGATGAGTTTATTTTAGTTAAAATTTAAATGATTATATTATTATCACTATTTTTTATTTTATAAAACAATATCAAATACTTAAGTATAATATCTTAAAGAAGAAAAGTGCTAGTTTTTTTACTAAATTTCTTCAGATTTGTTCAACTTGAGCTAAATAAATGAATTTTATTTTAAGTAAAAAATATTTAAAATGTAAAAAATTACATTAAAAATAAGTATTGAAAGAAATATATAAATAAATAATTAATTTTGTTAAATTTAATTAGTTTTTTTTGAATCTTTATGAATATTTTGGAACTTACTTACTTACTTTTGATTTGAATTATGAAATAAAGATAATATTAATTGTTTAAAATAAGTTAAAAAATTATTACATGTATTTTAATGCTAATTATGTTTTGCTTGTTTTTTGTGAATTTTCATAAAAGTGTTAAATAAATCAACAGTTAGTTGTTAGTAATATCATCAAATATTTTATTTAAACATTTGGATAATTAAATCAATGAATTACGTTATTGCCTATTTTAAGTAAATTATTTAATATTAGCAAAAAAATTTATATTTTATGATTTCTTTTCACATTGATTTATTAAAAATTAAATTGAGATGCTGACTGACTTGTTATTTAAAATTAAAAATATTTTTCATCTTATCTTGTAATATTTTTGAATTTAAAAATAATTTCAACATAAAACATAAAGAAGCTTAAGTAAAAAAAATAATTTATTTATTTATTTATTGGTTATTTTTTAATTATTTATTTATTTACTTATTTTATTTCATAGAAGTAAATCGAGTTAATCTTATATTTTTTCAAGATTCTCAAAAAGATTTTATATTTATGCTTTTTCTAATCTAACAGCAAATTTTTCAGAATTAGAACCATCTTCCTATTGAAGAAGCATATTTAAAATTAATTAAGGATTTTTAGCATCTATAGAATATAATTCTTCATTATGATCTATAGGGAAACTATCTTCTCTTAAATGAGTCGCATCTTTAAAAAAATATTTTATAAATTTTAATTTAGGAGATTGAAAAATTAAACAAACAAATAAATAAATAAATTACTTTTAAGAGGAAGCTTTGAAGATTCCAAAGGAAGGGAAATTGACCAAGTAAACTCTTTAAGCTCTTACTAAATAGCTACTGGCCTTTCTCTAATTTTAATTGTATACTCATTACCATATGTTACCCATTATTTCTAAAATAAGGCAATATGACCTTGACTCAATCCTATATGTGCAAGAGTCTATTCAACGTCTTTAATGTTTCTTTCAGCAACAGCATGCATTAATAAAAATGAAAACGCTCTAACTATATTATTTAACTATTCCTCATTTATTTTTAACAATGCCAATAACTTATTGAGTTCTTTTTCAGTAAACAATTCTGAATATTTTGAAGTTGGTGAAGAAAATATTTTTATCAAAATAGCTTCAGCCTTGGCAGAATCTAACTTGTTAAAGAGAAGGATAGCATCAACTATATTTTAATTTATCTTTATTAAGGACATTTACTATTATACTAAAATGTTTTATCTATATATGAATATTTCTTTATTATGGCTTTTTTATAAAACTAAAAATAAATATCTTTGTTAACACTTATTTGCAAAAAAATTTATGAACAATTGATTAGTGTTTAATAACAAATAAACAAACAAATAAATAAATCCTTTGTCCGTGTTATATATAAAAGAAATATCGAAAGGAATATTACATGCATACAAATATTTATAAATCATAAATCAATATCAGAAATCTTTTTTGGAAATTAGTTAAAAACAAATTTGTATTAAAAAACATTTTAAAGAATATTAAAAAGTTATCGATATTTTTTTTAATATTTATTTAAAAATAAGTTAAAAAGAAAGTAATAAAATTAGTTTAAATCTATTAAATCTGATTAAATTTATGCTTAATTTTAAAAATGATAAATTATTAAATTAACTTTTTATTATTTATTTATTGATTTAAATGAAAGATTTATTTATAATTCACACACAAATAAATACTCTAAAAGCTTAATAATTTATTATAAAAACATTTTAAGTAAAAAATATATTTTAATGCAATTAATTTTAATTAAATGATTCATTTATCAACACAATAAAATTTATTTTTTTAAAAAAATAGTAAAAGATTTTGGATTTATCATTGTCAATAATAAATAAATGAATGAATGAATGAATTATCAGATAGTAAAAACACACCACGAATTATTTTTAGATTTGAGAAATTGATAAAAGATTATCTGATTCTAATATTTTAATCAGACCTAATATATCTTTTGTAAAATAGCTATAAAAATAGCAGTAAAAAAATAAATAAATAAATAAACAAACAAACAAACAAATATTTTTTGCTTGGCCTATTTTACACAATCTTATTCAAATTAATTTAATAAATTGATAATTAAATTTTTGTAAACTAATTTTTCTTATCAAATCTAAAGACTAAATTTTCAAAATAAAAAATAAATGGATATTAAAGAAGAACTTGCTTTTTTTAAAGAATAAGTAGCATAGTTGAAGGTGGTTACTTATGAAAAAGTAAAAGAAACACAAGAAAAAGAAAAGTAATTAGAAGAAAAGAAGCAAGAAATCAAGAAGCTCTAAAAAGAATAGGATGATATTTTGATTTAACTAAGCACGATTGATTCTGAAAAATAGGAATTAGAAAAGGAACTTCAACAATTAAAGGAATAGCAATAGCAGTCATAGGGAAATTCTTCAGAATCTGAAGCTTTACAGCAAGAATTAAACAAATAGAAAGATAAACACTCTGAGTTAGAGCTTGAAATAAATAATTTGAAAGACACTAATCAAAAACTATAGGCTAAAATAGAAGAAATATAATCTCATAAATATGAGGAATAAATATAGCAAAATGAAAAGAAAATTGCAGAGCTCAATAGTTAAATTGATAAGTAAGATGAAGAAAATAAAAGTTTGAATGGCAAATTACAAGAATTAGAAAGCGAAATAAAGTCTACTCATTAATAAATTGCTTAAAAAGAATAAGATTTGCAAAAATAAAAGGAGGATAGTGATAGTTTGTTGGAAAAAACCAAGTTAGAATTAGAGGAAAATAAAAAATAGTTAGACATAAAAAATTAGGAAATAAATGATGCTAACTAAAAAGTCAATGACCTTGAAAATAAACTTAAAGATTCTGGGTCAACAAATGAAGAATTTTAATTAAAATAGAAAGATTTAGAAGATAAGATAAGTCAAGCTGATGAGACTAAATAGGGTTTGTAAAATAAATTGTCAGAATTAGAAAAAAAATTAGATCAGGCTTTAAAAGAAAAGGAAAATGCATAAAAAGAATTATAAGACTAACTTAAAATGAAAGAGGATGAAGTTGAATAGTTAAAAAAAGATTTAGACTAGCAAAAATAATAATAAATTTAGGAAGTTCAAAATCTGAAGTAGGATCAAAGTAAAGAAGTCCTTACTTTGTAAGAAAAAATAGGAGTTCTAGAAAGCAAAGTTAGCGAAGAAACTGCTAGCAAATAAAAACTTATTGAAGAAGTTGAATAAAAGGGGAAACAAGTAAGCTAGTTACAAGATTAAATTAATTTGATTAAAGAATAATCAAGTTCTGATCAAGATAAATTGATGGAACAAAAAAATTAAGAGATAAAAGAATTGAAAGACCAAATTGAAAATATATAATAAAAGATAGAAGAATAGACTAATTCTTCTAATTCTTTAAGCGAAGAGTTGAGTTAAGCTAAAGAGGAATTAAAGAAAGCTCAAGAATAATTTTAGCTCTCTGAAAAAGAAAAACAGACTTTAAAAGAGTAAATAAGTTAGTTAAATTTATAAATTGAAGAAAAGTCAACTTAGATTTAAGAAGTTCAAAATGAGTTAAGTTAAAAATTAAATGAAATAGCTTAAAAAGATGAAAAAATAAAGCATTTGGAGTCAGAAAACACCAGCTCTTTATCTCAATCAGAAGAATTAGGAAAAGAGTTCAATGAAATTAGAGAGCAAATGATTCAAAAAGATTAATAAATTGATAATCTTAATGTTAACATACAAGCAAAAGAGAAAGAATACAATGAACAATTATAACTAAAAGAAAAAGAGTACTCCGAAAAATTAGATAAGATAAATGAAGAAATAAAGAATTTGAATGAAGTTATATCTTAATTAAATGAAGAGAATAAAATAGCTAAAATTTAGATTGAAGAATCCAATAAAAGTATTTAAAAGTACGAAAATGATATTGAGGAGTTAAAATAAAATATAGAAACTGAGAAGAAATAATCAGAAAATTAAATAACTGAGTTGCAAGAGATTCATAAGAAGTAAATAGAAGATATAAATAGTTAAAATATTGCAAAGATTTAAGAATTAGAAAACAAGAATGTAAATTAAGTTCAAGAAATAAATAATTCTCAGGATTAACTACACAAGCTGCAAGAAGAAATAAAGAGTTTAAATGAATAAATTGCAAAGTTAAATGATGAAAATAAGATTATTAACATTTAATTAGAGGAAAGCACTAAGAGTATTTAAAAGTAAATTCAAGATATTAAGGAATTAAGCGAAAATTTAGAAACTTAAAAGTAATCAGCTCAAGAGGAAATATAAAAACAAAAAAGTGAGTTGGAGGAACTTCATAAAAAATAAATAGAAAGCATTAATAATCAAAATAATACAAAGATTTAAGAATTAGAAAACAGCCATTCTAATAAAGTTGAAGAATTAAACAATTCCCACAAAAAATTAATTGAAGAACTTGAAGATTCACACAAGAAAGTGACTGAAGATATATAGCATAAGAATGCTCATGAATTAAAAAAAATTCAAGAAATTTTAAGTGAAACTTAATAAAGAGAAAAGAGCCTCTAAGAATAAATATCATTACATTCGATGGGAGCAGAATAATAAGAAGTTGAGAGATAGAAAATTATCAAGGATTTAGAGAATTAAATTAAAGAGAAAGCAGATTAAATGAGAAATTTAGAAGATTAAATTGAACTATTGAATGATCAAAATTCTAAATAACAAGCAGATAACGAAAAATAGAACTTGTAAATCTAAGATTTAACATAAAAGGAAGCTCAACAGTAAGAAACAATAAATAAATTGAAAGCAGATTTAGAAAATGCAAAGTAAATAGAATTAAATATCAATGAATAAAATGAAGCATTCAAAAAATAATTAGAAGAATCCAAATAAAATTTAAGCTAGCTTTAAAAGGAATTAGAAGAATCATCAAAGAATTTATCAGATTCAAAAGAAAACCAAAATGAAGAAATTCTTTCATTGAAAAAACAAATAGAAGATCTCCTAAACTTAAAAACCGAACTTGAAACATCGAATAATAAAATAAATACTCTAAACTAAGAAATTGACGCTCTAAAAAATGAAAAGTAACAAAAAGAAGAAGAATATTAAAAACAAATTAACTCCCTCAAGGACCAAAGTAAAAATAATGATAATAATATTTAATAAGAGACTGAATTGCTTAAATAATAAAATAAAAAACTAGAAGAGCAATTGAAAGAATTAAAAGATTCGGAATTACAAATTTTGGAAGAAATATAAAACAAAGAAAAAGAGGTTGATGATTTTAAATAAATAAACGAATAATAGTTAAATGAAATCAACTAATTAAAGGATGAATTAGCTAGTTAAAAATAAAAAGATAATCAATAAGAGTAAGAGACTTAAGGCGAATCGCAATTAGATGAGTTAAAAGTTAAATATGAATAAGTAGAATTGGATTTAAAATCTAAGCTCGAGGAAATTAATTAACTTTAAAAATAAAATGAAAACTTGTAAAGAGAGAAATTAGATTTTGAAAAGGAGATAGCAGATATGAAAAGCTAATTAAATTCTACAGCTTTCTCTTCTTCAAACAATATCATCAATCTTGAAAACTCAGCTATGAATGATTCCACAACACCTAGAAATAGTTCCCTTGTATCAACACCTGTGAATAATGAAGAAAAAAAAGATAATGAAGACAAAAAAGATGAAAAAGATAAAAAAGAAGAAAAGGATAAAAAATCTAAAGAAGCCAAATCAGATAAGCAGCAGACTGTAAAAATGACTCTGGAGGAATTGAAAAAATGGGACGAATAGGTTAAAGAATTAAAAAAGAAAAGAAAAGAGTTAGAAAAAGAAAACAAGCAACTTAAATAAGAATTAGAAGAGAAATCTAAATAGCCTGTCTAAAACATAGATTCTTTAAAGCAAATAGAGAGCCAGAAGAGATAACTTGAACAACAATATATGAATTTAAAAATTGAGCTAGAAGAAAAGAATAAGCTGTAATAATCTTAGTAAATTAAGAAAAATCTTAACTTAGAATCTCTTGAAGAAAGATGCAGAATTCTTTAAGGTCTGCTTGATGAAAACTCAGTCAATCTTTAAAAAGCCGATAGAGAGGTACTAAATTAAATACATGCATACCTACTTACTTACTTAATTACTTAATAACTTAATTACCTAGTTTTATTTGCTTACTTAATTTTATCTTTTTATTTTTAAATATTTTGTAATATAAGATTGTAATTTTTATTTATTTGGGTTTAAATAGAGAGAGTACTGGAAAGAAAAATACACTGGCTTATAAGAAGATTTTAATGCAAAGGAAGAAGAGTTGAAGATTTAAAGAGAAAGTGCTAGAGAAAAATTCAACTTAGAAATGACTTTATAAAGCCAGATATAGCAAAATAGCAGTTTAAATAAATAAATTCAAGTAAAAAGCATATTTATTTTTTATACTTTCATCGCTTTATATAAAATAATTTCTATAAAAAGGAATATGAAAGAAATTTGTAAGCATATAAGCAGCTTAATGCGGATAATGAAAATTTAAAGAAGGAATGTGCTAAGTTAAGAGAGCTCGTTGACAAGGTAAAATATATAAGGATTTATTTTTTATAAATGTTTGTTTTATCAATCAACAAAAAAGCTACAAGAAGAATTAGAAAATAAGGAGAGAAATTAAGAGAAACTAAGTCATAAACTTAATGAGTTAAATGAACTAAATGATGAGTACCAAAAAAAGATTAATTACTTGGAGAAATAAAGTGAGAGATTGCAAAATCAAAAATCTGAGTTAGAATAAAACTTATAATCTATTACAACATAACTTGAAGACAGCTAAAATATATAAAAAATTAACTAAAAGAAGTACTAAAATGAGGTTTTAGAAATTAAACAAGTTAGAGATGGTTTAGTGTAATAAGTCAAGGAATTGAAAACAAAAAATGAATCTCTAGAAAACGATGTAAGGTCTTTGAGAGAAGCTAATAAAAAGCAATTCCATTCAACTATTAATGTTAACCCAGAAACAGCCAAAAAAGATAAAATTATTTTAGAATCACTATCTATTCGCAACCAAGAGCTTGAAGTAAATTTTAACTAAAATCTAATTAGCTTTAAAGCAAATAAATAAATTGTTATTTTAAAGGTGCAAAGCAAGTAGCAAAAAGATAAAATAGAATTCATGGACAAATAAATAAAAGAAATACACAAAGTTTTGGAGAGCAAAATAGCAATAATTTAGAACCTCTCTAAAGAGCTTTTCCATAAAAATCCTACTTCAGAAGATATTAAAGATATGTAAAACAAATATTTAATATAAATAAAAATAATTAAAAGAATAAATTTAATATAATTATTAGCTATGAACAAAAAGAATTACAAGAAGTTAAAAATTATAAATTGATGAATTATAAAGAAATACAAGATTTAATTGAGGTATCATTTAATTTTTTTTATTATTGTTAATAATTTTAAATAATTTAATCAGAAAATGTCTATAGAAAATATCAGAATGCGTAAAAATGTATTGATTTTGGGCTAAGAACTTAAAGAGGCAATGGACTCATAAAAAAAATGAGAATCATCTTATTTAATATTAATAAGATAATTTTGATTGCTTTTTACTTAATTAATGTTGCGAGATAAATAAATTAATTAAGTGGCAATTTGGTTTCATTTATTTAATATTTTATTTTATTTATTCAATTTATAAATGACTTTATAAAAAAAGAAAGTAAAAAAATTAAAAATAGTTTCAATTCTTTAATTCATTTTAAAATTAAAATTAATCATTTTGTTTCTTTTTACATTATTTTTTTATATAATTTTGCATTTTATACAATTCAATCAGCTAGTTAGCTCTTATTTTAATGGAACTACCTATTTATTTTAATCGAATTACCTGTTTAATTATTTTTATTAACTCATAGATAGATTTATAATAATATTTATAAAATATTTTTATTGTTTGTAATTTAATTAATTTTCTGTTTAATTAAGGTTAAATTTATTTAATTTTTTATATTACTTATTAAATTTACACACTATTTTTTACAAAAAGAAATAAAATGAATAAATAAATAAATAAAAATCATTTGAATTCTCTATTTAATTTCAAAATTAAAATAAATACTTTTCTTTTCTTTCTATCTTTTTAGCATATTATTTTGCATTGTATTCCAGTTAGTTCTTATTTTAATTAATTTATCTATTTAATTATTATTGTTGATTAAACCCATTGTTTTATAATTAAAACTAAATTATATAAAATAGATATTTAATTATAAATTATTCAAAATTTGCTACTAATCTCTTTTATTTATTTTGATGTAAGAAAATAGTTTTATAATTAATTAATTAATTAATAATAAATAAAAATAGAATAAATTACCTCTGAAAAAGATGGTTGTCTAGCAAAGACTTATTGCATTAATTTATTAAATTATCTATTTAGTATTTCACTTAATCTCTAACTTGCAAGTCTGTATTTCCTGCTTAGTTTTTATTATCGAAATCTTAATTTGAATAAATTTCTGTGGTGTTTGTTGCTTTGAAACCTAATGTTTGGCTTTTTGGTGACAATAGATACTCAATAAAATTAGATTGAGAGGAACCATTTTATAACTCTGTAATTCTATCTGCTTTAGGAAACTACATTTCTGTTTAGGAATTAGAATTAAGCCTTTTTAAAATTGTTAAACTACCACTCATATCTTATGTTGAAAGCTGCATAGAATTTAAAGATTTATTTAACTTAAGACTTTTATACTTACTTCTCATTTAATCAGAAAAGGATTGCTATTTAGCATGGTTTTATTTAATTAAGCTTTTTCTGGTTTTTTGTTGTTCTGATACTCGTTAGACTTGTGAAGAAAAAGTACTTTGATTTCTGGTCTAAGAAAGAGGAGAACATGTTGGCGAGTATTCGCTTTAGATACTTTATATTTAAGGTGATTTTAAGCCTAAAACTTAATTTTTTTAAATAAGCTTATTTGTGCTTGAAGCTGTTTACCTTTGATATGTGGGTTCACCACTCTTACTACGAAATTTTAAATCTATTGGTATTCTAGTGTTTAATTAATTAATTATTGAATCAGCTATTGAGTATTTTTATACCTATATACCTTATTTATCTTACTAGAGTTACATATAAATATCAGCTTAATTGATCATTTTTTCAGGTTTAAAATACGAAACACCATTAATTCTATCAGACATAGGCATTTTGTATTTCCTTGAGTCTATGAACTGATTTAATTCAAAAGGAGAGTTTTTGTTTAATCCATTCAATATTACTATTTTTGACTATAATGTAGAAGTTTTTACAGCTTTACCTTTTTCAAGCTGAGAGTTTATAATGTACTCGTAGCATAAATCCTTTTTTTGTCTAGTTGACCATAGCTCAGTTGAGCACATTGAACCCCTAATTTTCATGAATTTAGGTTAGATTTATAATTGATTACCAAATTTTATAACTATGGCTCCTTATTATTTACGCTCCTCTTCAATCATTTGCTAAAATAAATCATGTCTTTTCTGGCATTTAGTTTAAATTTAATCTTTAAGAAGCTCTGCTAGTTAAGATTTATGAATAAATTCTCCATTCTCACTTTCTTTTTCTTTTTCTTTATCAATTTCAATTTATTAATTTTCATCTAAATTTTTCGATGAAACAGAATCTATTGTCTCCATTTTTATTAAATTTTATCCTTAACTTGATTTTAAGTTCATATCTTAAGTTAAAGCGCTACTCTCCTAAAATGTGCTTTTCCTAAATTCCATGATTTGCAATGACTTCCTCTATTATTTTCCCAACCTAATCTAATCTCTGAGAATAGATTTTATATCTGTCATTCCTTTTTACTAGTAAATCAAATTCAAAAGAATTAGCTAAATGAATGAATGCTTGGATCAATATTACCCAAATTAATTTTTCTAATGTTTATTTGATTAAAAGCAAGAATCTGCATTAGATACAAAGAGAAGAATTAACAATGTATGTTCTATATAATTAAATATAAATTAATAAACTTCATAAATTGACTAGCTACTCTCAATATAGCTTTAATCAAAATAACTAAATAAATTGTGGTTTTTATCATTTCTCAAAAATTTAAAACTTTAAAGTAAATAAATACATAATTAAAAAAACAATTTCAAAAAAGCAAAAAAGTATATATATCATAATTATATAAGATAGTAATTCTTAGGTAATCTAAATCAATAAAAATTTGTAAAAGCTCCTAATTTAGATAATTGGAATTAGTCAAAGTAAGTAAAAATGATTTTTAAATAAAGTCCAGCTTAGACATATTTTTTATGAGCTACTTCTGAATTTAATGATATTTTTGGAGTATTTTCAAATCATTCAGTAAAAAAGTATTACACATATTAGTTACTTTTACTCAATTTCTAGATTCTAACTTTACTTAATTTTGAGGGATAAAAAGATAGAGAGTGAAACTTATAACATATATTAATTTTAAATATTTTCCATATTATTTACTAATTGCTAGTAAATAAATAAATTTTATTTAATTGTTGAAATTTCACATAAAAATATTTTCTAATACTTAAAATAGAGAAAAACTAATAAATAAATAATGGGTTTATAAAAATTTTACATCAAAAATAATAACAAATTAATCATACTTTAAAATTCTAAATAATTCAAGAGTGCAAAACTTTTAGTCTTCAAAAAGTTGAAAATAATTTTTTCAAAAGCTAAATTATGACTAATATTTTACTGATTCTTTCATTTAATATGATATAAAAACATGAATTTAATATAAAATTTATGATAGAAATACTTTCTCAAGCTAATAAATATAAAACCATATTTCTCAGCTCAAATATATTGTATAATATTGGAATTATAAGAAATTAATCATAGATCAGAATAAATTTTATCAAATAAAAAAAGACAGACAGACAGACAAATGTTTTTATTTATTAAAATCTTAAAAGCATTACAATAAAAGGCAATAATATTTTGTACCTATTTTATAAAATTTAAATTTACTATTTATGGTTTATAGTTAATCTATTTCTAACCTAAATGTTACAATTGTTGCTAACATTTTATATAATCAGTTTTATCTATTATAAATAATATACTTAAACTAATGTGGAGATAAGATTTTATAAGAATATGCTTTTAAATTTTTATTTGCTACGTTATGTCATAAAGATATATAATAATATGATAGACCTGGCGCAAACGTCGTAAGTTTGAAACCAGGGGGGTATTTTGAAAAAAATAATTTCAAAGAATAATCATTAAAAAATTTCATTTTGAGTGGGGTCTAAAAAAGGTTAGAGCCTAACTTTTTGAAAAACATAGGTTTTTAAAATTTTTATTTAATAAACATAATTATATTAGAATAACTAGATTAAAAAGTAAAAGAGTTTATACAAAAATTATAAATAGAGATAAACCAAAAAAAAATTATAATCAAAAAAAAAATCACTTTTAAAAAAATGTTAAAACAAAGAAATAAAAAATAGTTTTTTCTTTTAGAATTTGGGAAGCAAAATTAAACATAATTAATTATGACAACCATATTTCTACTTCCAACTAGTATTTTGCTGATATCGACTATTATTTCATTATTCTATTTTTAGCAAATAAGTTTAGGTATGATTGATGACTTTGCAGAAAATTTGTATCAAGATTAAATATCTAACTCTAAAATCCTTAACACGGTTGTTGTCCAATAAATAAATGGGTAAGTACAAAAGATAGCTTGGCATTTTAACATGATGAATTAGTTCTATGGAAAATTACTATTAAATTCAGTTTAAAAAAATAATAATTTTATTGCTACAGTGTAAAATTAATAACTAACATACGATGGTAAAGGAAATGCGGAAGTGCTTAAAATATTTAATAAGAATCAGCTTTTAACAAGTACATGGTAAGCCATTATAAATTTAATTTAAATATCATAATTGATTCATATTTTTTTGAATTAAATTAAAGGATTTAACCGAATTATGGCAATTTATAACAATTAAATGAAACATCGCTGCAATAAATCTTTTAAACTAGTCATGTGGATTTTATATGGAAATCAATCAAGTATGATGATAATATAGAAAATTTTAGATGGATGCAAATTTAAACTATGTACTATGGATTTGTATCTGATGGCATGCTTTTTGGTATGGGTAGTAAAGGTAACTATAAAAGCTATATTATACCTCCTGGGTGTCCTTATAATGATCAACCATATTTATTTGATTTAAGATGCAGATTTTACTATTAACCAACAATTAAAAATATTTCGATTTCTGTATTTCCTCCTGCGTTAAATATCAATTATGGAACTTATTATTTCGCTACCAATATTTGCCAAAGAATAAAAAAATATTCCAGTTAAAATGCTGATTCAGAGAATACTGTGTATGCGATACTGTGCTCAACATTAAATTTGAAGTCTATATCTACCTACTTTATCAACTTTAGTAAAAATTCTGTCTACTAGAGGCTTTTAGATCCAAGATAACTATCACTTGTCTATGATTCAAATATGCAGATAAAATCAGTTACTTAAATTTAAGATATTGAAACTAAATATCTCCAAGATTAGTTCCAGGCTTAAAATTATTTAGGAGAAATAAATGCTCACTCAAAATTTGTTCTTTAAGAAACTGATACAATAAATTTATCAAATCCTTATTCAAGTAGTCAAAGTACTTTCGAATACAATAGAAATGGCACAGAGTGTTTTGTTATTCTGAATTCAGTAATAATGATTGATAAGGTACCTAAATAAGAAACTCTCAAAACTGTTAACCCCGCTAAAAAGTACTAAATAAAAAATATTTACTTGTTTATGGACGTGCTCTCAAAAAAAACTATGTTAGTTTATGCATAAAATCTTTAGGATACAATCATTTTCTACAATAAAATATTTTTATACATTAGTTGGGGTTTAGTACTCATCATGCTTTTTGTTTTGGTAATCTACTCAATATTAATTGGATTTAGCATATTTCAACCAGTTATTCATCTGAAAAACATTCTTGATCAAATTAAAGTTTAAAACTAAAAAGAAAAGTTAAAGTAACCTCTTTCAGCTTTACAATAATATGCTTTCCATTTCTTATTCCTTTTTACTAGAAAATCAAATTCAAAAGAATTAGCTAAATGAATACTTGAAAGAATATTATCCAAATTAATTTTTCTAATGTTTGTTTGATTAAAAGTTAACTAACTTGCATTAGATAATAAATTAATTAATAATTTTTTTCTTTAAAAATAAATTGTATTTTTAGTATTGCTAATAAATTTCATAAATTAAATATTCTCAATTTAGCATTAGTAAAAATAAATAACTAAATATTATTTATTGAGGTTATTATCAACTCTCAAATAATTTAAAACTTTAAAGTAAATAAATAAATATTTATAACTACAGAAAAAAAATACAGTCTAATAGCCAAGGAAGTAAATATCATAATTACCTAAGGGAATAATGCTTATGTACTTATGTAATTAATCTAAATCAATTAAAATTTATAAAATATCTTAATTTAAATAATTAAAAATAAATAGTTAAAATAAGTGAAAATTTGTTTCTTTATTAATAATAAAGACCTGTTTAGATATATTTTTATTTTGTTTATCGAACTACTTCTTAAATCAGCATGGTTTTTAGAGTATTTGATGTTCCCAGATCATATATTAAAATATTCAGTATAAGTATTAAATGTATCAGCTTGTTTTTACGCAATTTATAGAATCTAACTTATATAAAATAGAGGGATTAAACGTTGAGGGTGAAAGATTAAATATTTTTTATTTTTACACTCATTCCATATTATGGATATTTACTTGCTTTTTTTAACCTTAATTTTAGAAACAATACACTCCCCACTCCCCAAGGTTTTGAGACAGTTTTTAGAGTAATAGTAAAATGAAAGCAATAAACTTTTCTTTTGCTTTATGTAATATATTTCTTTTGTTTTCGAGTAGTATGAAAAAAAATAATTAGCATAAAAAACAATAATTAAAAGTGTATAATTAATATTCATTCCCCACTGCTGATTAAATCCATTAATTAACTTTTATTAAAACAAAAGCTTTATAATCAATTACATAATCTAAAATGACGACATAGTATTGTGTCGCAGAAATATAAGTTGATTATTAATTAGATAGCAATAAAATTTATTAATTATTATTATTATTATCTAAAATATATTTACATTATAGTAAAAATAATAATTTTAAGTTATTTAATTTTATTAAAATTTGATCTTAAATTCCAATTTATTTTTGAATTGTTACATAAAATATTTTCTAACTATTAAAATAGTGAGCAATTAATTAATTATAGACTTATAAAATATTATTCTTCATTCAATAAAAACAATCTAATATGCATACTTTTAAATTCTATATGATTCAGAATACAAAACTTTTAGTCTTCATAAAATTAAAAATAATACTTTCATAGACTGATTAATTAATTTATTGTCATTATTTTACTGTTTCTTTATATAATTTGATTTTACAACATGAATTCACTATAGAGTAAATGTAAGAAACACTTCAAGCTCTTAAAAATAAGATTACTTTCAGCTCAAATGAATTACAAAATTTTGGAATAAAAACAGAAGAAATTAATTAATCTTAGCTAAGAATAAATTTTATCGAATTGTTAGAAAAAGGTTTTTATTTATTAAAATCTAAAAATATTAAAATAAAATGTAATAATAACTTGTATTTTGTTTGTAATTTTAAATTTACTAGTTATGATTTATAAAAAATCTATTTCTAAGCAGAGTGTTACAAACTATTGTTAACGCTTTGGACTCTCTTTTTATCTTAGAGGAATGATGCTTAAAATCTTGTGGCAATTCATTTTCTAAGATTTTTATTTTTGTTTAGCGTCATTTTATGAAATAACTTTGTATTTTTATTGAATTAGCATTAAATAATTGATTCAGTAAATAATTATTATTATTGATTCCAATTATATATTATATATTGTCAATAATTAGCATTATTTAGCATCCACAAATAAAAAATTTATTTGGCGTTAACAAAATTTATTTTTGGGTGTTGAAAAAAAATATAGCCTTATTTTATGAAAAACATAGGTTTTTAAAATTTTTATTTAATAATAAATAGTTAATTCAATCAAAAATAATTTAGTTTAAAAAGTAAAAAAATTCAATCTGAAATTTTAGAAAGAAATAAATTAAAGAAAATTACATTTTAAAAAAAAACTTTCAAAAAATGTTAAAACAAAAAAATATAAAGCAGTTTTTTCTCATAGAATTTGGGAAGCAAAATAAAACATAATTAATTATGACAACCATATTTCTAATTCCAACTACTATTTTGCTTATATCGACCATTATTTCCTTATTCTATTTTTAGTAAATAAGTCTAGGTATGATTGATGATTTTGCAGAAAATTTATATCAAGATTAAATATCTAACTCTAAAATTGTTAACACTGCTGTTGTCCAATAAATAAATGGGTAAGTACAAAAGATAGCTTGGCATTTTAACATGATAAATTAGTTCTATGGAAAATTACTATTCAATTCAGTTAAAATTAATAACAATTTTAAACCTGCTTTCTTAAATTAATATCAAACAAGTGTTAATAAAGGAAATTAGTAAGTGCTCAATATATTTTAAAAAAATCCTCTTTTAACTAGTACATGGTAAGCTATAATAAATTTATTTTAAAAATAATAATTGATAAATATTATTTTGAATTTTAAATTAAAGGACTCAACCGAATTTTGACTAATTATAACAATTAAATGAAACCTCTCTGCAATATATCTTTTAAGCTAGTCACTTAGATTTTATATGGAGATCTATCAAGTATGATGATAAAATAGAAAATTTTAGATGGATGCAAATTTAAACTATGTACTATGGATATGCATCTGATGGAATGCTGTTTGGTATGGGTAGTAATGGTACCACAAAAGGGTATATTATACCTCCTGGATGTCCTTATAATGATTAACCATTTTTATTTGATTTAAGGTGCAGATTTTACTATTAACCAACAATTAAAAATATTTCGATTTCTGTATTTCCTCCTGCGATAAATTTTAATTATGGGACTTATTATTTCGCTACCAATATTTGCTAAAGAATAAAAAAATATTCCAGTTAAAATGCGGATTCAGAGAGTTCTGTGTATGCGATACTGTGCTCAACATTAAATTTGAAGTCTATATCTACCTACTTTATTAACTTTAGTAAAAATTCTGTCTACTAGAGGCTTTTAGATCCTCGATAGCTCTCACTTGTCTATGATTCAAATACGCAAATAAAATCAGTTACTTAAATTTAAGATATTGAAACTAATTACCTCCAAGATTAATTGCAGGCTTAAAATTATTTAGGAGAAATTAATGCTCACTCAGAATTTGTTCTTTAAGAAACTGATACAATAAATTTATCAAACCCTTATTCATATAGCCAAAATACTTTCGAATACAATAGAAACGGTACAAAGTGTTTTGCTATTCTGAATTCAGTAATAATGATTGATAAGGTACCTAAATAAGAAACTCTAAAAACGGTTAACCCTGCTAAAAAGTACTAAATAAAAAATATTTATTTGTTTATGGATGTACTCTCAAAAAAAAATATGCAGATTTACGCATAAAATCTTTAAGATACAATCATATTCTACAATAAAATATTTTTATACATTAGTTGGGGTTTAATAATCCTCATGCTTTTTTTTTTGATAATCTACTCAATATTAATTGGATTTAGCATATTTCAACCAGTTATTCATCTGAAAAACATTCTTGATTAAATTAAAGTTTAAAACTAAAAAGAAAAGTTAAAGTAACCTCTTTCAACTTTACAATACTCATTCGCAATGAGCAGTAGAACTTTAACTGATGAGAATAATGAAATATTGATAGATGACTAATTAGATGCAGATCTAGAGGGATATTGTCTTTCTAGTGAGACTCAGGATCTTTTGAATAGCTTTTAAAATGTTTTCTAAACGTTGAAGTTTACAACAAAAAATTTTTTTGGACAGAATTAAAGTATGTCATTGCTAAATTTAAACAACTAAGTTGATCACTTTAAGCAGTTTAAAAATTTAAGAGCTTTAGGAATTTGCTATAATAATATGGGGATAATTCACTTGAACTCATAAAGATACCAAGAAGCTCTAGAAAATTTTGGAAATTCGTTAGTATATTCTAAATATGAATTAGGTGCATATGCCCACGAAGAGGTTAACTAATTTCTAAATTAGCAACTGTATGACTTCAAAATTCTATTTAAAAATTTCCTATTGAACAGTCTAAATTAAGAATAAAATTTATAACTCAGTCGGATCGTAGCTTTTGTAGAAAATTATAAATAATAAAATAAAATTAGTTATATTGATGAAGATATCGAGTATTTGTTTTAAAATTTGTTTAACAGAAATCTAAATTTTCAAATATCACAAATATTTTATTTATAACAATAAAATCTTTTTCTATGGGATTTATTTGAAGATATGGTCATTGAAAATATTGCAATTAGTTAGCTTTATCTTTCTCCTTCACAGAAAAGAGAGATCTAAAGTTACTGTAATCTACTCTCTGTATACTTTAATAACCAGATTATTAAATGTACAAATGGTGTACTCAATATCATTATGGAATACTACCTGAGCATATTCGAAAATGACCCTTCAAAAAACATTAGTTTAAATGACTCTAAATCAAAAGAATTAGAATTTCAAAATTCATTTTAAAGTAAAGTTGAATATCTTGCAAATCAAGATTCCATTCATATTAAAAAAAATTTGAAAAATTAATTTGAGTCAATAATAATTACTTCTCCTATTTAGACTCGTAAGTCAAAATAAATAAAAAAGGATTATTAAAACAGACTTGACTTTAGCGAAAATATGATTGATTCTAAAAAATCCTTTGAGCAATCCTTGAATACTATTTTTAACTAAATGAATAAGGAAAAAAGTAAATCATTGCAACAATAAATTATTTAGTAAAAAATTTAAAAAGGATACTAAAACTAAAACGTAAATAAAATCTTGAAATCAAAATAAACTTAGGATGAAAATTAAAGCTAAAATATAAATTATCTTTAAGACAGCTCACAAAAAATATTTTAAGGGGTGGAAATTTCTAATTAGCAGCTACTGTAAAAAGAAATAAATGTAGACTCTTACTAAAGAAAAATCTCTAATTTTGTCAATACTTCATTGCAAAAAAATAATAAAATGCTTAAAACTTAAATTAATAAAGAATATCCTTTAAAATAAGCAAATTAATATCCAATAAATAAACAGGTTTAGAATACTAATTTGAATAAATTTATAAATCTTCTACTTTATTCAAATCTGACAAAATAAGTTTTAAAATTATCATTAAATAAAGTTAGAAAAGAATTCAAAGCAAACAAATAAAATATTTATGACTATAGTTCTGATGTATATTTTTAATATTGCACAATTCAGCAAGCTAGTTTTCAAATCTTATAATAAAACTACTACACAGCTGCATTGATACTTATCAAATCTTTAGAGGAATGCAAATATTATCTTCCCTACTTGAAAAGAATGTAGATCAACTTTCTCTCAAAGATTTTTTAAGAGAATAATCTACCTTGCGCAGAGTTATAAGAGATTAAAAATAAATATGAAACATTCACTAATTGCAATTTTAACATATATATAATATCTACGTGCTACAATAAGTACTTTTAAAAAAGACTCTGTGCTTTGTGTTGTGACATAATAAATGAAATACTTTTCAAAGATGATGACACTTTTGGTTTACTAAATTATAATTTTGAACAACAAATATTCACTTAAACTATCGGAGTTACTTCAATAAAAACTATCTAATCAAACTTTTAATTATTCTCTAAACTATTTTTGATGCTTTTTTAAAGAGATTCAAAATTATAAGAATAAAATACGATAGCATAAAGATAAACAGTAATCAGTCAATAAACAGAATTTGTAAAAGAAAATAATCTGAACAGCTTAAAAAAAAAATAGAACTAGATTTAATCAAACGAAAAATTAAATTCGAAGAGTTTTAAAGATACATTAAAAAACAGAGATGAAACTTAACCAAAAATTTAATACATTTAGGGTAAAGAGGAAAATCAGCATACTGAATATTCTATGATATCTCTTTTTAATACAGAACCCGCCCATGAACCCAATAATCTCTCCTAAGATATTTAGAGAAATGAAACTTAGTTAACAGAAAAATAAAATATGTTTACAAATCAAAATAATATTTTAAGCAAATAGTTATCTTTAAATAGTAGTAATAATAGTTATAAAAGTGATGAAATTTTGTAGGAAACTTCAGATTAATTTAAATATTTTGGAATTGAATCATAAATAAGTTAAAAGAAGAATCTTACAGATCTCTAACAATCAAATACTTTTAAATCAACTATAAAAAAATAGAATTCTTTTGAATCTTCAAAGAGTTCTGATAATGAAATGCAAAATTTAATAAATTATTCACATGAAGATACAGTAATTAGCTTTTGTAATTTCAAACAAGATAGTAATTAAACAAGTTAAATTAAAAAATACAAATAAAACTTTCAAACATAAAATTCTTAAAAATAAAAAAGTGAGTAAGTTTTTATTTTGGGAATTTTAGCATGTCTGAAATAATTTGTTTTTAATCTTGATGAAAAATTGACTACATTCATGGCTAAATAAAAATTTAGAAATTAAAATTAGCAATAATTGTTAATTAATAACAGTAGTTACACATATCTTATTTATGTGACTGATCAAAAACTAAATCTCAAAAATAAGATCTTGATTTAGAAATTGATTAGACTATTGGTAAATCTACAAATATAATTGCTTGTTCTAAATCTTAACTAAAATTAAAGTTTAGAGGAGTATAAAATACCTTCAAATATTTATGAAAATGGACGATAAGTAATCACATTTTTTTCTTCTGAAGAAAAATTGTAATAATATATATATAATAATAGAGAACATATTAAAAATTGTTATTAAACAACAATTGTTGAGCATTTCTGAATTTCTTTCTGTTTATTTTTTATTATTAATATCTAAATACTTTCTTTCTGTTTTCATTTTAATTTTAAGTTACTTTAATTTTTAACATTTTCTAATCCTGAATGCTAATAACATTGATACATTTAATTATATTTGAAAATTTTGATTTATTTTATTGTATCTAATACAAATTAATAAAAATAATGAATAAAAGAGATTTAAATTGTTTAAATAAATTTATAAAGTATTTTTTTTTTTAATCAATAGCAAAAGAAAATATTAAATACTTTTTCATATACTTATTGTTTCATATTTATATGGATTATTAAATCAGTTTAGAGCACTGCCATTTAAGAAATTAAAAATATGTTTATTCACTTTAAAATATCAATATTTTATTAATGTTTTTATAGATTATTATATTGAGCACTAAAATATTCACTTACACCAATTTAAATTTTCAGATAAATCTATATTTTTCCTTTGCGAGAATAGCAACAGTTTTAGGTTTTTTAAGGAACAATCATAATTTTCTTAAAGTGAATAATTAATCATAAGAATAGCCAAATTCATATATGTGAAGATTTCTATTTCAAACAATTCTAAATCCAATCTCAGTATTCGTTCATTCAAAAACTGTCAATAGAGAGGAGTATATAAAATTTTTAGACACTGCTTTTTTACCCTGATAAAAAAATTTTTAAACTATGCTTGATTTTTTTGAAAGGTCATTTATTTTGATATCCTCCCCTCCCCCCTCAATAAATATAAAAATAATTTATTTAAAAAATTTAAAAAAATAAAAATGTTATTATGAAAATGATAATATAAATAAATAAATTAAACAGAATAATTAATTAATATTAAAACAGGTAAAATAAATAAATTAATATAAGGATAGTTCTTAAAATTTATTTTGGGAACTAATTATTTATTATATAAAAATGATATTTTTTCTTCAATTATTTAATAAAGGAAAATTACTTTAAAGATAAGGGAAAAAAATCATTGGATTTTATTAACTAATTTTTATAGTAATAAATAATTGGTAAACATTAATAAAGAATTCAATTAATAATTATAAAAATTTTTGTGATAAAGATAAAGAATGAAGAAACAAATAGTTAAAACAAATTCTACTAGCTTAAATTTTTTCAAACAAAATTAAACATAACTCATTGTGACAATGCTATTTTTACTACCAACTTTTATTTTAATTTTAACTACATTAATAACACTATTCTTTTTTTAAGAGACAAGTAGAAGTTTCATATAAAACTTTGCTGAAAATTTGTACTAAGACCAAATCTCCAACTCGAAAATTTAAAATAAAGTTGTGGTCATTTAAATAAATAATCAGATATAAAAGGTGGCTTGGCAAATAAACCTTACAAATTAATTATATTAAAAGTATTTACTAAACTAAATCAAAAAGAATAGTAATTTTACTGCCGCAATATTAAACATGCAGCGAGCTTTTGATAACCAAGAAAATCCTCTTATACTATAAATTTTTAAAGATCATATTCTTTCTACTAGCAATTGGTAATTAATATTATTTACTTATTTATTTTTTTAACTAAAAGTTTATTTATAAATTTATTGTAAATAATTGATTTAAGAAATTAAGAATGAAATATTTTTACAATAAAAACTGTAAAAATGATTTTTTTTTGCATAAAAAGAAGTAAAAATAAATTGATTGATTTTTTTAAATATTATTTAAAATAAATAAAGGCTTCATCCAAATTATGGTTACCTTTAATAATTAGATGAAATATCACTGCAACAAATAGAAAACTCTAGTCATTAAGATTTTTTGTTGAAAGCCATAAAATACGACTAACAGAATAAAGACATTAGATGGTTATAAATATAGAATATGTATTTTGGATTTACTCATGATGGTATGCTTTTTGTTTTTGGTTATAATTCTACTATGAGAGAATATGCAATCCCTCCAAATTGCCCATATAATTCTTTACCGTATAGGTTTGATGTTAGATGTAGATTTTATTATTAACCAACAGTTGATTCTTATTCGATAACAGTTTTCCCTCCTTAGCTAAATTTTATTGGCAATGGATTAAACTATTTTGCAACAAATTTTTGTTAAAGGATATTAAAATATGCAAAATAAGATCCTAATTCAGATAGCTCTGTATTTGCTTTAATTTGCACAACTCTAAATTTGAAATCTATTTCTAACTATTTTATTAACTTTAGCTAAAATTCTTTACAATAGATGCTTTTAGATCCAAGACAACTTTCATTAGTATATGATTCTAAATAATAAATTTAGTCAGTTACATATATTTAAGACGTTGAAACTAAATACCTACAAGACTAAAATTAAACTAAAATCTTTTTAGACAACATCAAATAAAATTCAGATTTAATTATTTCTAAAACAGATAGTATAGATCTATCTAATCCTTATAAAAATGACTAAAAAACATTTGAATACAGCAGAAATGGTACAGAGTGTTTAGTTATCCTTAATAGGATAACATTAATTGATAAAATATCAAAGGATCAAACTCTAAAATCTGTTAACCCAGCAAAAAAATACGAAATTAAAAATATTTATTTATTTTTGGATATCCTATCAAAATAATAAATGTAAGTCTATGCAAAAAATCTTGAATTGAATCTCACATATTATAATAAAATATTTTTATACATCAGTTGGTCATTAGCAATTCTTGTTCTGATTGTATAGGCAGTTTACTCTATATAAATAGGATTTAGCATATTATATCCTGTCAACCATCTAAAGAATATTCTTAATCAAATTAAAATTCTAAACTAAAAATAAGACCAAATAAATAAAAGCTTAAGAACCTAAAATTAAACTTCACAGATAAGTTATGAAACAGAATATAATAATGATATTTTAATTGAAGATTAAATTGATGAGGATTTAGAAGGATATTGCTTTTCAAGTGAAACATAAGATCTTTTGAGCAGTTTTCAAAATGTTTTTTAAATATTAAGATTTACAACTTCAAGTTTCTTTTCAAATAATTAAAGCTTATCTTTACTAAACTTAAATAAATGCATTGACCATTTTAGATAATTTGGGAATTTTCGAGCTTTAGGTGTTTGTTATAACAATATCGGGGTAATTCATTTCAATTAAGAAAGATACTAAGAAGCTTTAGAAAGCTTTGGAAATTCAATAATTTATTGCAAATATGAACTCTAAGTATACTCTCATTTAGATATTGACCAAAATTTAAATGAATAGTTGTAGAATTTTAAAGAACAATTCAAGAATTTTTTCTTTTATAGCTTAAATGAAGTGGATAAGGATTTCAATATCAGTGATATTACTCAGTTTGTAGAAAATTACAAATATCAACATAAAATAAATTATTGCCTTCATGATGCTGAATAGCTGTTTGAATAATTATTTAATAGAAATCTTAATTATCAAACTTCTCTAATATTTTATTTAAAAAAGTAAAATTACTTTATGTGGGATGCATTTGAAGATATTGTAATTGAAAATATCTCAATAAGTTAACTTTATTTATCCTCTTCATTTAAAAGAGAAATTACTAGTTACTGTAATCTATTAGTAAGAGATTTTCATTACTAAATGCGTGAGTAAACAAATAAATTACTAAATATTTTAATGTAGTATTATGTTAATATTCATACTAACAACTTGAATATTAATGTAAACGAATGCTAATCGTTGACAAAAAACCAAACACTTGATACTTAAGATAAGATTTTTTTTGAAAATTTAATTACTAAAGGTAAAATTTAAATTGTAAAGACTAGTAGCAAATAACAGGATTAGATAATTCTTACCAGTCCTATAAAAGCTAGAAAATCCGATAGAAATACTAATTTCTTTTAGAGTTAACTTGAATAAACTGAAAAATTAATAAATTTTTAATCAATAAATGATTAATTAAGTTTTAATTTCATTAGACAAAATTCTCAATTCAGTATGACAAACAAAGAAAATAATAAATCAAGATCACAAAGTAACTAAAAGAGACAATCAAAAAGTAATTAAAACAATTACAGTATTTTTTTAAACTAAAAATTGAAACAGTCCTAATAAGGAAGTAACTTTTCAAATCAATTCCTCTTAAAAAAAGAAAATACTCCAACAAATTCGAACTCCTTTAATTTAAAGAGCAATCATTATCAAAATAAAGCTAAAGTCGCTTTAAAGGATTCTGAACATGAAGATAAATTAGAAAACAGTCAGTACCTTTTCAACACTGCTATTAAAAATCAAGTTTATAGTAAAAAAATAAATAATTTTATAAATACATAGTAATATCTCATTCAATCATAACAAAAATTAAAAATATCCTTCCATCAAGTAAGAAAAGAGTTCAAAGCAAATAAAAAAAATATTTTTGATTTTAGCTCTGATATTTATTTTCAATATTGCACATTACAATAAGCATAGTATTAACTTATATAAAAGAATTATTACACCGCAGCATTAATCTTAGTTAAGTCTTTAGAAGAGTGTATGTATTACCTACCTTATTTGAAAAAAATGCAAATTAACTTTCTTTCATAGATAGCTCAAATTAACAATATCAAAAACTAAGAATTGCAAGAGGTCAAAGACAAATATGATAACCTAACTAAAGCTTACTTGAACATTCAATTAGTTACCACTTGTTATAATTATTAATTTAAAAAAAAGATATGCACTATGTGTTATGATATTGTTAATTAGATCCTATTCAAAGATTATGACACATTTGCTGTATTAGATTTTAACTTTGAAGAATAAATATTCGTTTAGTATATTGGAGTCACTTCGATTAAAACTATCTAATCAAACTTTTCATTATTCTCAGAAATTTTTTTAAGATATCTCTCAAATAAAATAAACCAAGAACAAAAAACATAAGCAGCTTACATATAAAAAGAAACAGCTGAAGAAGAGTAAAACCTTTCAATAATTGAGTCACCTAAAAGTTATTAAAAATAAAATAAAAATGAAATTAATGATTAAATAGAAATAAAAAAACAAAACACATTAAATAAAAAAATGACAGATAATTAAAATCTAAAGAATTCAGACAAAAAATAAAGTTTAACTCAACAAAATTAAAAACAAAAGCTTAAAAATGAAGAATCTTTAAATAATTAAGATAAATATTGTAATTTATCGAATAATTTATCAGAATAATCTATAATTTCTCTTTTTAATTCTGATGAAGTAAATAAAATGTCTTCACTTAACAGCTAGGAGAATCAATTACATCATATTTAAAATGATAAGCAAAATCAAATTCAATATTAGATAAATAATGAATAAAATTAATTACTAAACTTTAATAATAATAGCAATAAAAGTAAAGAAATTGATTAGCATACTGAATATTAATTTAAATAGTTCCTTAATTAAAGTAATTAATTCCAAAGTCTATCTTAAAAGAATTCTTTATTATCCAATAAAAAGGATAAAACTATTTAAAATTCATATAATGGAATAAAAAATTTCTTTGAAAATTATGATTAAGATTGTGCAAAAAGCTAGGATGAAATGTAAAAAAATGATATTAATCAAACAAATGTCTTTTAAAGCTAAAGTAAAAACGAGTAATCATATCATTCAAAGAATTAAATTAAAGGAGATTTAATTTTTATTTAAGGTATTCTCTCTTGCATAAAATAATTTTCTTTTAATCTAGATGAAAAATTATCTTCCTTCATGGCTTAATATAAATTTAGACATAGTAATTAGTAATCATCAAAATAAAATAAAAATAGCTACACATATCTTATTTACATAACAGATCAAAAATTAAATTTATAAAATAAAATATTGATATAAAGGCTATGTCGACTTTTAATTGAAACATAAATAGAATTGCTAATTTTAATTTTAAGTTAAAGTCAAAGTCTTGAAGAATATTCAATTTTTTAAGATATTTTTAAAAACGGAAGACAAGTGATCAAAATTTTCTTTTCAGAAGAAAAGCTATTACAGTATATTTATAATAACAGAGAACATGTTAGAAATAATTACTAAACAATGATTGTAGAGCATTTTTGAAAATATTCATATATTAAATATTCTTAAGAATGATTAATTTTTTCAACCCAAATAAAATATTAGCAAAAGTTAAATTTAGTATTAATTATTTCATTAAATTAAAAACTAAAATAATTTAATTGCTTTATAAAAAAAATGTTTAATTAAATTTTCAACTTATTTATTTGTTTACTTGCTTTTTTTTGTATTGCTTCATTGTTTTGCATATATTATTGTTTATTTTTTAACTTACTTTATTTCTTTTTGTGAAATTATTATATTCAAGTGTAATTTTTCTATTTTTATTTAGTAATATTTCCATATTTTTTTAGCATTTAGAAATTTATTTTTGCTCTCATAAATTTTTGGCTAGTATTATCTATCAATTTATAATATTTTTCAATCAATCTCATCCAGCAAAAGTTTTGCTTAATAATTATGCTGAAGAATGTTATAAAAAATTAATGAGTAAACAAGAACATTTTAATGATAAGAAATTTTATTATGTTTGTTTAAATTCAAGTACAAGTTAATAAATATATTTATTTATTTATTTAAAATAGTGATCTTTAGAAGTTAAATTAATTAATTAATTATTTTGAAGAAAGGAATACTTAGTTAATAAAAAATAATCTATCTTTAATCAAAGTAATGTTAAAGTTAAATAGTGTTTTAAAATCTTTTATACTAATTTTCTTCATCTTGAATGGGTTTTTATGCTAAATTTGTAAATTTGATGAATTTTATCATGGTAAAGGAGTCTGTTAAAAATGTGATTCTAGTTGCGTTTCTTGCTTTGGAGATGGTAAAACAGACTGCTTTAAATGTTATGGATATATGCATCAATAAGAATGCTTTGATAATTGCCCATCTGGTTATTTTAAAGACGATTAAAGATATATTTGTGTTACATGCAATATACCTTTTTGCTTAGAATGTCTAAGCAACACTAAATGTAAAACTTGCGAAAAAGGTTTCTTGCTATCATAGTCTAAAACAGAATGCACTTTTAGTTTAAACGATGAATCTAGCTACGCTTATTTTAATTTTAATTAAAATGAAATAGTAGAAGTTTAAAAATGTCCAGAAGATCTTGAGTAAAATGAGGAATAGCATATTTGTACATATCCTAAGATATGTTCTTAAGAAAATTATATTGGAGAGCTCAATTCGAACTGCTTTAATAAAGATGAAGGTAATGCTTTATATAGTAAATTTAGAAAAGCAAAATTAATTTGATTTATTCACTCACTCACTCGTTCGCTCTTTTTGTTAGTTCTATAAAATTAACTTTTTCTAATTAATAATAGATGGAATCAAAATACTCATAGAAAGGTATTACTTATATTTCTACACAAAAAAGGAAGTTTATGTATTCACAAAAGATAGATTTACTTATTAATTCTATCTATAAAGTCTAAACAGCGATTAAGATATTTAAACAGTTATTGGTTTCAATAACTACATTTACATAGTTTACAGTAATACTATATTAATATATCACAATGCATACTATACATTAGAAGAGACCATTCAAGTTCCAGTATGGGTCTAAAATAATTAGTTTACTTAGATTATTGGTGACAATTCAAATTTTCAATATGAATACAATTGGCTTATAACATCATCTGCATCTCTTTAAGACAGTAACAAATAAACATTTTCCCTATTTTAAATAAAAAAATATTTGTAAAAGAAAATCACAAATTCAATTTATAACTTTTTAAGATGACTAAATAAAAAATAGTCATCTATTAATTTAATATTTTAATTTTATTTAATTGATTTTATTGTTAATTTATTAAAATAAATAAGTTTTGGTGTTTAATTTGAAGGATGTGAATACTGTAAAGTTTCAATATAAAATCGGTTAGAAAATATTTGAATACTTTATCATTCCTGAATCAAATAAATTAATTGTTATATCTCTATTAAAAATTACCATATACTCTACTTTTATGGATGAAAGTGAGCCGCTTAGCTAGTTAGATATAGGAGAGTAAATGCAAGTAGATTGGATTAAAAGCTATTCTTATCCATTAAATAAAGGAAACCAAGATAAATAATTTGTTGTTTTGAATGGGTTAAGTGTGAATATTTTTGACTCAGAAAATAATTCTATGGTTCATATAGTTGCTCCTAGTAATTATGGCTATGTATTGGAATAAAATAACATTTTATCAATTATATACTCATCTAAGATATACTTTTTAAGAATTAAAGATTTGATTTAAAATTGTTTAAGCAATCTGAACTGCCTAAATAATTATCAAAATTTAGTTTTATACACAATTTAAATATAAAGCAACGAATACTATATCGTTTCTGAATTTAATAATGATATTTATGTGGCAATTAAGGATTCTTTTTAACTCTAAGTTTTTGACTAAAATTTCAATCTAAAATATATTAAATCTGATTTCAAAAAGCCTATCAAGAGCATTTTCTACTATTAAAGTGATATTTAAATATGTAAAAAATTTTTATTTTTTAAGTTTTAGAATTTTATTTTTTCAAATTTATTTTCAGAGTTCTTAAAGTTAATTTTAAAAATAAAGATGGAGATTCAAATTTTCTAATAGTTAGTTATGATAATAATGCTAGAATATTCCTTGAAAATAATTAAGAAGCATATCTATTTAACTTTTGTAATGAAAATAGTATAGAAATATTTAATGAAGAGATAGAAGAGTATGGAGCAGTTGGAATTGATGAATAAAGGCGTATCTTAATAAATGCTGCTATTAGCACTAAAGGAAATTTAGTAATTTTTATGATTTACAATGGTTAAGCTCTATTTTAAAAGGAGTTTTAGGGAGACGACGTAATAAATAGACTTTAAATTGTTAGATAAAATTTTTAAATATTTATAAACTCTGATAGTAGGCTAATTAAAATATTTGGTCTATTAAATAGCTAGAAATAGCACTTAGTTTTAACTATAGAATATTTTAACTTTATAATCAACCCAAACTATGAAGTTTACTTCTCAGTAGAATAAATTATATCTGATTAATTATTTTTAGCTAAAGAGAAAAAAGAATCTAGTCTTTGCCTATACTTTTATTTAATAAATAATTCAAAAAGTAAGTTAATTTCTTGCTCGCTGTAAAACTATAAACAGATAAAAGACAATAATAAATACATTGCTATATCTATAATAAATAAAAACAATAATTAGAGCTTCATTCAAATATTCGATAAAACTAGCCTAGAATTGAATCAGCAAGTAGGTGTTTAGATAGCAGATTTTTATTTTGAATTTTTAGACACAACAACAATTCTAATAATATCGCCAGGAAAGTTTATTAAATTTGATGTAGAAAGAGTATCTTTTAATGAACTTTAATAAGATGAAAATAAAATTACAGGCAAAATATATAAATACCAAATCGAATAAAAATAGACTTGGATGCTTATATAAGAATTAAGAGAAAGTAGATTCATATTTCACTTTATTAATTTACTTTCTAATCCAATATCTCATGTGGGAGAAGAAATAATACCTCTAGTTACATAGGATGACAAATAATTTACTCCCTACTTACAAAATTATCAATGCTCGTTTTTGCTTTTTCCATAAAGCTCTTATAATTAAGGCACTTTCTTTTAAATTATTTCCTCTGAGTATTATTTTAGTAATATTTATTTTTTTTTTAATATACTAAATATTTACTATGAATTATCATTTATTATCACCAATAATAAAATTTAGCAAAAGATTATGTAAAAATATTTTAATTTTATCAATCAAAATTTTAATGATAGAATCTTTCAAAATGAAGAAGCTAAATTATATGTTAATTTATTTTAGTAATTGATGTTATTTTTAAAAAATAGGTAAACTCGAAATTTATTAAAATACAATAGTTACTTATAAAGTATTTAGTAGCAAAAAAATCAAATTAATTGGTAAAAAAAGGATACTTTAGCTTTAAGAAGCTGAGAAGTTATAAATCGTGGAAGGTCAATTTTCTTAAAATTAACTTTAGTTCATGAATCAAATCAACATTAAGGAATAGATAAGCATTTTATGCAGCTTCTAATGTTATTATTCTGGTAAAATTGATAAATATTAGCTTCTATATAAAAGATGGTAGATCCCAAATATTATTAAGCAACTCTCTACAGACAGAATATATTTAGATGATTATTATCAAAATACAATGTATTCAGATAAGTGGCATGTAATAGGTTTAGAGGCATATTTGAATTCTGATAAAAAACCATTAGATAATAAAAGAATAGATTTAATTTAATATCCTGAAAAGCAAGTTATTTTTTCTTACAAAATAAAAGTTGAATGTAGTTTATTTACTTTTCAGATAATAAGTACTTATGATACTCTTCTTATTTGTGATGACATGAATATACTCGTTTATAGTTTATATGATATAATTGTTAGTTAAACAAAAAAATTTGAAGGCACTGCTAAGGCAGACTACAAATCTCCTGATTATATTTACAGCTTTAAAATGGAATATCCTTAAAAGGTAGATAAATTTGCATATTTCTCATAAATTGATCCTTACGTATTCCTAAATTTGTATGGTATCTATGATTTTTTGTAGAATAAGTTTTTTAATTAACCAGAATTGCTAATTTACAATAACAAATAATAAACAAAGATTTAGATTATGGAAAATAAGACTCATCTATATTATATATTTAGACTTAAAATTTATTTTTATGAAAAATAAAAATCTATCCAGTAATAGAATTCTAATTTATCTAAGGATTCATCTCTCTTCTTTTTAAATCAGAAAGATGGCTTTCTTAATTTAGAGAGAGATTTTATTATTGGTTTAACGTAGCTGAATGACCAATAGTATGTTTAGATAGTCTCTTATCAGAATTTAACTCCAATAAAACTATTTTATGAATTTGATTCAGAATCTTTTAATACAAATGGCTTCTACTTTTATTGTTGGCAGTATTAAAAACTATTTTTAAGATACGAAAACTCTATTGTTGGGTATGATTACCCTTTTAGCGAGAATTAACAACCCTTTTTCGTTTTTAAAGTAAAGAAGAGCGTTCCAAGGGCATGTAGTAACTCATTCCTTGTTACTTATGAACAGCTAAGTTCTAGCAATAACTTTAAAATTACAATAATTGAGTATGAAAATTAGAGCATTCTCAAAGATATCACTCTTAATACTGACTTAGAGAGAATCAATATCGATTTATTTATTAACTAAACGAATGTAGCAATTATTGAAGATAAACAAATTGTAGTAATAGGAAATATTCTTATTTCAACAAGCAAATCAGACTTTTACTACATTTTTTAAGAAAGTAAATTCCATTACTCACCTTCACTAGACTTAGCGTTTATTCATTAGCAATCCATAGAAAAATACCTTCAAGTTTTAGATCTCTCTTAAATTTTCCCATTTGTACTCGAAAGGTTTTCTTTTGAAAATAAATTAAACTTTTAGAATTATTATTTTTAAAAGAGTTAGCAGTAAAGAACTTCTTCTCAAAAAGGCGAAAATTAAGTAAAATAATAAGCTTAGGTTTAGAATTTCTAAGAATAAGATTTGATATTTATAAATTTAAATCTAAATAGTCTTTGTGTTTATAATATATACGAGTAGTATTACACGATTCTAAAGCTCCCAAATATGGTTGAAACTTAGAATTTGCAAGCTTTAAAGATTAGGAAAATGTAATATTTAGTTTATTTGAATAAAAGCAGCTCAAATTCTGTAGCTGTTATCAAATTTGATAGAGAGTTTTATTTATACCGTAGAAATAAATATCTAAAAACTTTAAACCTTTACGAGTATTAAGAAATATATGCTGATGGATAAGACGACTTGGTTTATATTTATGCATTTAAAGATAAAGAATTATATTATTTAACAATAGATAATGATATTTTAGAATTTAAAAATTAATTAATTAATTTATCACAATTTAACTTCTAAAATTTCTTATTGATCGACATAAAGCCAAATGTAAAATATGCTCTTATTGATATAAATTATAATTTAATTGCTCAAAATTCCATAGATGATTCTCCCTGCTTATTAAAACTTCCCTCAGAGTTCTTTGGCCAAGTTAAAGGTATTTAAATTGTTAAGACAGAAAATAATGCATAAGTCATTGAATACATCTTTTTATGGATAAAAAACATTTTAAACGTTTATAATTTTTAATGTGAGTTAATATGGTCTAAAAATAATATTGACGATGGCATTTAAGTAATAACAGAAGATAATTTAACTTAATAGATATATTTTGCAGATAAATACTACATCTATATAATCTAATATCAAGATTTACTCATTAAATAATATTAGAATAATATAATCGTAGCCTAGCTTCCACTGTAAGCACGTAGCCATGTAAAGCTATAAAAGTTAAATAAAAATTTGCTTGCTGTTTTGAGTGCTTCAAATATTTACATCTTTGAAGTGTATAAGTCCTTTACTTTAATGTATTACATAACAAATAAAGATTTCTTTAACATTTAGTAAGTTTTCTATGTATTAGAAGAATACTTTGTTATATCAGACATAAATAGGATGTACATTTATTAAATAATAACAGATGATAATCCAAATGAAATTGATATCATAAGCAAATCAGTCAACCGTATAAGTGGATCATCATCATATAGTTCTTCATCTTCTATCAACAGCAGCTACTAAAGCAACTAAGGAGACAATTCTGAATATTACAGTTAAAAATAGTTTTTCCAACGCAAATTAGCTGTTCCTTTTTATGAATAAACCAACTTGTATCTCTAAATTTTGGAAATATAAACTTTCACACAAGAAGAAGCTGTTTTTATTAGAATTGTAGGAGCAGATTATAACAATTTAGTAGATTTAACTAAATAGCTAATTTTTAATCACTAAACTAAATAAGAAAAGGGTTCTTTATTAAAAACTGAACTGAAGGATTAAAAAGTATCTTTTCTGAAAAATATATTATAAAATGACCAAAAATAATCTCAGAATACTTGCAGAGGCAAATTTATAATCCACCAAAAGAAAGACTATTAAATTATTTAATATGACACAATTTACTCTCAAAACGATGGATTATACAACCAAATCAATTTTAAATTTCCTTCAAAAGAAAATAATCTTAGTTTAGATAAGTCAGATGATAATAAAGATGATCTTAATGAATTATTTATCCCAAATTCTCTGAAGCTAAAAACAAAACTAGCATCATATTTTATATATGATTTAAGTGACACTGCTGTGTTGCTTTTTCCCTTAAATATAAAGAGCTCAGTAATAAACAAACTTAAAATAATGAATGGAAAAATTGAAGCCAATAAAGGATTTTTTAGATTAATTTAGAGTGAAGAAAATACAAAAGAGTCTGATAAAAATAAATAAGAAACAATTGATTCTCCTTTTATAACTCCAAATAGCTTAGAATAATTTAAATTCATTCATTTGGAAAATGTTGAGTTGAGATAAAGCTTAAATATTTTTAATTGTGAATCAGTAATTCTTAAAGACATATTTGTCCCATATGATAATCCTTCTTTGTAAATTTAGCTTCAATTCTATAATGTATCTAGCTTATCAATCAAGAATTTAACAGTGCATTCAACAATGTTAAGTAAATAATTTTTGAGTATTATCAACTCATAACAAGTGGATATCAGCTACTTAAATGTATTTGACGATTCTTCTCAATCATATATATTTCCTCAATTCTCTCTTTACTTAAGTTTTGGATGGATAACTATTTAATAAACTCCTAATGTAACAATTTCAAATATCAATTTTACAGGCGTTAACGCTAATATAGATCTATTCTTTTTACAATATGTTGAAGAAGTCTATTTAGAAAACTTAATTTTCTAAAATCTAAATTCCCAATTTAACGAAGAGGAAGAAGATTTTAGTGATAAAAAAGGAAATGCTCCCTCTCAAAGTGATCCAGGTACTTAAATTAACATAAATGAGAGAGGAGAAATTATATCATAAGATCAATAAATGCTAAATTTTTACGCTCATTTGCCAGTTAACATAGAAAACTTTAGTAGTGTTTTCAGATTAGTTTTTATTTAAAAGTAGCTCTCTATAAAAAATATTTTATTAGAAGAAAGTAATGTGTCTATGTTTTTACACTTAAATAAAACTATAAATTTTATTTCCACTAGTAATTCAAATATAAATGAGTAGTTTGAGTCAACATAATTAGATGTCTAAATAGTTAATGTAACAATCAATCAATTATCTCAAATATAATAGAGTATATGCTATTAAACCGATTTTTTAATAATAGATGCTGAATCTGTCACAATTGATACTTTAAATATTTATTCCACATCCTGCTTCTAATCAATAATTCGATTGTTAAATACCAAACAAACAAATGTTAAAAATGTTAACATTATTAAAGCAAATTTGATTAATTTTTTATTCTATTTTTTTAAAAATTAAAACTTGGTGATTGAAAATTTCACAGTCTAAGAGAATAACTAATTGAATCAAATTTTTGGTATTATAAAATGCTTCAATTCTTTATTATAAAATATTTAAGTCTATCCTTACGTTATAAATAAACGCAATAAAAAAGAATAAACCCTAGTTAAAATTAAAAACTCTGCAATATTGATTTACAATAATTAAGATGATCCAACTCTGGTATCTAAAAGCTCTGCAACTATCATTGATTCTTAGATTCAAAGTCTATAGAGCATCAATAGCAATGGTACAGCAATTCAAGTTTTCGAAGTAGCTCTAAAGCTGTAAAATGTAAAGCTTTTTAACAATTCAGCAGGTTTAAATGGAGGAGCTATTTACTTATATTCGTCTTCTCTTACTTTAACAAATACATTAATATAATACAATAATGCTACTTTCTCTGGAGGAGCTATTTTTTCTACAGATTCTATTATAAAAATAGAAGATAGTTTGACTGACTTAAAATAAAAAACTCTAATACAATACAACTTTGCTGCTATAGGTGGTGGCATACGCTATTTCAGACAAAATATTGATTAAGTTTTATCTGTAGAAGGATGTTTAAAACATAATAGAGCTATTTATTTTGGCTAGGACTATACTAACTATCCAACTAAGCTTATAGTAAAAGATTCCAAACCTAATAACACCCTGCAAAATGTTGTTTCAAGTATCTCCTCAACTCAATAAGAAGTATACAATTTATTTCAATAATTTTTATTTATTTAAATTTCTATTTTTCTATTAATTAAATAATTAATTACAAATAATAACTTATAAAATATTAAACTAAAAAAAATTTAAAAACATTTTTTTATATTAAAAATAATACATAATTTATTTATTTAGATTAAATTTTATTGGGTCGATGAGTAAAACTAGAAACTAAAATACACTTCTCAAGAAATAAGTTTAAAAAATAACAAATATCAACCAATTCAAAGAGAATTAAATTAATACACGACACTTTATATGTCTTCAGAAAGCATTTGGATAAATAGAGTAAAAACAGAGACTGAAGTTAAAGGAGAGATTGTTTAAGATATCTATGGATATTAATATATAAAAACTAACTAAAACTACTTATTAAAACCTAAATCTTATGGGAAACTTAAAGTAAAAACAATGATAAATTATCCAGAGGATGAAGGAAGTAAATTCAAATAAAATGAGCTGCTGATCAATATATTTTTTAGAGAATGCGTTATTGGTGAGATTTTTAATCCATTTAATTAAGATGTCTTTGAATGCCTTGAGTGTAAAGACAATATGTATTCTCTGATATAACCTACTTCTTTTGAAAACAAATGCTTAGTTTGTCCTGATAACGCAAAAAAGTGCTATAAGAATGTTATTGAAATATTTGAAAATTATTGGATTGAGCCAAACACTACGAACATTTATTTTTGCTTCAATAATCCAGATAAATGTTAACCTGAATTGTAAATATTAACTTTTACATTCACATTTATGAAAATTTATTAATTTTATTTTATTTTATAGGAAAAACGGTTGTAGTTAAGGAGGATATGGCCCTCGCTGTGAAAGCTGCGATTATACTGGGTAAGTATGGAAAGGTTATAGCTATACAAGGTATGGAATTTATGAATGTAAAGAATGCGGGAAAGAATAGATCTCTTATTATGTTTTTGTTTGCCTATTTATCATTTTATTTCCCTTATTTTTTACTTACTTGGCTTATCAAGTAACTATAGAAGCCTAAGCAATATTATAAGCATACTATTTAAAGAAAGCTGGTATAATTAATATAGGACTCTTATGTGAAAATATTAGATTTAGTAACATAATCAAATTTTTAATTAGCTATGTACAAATTTTATCTACTCTTGCTTATTTTAATTTCAAATTTTCTTATGGCATATTAGTATTAGTTAACTTTTTAGGAAATCCTCTTTAAATTAGTTTTTACTTGATAGATTGTTTATTTATTTAACTGGGATGGATTCATAAACTTGAAATAGTTTACATAAGACTGATATGGATAATAATTAATGTTCTTATATATGCAATCTTCTCATTTATAATTATTTATTCATTTACTTACTTTACATTTAAAAAGTCTACCACAAAAAAGGATACAATATATAGGTAATTTAGTTATAAATTAATAAGCACTTGCAAATTTTTTAATTTATTTATAAAAAATAGCAAAAATTTCTTAATCTTTATTTTACTTTTAGAAATTATTTGAATTAGTTTTATATTATTTATTATATTGAAATTTTATTAATCTTATAAAAAAGATTTATTAGGACTTCAATGTACTACTTGTATTATATGGTATTCCCAAGTCTTGTGTAATAATCCATTAACATACTATCTTGTGAGAGAATTGGCACTAAGAAATATATTTATTCTGATAATTAATTTCATTGCTATTCAAAATAACATTTATTTTTTGGATTTCCTATTGCAGTACCTTTGCTTATTTTAATGCTTATAATTATACCTGCATATATTTATTTTGAATTAAAGACAAATAAAAATAATCTTTTTAAGATTTCATTTTATTTGAGATAAAAATTTTTCTTTTCAGAATATAAACATTCATGCTATTACTGGGAAATAGTAAAATTCTCATAGAAAGGATTAATATATATAGGTTTAAGCATATATAATGAAAATTAAACAACAAAAGGTGCTTTATTGAGCTTTATTATGGCATTTTATATTAGGTAATTATACATTTAATAACCTTATAAAAGACTTTTTTTAAATTAAATTGATTATGCTGCCAGCTTTACCTTGCTTCTTTGTTTTTAATTGGGAATGATCAACATGAATTCGAATAACATCAATATATAACAATCTTCATTTTATTTAGTTATTATTTTGAATGCTTTCTTCTTGATGTATTTCATATTCATGCTTATTAAAGAAAAAATCTAGTACAATTAAAAAACACTAATCTACCCATGCATTTAATCTTTAATTAATAGAGTGCCATATCTATAAAAATATTTTTAGCTCACAGAAAATTTGTATTTGTCTCATAAAGGATGGAAAAAACTTTAAGCAGCAATAAAAAGAGTTGGTTACCAAAAATTAACTCTTTATTGCTTATAAAAAGACCAAAAGATAACAAGCTCATTTGCTAATCTCTTTGTGAATAATTAATAATCTTCGTAATCATCAAACGATGTTTCGATAAAACTTAAAAAATCAAAAGATTCAGAAAAAGCAAAACCTAAACTGAACTTCAACTCAAGAAATGTAATTCACAAGAAGAGCATTTATAACACATCAAAATAAAATGATCTCAAAAATATTAGACCAATAATTCCATAAGTTTTATCATCTGACTAAAAATTGGAGTTGATATAATCCATAGGATAATCCTAATCATTAGTAGTTCCTGACGAAAATGCTTTTTCTGCATAAAAAATAGTAAATTATGTAATCTAGATAGATGATAAAATTAAGTTAGGTGAAGATATTAAGAATAATAATAATAATATTAATGAGGGCTAAATTGAAGTTGTGCAATAATTACCAGAAATATAAAATATAAAAACAATTAATGGAATTAATACTAATTAATGATTATCAAAATTTCTTTCCTTTTTTTTATCTTTAGTAACAATTTTACCTTAAGCTTTGAAAATATTTTTATTTAAATATTTTTGATAAATGAATAAAAATTACTTTTGATTTTTTTGATGTCGTTAAATAAATAAATTTCTTTTGATCTAAAATTACATATTTAGGCTTTTAAAAATATTCTTTATTAATAGTTGAGAGAATATTTTTTTTATTTTTGTAATTGATTAAAAATCTGATAAATTTTGATTAATTGATTTATATTTAAATTTGGAAATTTTAAGGAACAATTAGTATTCTAAGAATATACTTTAAATTTATTTCACAATAGATTTGTTAATAAAAAATAATAAAATAAATTTATTTATCAATCATTAGTCTTTGATAATTAACAAATAATTCAGCATTTTTTATCTTAATTTAGTAATACCAAATATTTTCTTAATTTTTTATGATTAATGAAAAAAAGAATTTATTTATTTCTTTAATATAATTTGTTTTGATTAAATTAAATTAGTCAGAAATAAACTTGCATATTTATCAAAATATTCTAAATTTCTAGAAAGAATTAAGTTTTTAATTTTTAAATTAATGTAAATTCATCAGAATTTATTAATATTTTCTAAATAATTACATAAATAATTATCCATTTCTTTATTAAAAGTAAAAAAATGCTTAATTCTTTACAATATTTTATTAGAATTAAACTACTTTAAATAATAGAAGCTATAAGTAAATCAATTGTTATAAATGTCAGATAACCTCATTAATAATACTAAAAGACAAGCAGTTGATATTGTCTTCAAAAACATTGACTATTCAGTGAAAAATAAAAAACATACAAGATAAATCTTAAAAGGAGTTTCAGGAATTTGTAAAAATAGCCAAATAAATGCTATTTTAGGTATATAAATAAAATTCTTAGATATTTAAAAACATTTTTTTAATTAAATCAAAAGGAACATCAGGAGCTGGAAAGACAACTTTGCTCAATATTCTTTGCTAGAGAATTTAAAATAAACCTGATTAAATTTTATCAGGTAAAGTATTGGCCAACAATTTACCCTATACCTCAAATTAATTTACATAATTTGCATCCTATGTTATGTAAGACGACATATTACTTGAAGCGTTAACTGTTAAAGAGTGTCTATAGTTTGCTGTCAACCTAAAAACTGTCGGCAATTAATAATAAAAAACTTAAAAAGTTGAAGAAATCATTAAAATTTTGAAGCTTGAGAGATGTCAGAATACCTTCATTGGCGGTAATTTTATTAAAGGTAAGTAAATTTATTTTTATATTTCAAATAAACTTAAAATGAAATTTTTCATTAGGTATTTCTGGAGGAGAAAAAAAGAGGACATCAATAGGTTATGAACTAATAAGCGATCCATAATGCTTATTCTTAGATGAACCTACTTCAGGTTTAGATAGCTTTACAGCTTATTGTATTATTGATTTCTTGAGAAAGTATGCTCATAACTAAAATAAAACAGTCGTGTTTACAATTCATTAACCCTCTTCTGATATTTGGAATATGTTTGATAATGTTATGCTAATGGTTGAAGGACAGTTTATCTACTAAGGCACTGGAGGAATGAATGTACTAAATTATTTTTCAAGCATCGGATTCAAATGTCCTGTTTATTCTAATCCAGCAGGTAAATAAATAAATAACCATTTATTATTTTAAAAATTAAATAAATTAAATTAAAGATTTCTTAATGTCAATAATGACTCCTGAGAGAGAAATTAATGTTAAAAATTATGATTTCTACTTTTTACAATATGCTTCAAATTTGAAGGAAAATGTAGAAGCAAATATTAAAAATTCTATTGAAGAGGAAATGTAAGTGGATTCAATTAAAACAAATTTTAGAACGAATATGTTTTACTAAACAACACAAATAGCTTTACGATAAGTAAAGATTCTAAAAAGAAATCCAATTCTCTTAGCAGCACGGGTAATATAGAGTGTTGTTATATCGTTTTTTATAGGTCTTATATATTGGTAAACTCCTGGTCCAACAGATAATCCTACTTAAAGAGATATTGATAGTAAAAATGGATTATTGTATTTCTAAGTTATAGGAGCCTTCATGATGGCATTAAAACCATGTATCCTTACCTTTCCTTCTGAGAGAGCTGTGTTTTTGAGAGAAGAAAACTCATAGTTGTATACAGTAGGACCTTATTTTTTAGGAAAATATATTGTTGACATATTACCTTGCATAATATCACCTATCTTATCAAGTATAGTTGTTTACTGGATGGTTGGATTAAATACTGATAGTCCAGGAAAAGTACTCTTTTTTATGTTCACTAGCGCTCTTTAAGGCTTATCAGGAATAGCACTCGGTTACTTAGGTGGGTGTGCATTTAAAAATGCTCATATTGCAGTTGCTATATCTCCAGCTATTACAGTACCTACTATGCTTTTCGGGGGATATTACAAAAACTCTGGTGATTATGCTTCTTGGATAGGTTGGATTTCGTACCTTTCTCCTTATAAATATTCCTTTAGTGCACTTGCTTAAAATGAGTACACTTATGAAGGTTAAAACTATCCCTAAGATCCTATAAAACAATTAAATTTCAATTTAGATAAATGGGAAAGTATTGGGTGTTTGATTGGATTATGTTTAGGTTACTCAATAATTGCATACATTTTATTATCATTATTGAAGAAAAAATTATAATGATTCAAAAATGTAAATTTAATTTTTAAGTCATATAAAATTTATAAAAATTTGTAAAAGTACTT
The DNA here is from genome assembly GCF_000189635.1 of Tetrahymena thermophila SB210. Lineage (NCBI taxonomy): Eukaryota > Ciliophora > Oligohymenophorea > Hymenostomatida > Tetrahymenidae > Tetrahymena > Tetrahymena thermophila. The sequence continues at coordinate 346,365 of NW_002476522.1, read as the reverse complement.
TCTATTAATTAATTAAATGATGTATTTGTAACATAAATTGATTGAATTAAAATTTAATAACAATAAACATTTTAATTTATTCTTAATATTCAATTTTAATTTAAAATATTCATAACATAAATCTATTTTATTTTTATTGATTATTATTGTTTGATGTATTGATAGCATACCTATTTATACAAATTATATTATATATATTTATTTATTAATTAATTAAATAGTGTGTCTAAAATTAAAGCAGACTACAAGAATGACCCAAACATTTTCAAAAAAATTAGTTCAGTTGAGGGGATTAATTAAGGAGAAAATATATTTTAATTATGAAATTATTTATTTAATTTTTTATTTGTTGTGAGAAATTAGTTTAAAATTTATGCTTTTAAAAATGAAATTTTTTTTCTTATTTAAATAAAATTTTAAAATATATTTTTAAAAAATTTCTTGGTAGCATTTTAATTATTTTTAATATATTGAGGTAGAAATATTTTTTTATATTGATTTAATTGAAAATAATTCTTAATTTAAATTATTGTTACAATTTATTTAAGCTAATTTCAGGCTTAAATTAAGTCTTTCCTATTAAAATTGTGTAAACCAAAATAAAAAAATAAAATGCAAATAGTGAAGATAATTTTTATAGATATTTTTAATATTTTAGATAAATGTTAAATACATTAAATTAATTTAATCATTCTAAAAATAAAAAAATATAAAATGAGATATTAAAATTCAGAGGTAAATATGAATAAGAATACTCTTTTGTTTATTAAAACATTAATAATATACAATATAAAATAATATCATTTTCAAATAATTTAAAATAATACGTTTGATTCATTTATTCAATAACTCACTCATTTACTTAATTTGCATTTAGGTACTTATCCTTGGCTAGCTAAAATATATTCGCTGAATTATTTTTTCCTGTATTTTTGACCATTTGGGCAAATATTGTGTTCTTGGTAATTGCTTCATCGTTTAGCGAATTGCACAAAAGATTAATAGGAGCATCGTATTCTGCTACAACTCCATCACTCATGACTATTACCTTATCATAGTCTGCTATAGTGTTTAATCTATGGGCTATTGTTAATACTGTGCATTCTTAAAATTTGCTTCTTATGGTTTTTTAAATTAAATTATCTGTCTCCATATCGACATTTGCTGTTGCTTCATCAAGGACTAAAATTTTATTTCTCTTTAATAATGCACGGGCTAAGCAAATGAGCTACTTCTATCCAACTGAGAATACACTTGAGGCTACAGTCATATCAGTTTCAATACCATTTTTACATTTTTCTAAAATGTATTTATCCAATTCTACATTTCTAAGAGCTTCCCAGATCTATTCATCCTTATACTCGTTCAAAGGATCGAGATTTCTTCTTATAGTACCTCCAAACACAAAAGGAATTTAAGGGATAATTGAAATATTTTATCTCAATTTATGCAGTCCTAGCTCAGAAACATCAACTCCATCTATTAAAATAGAAGATCCTACTTCAGACTCTGTTAGCCTAAATAAAGCTTATAAAATAGAAGATTTACCAGCACCTGTTCTTCCTATACAGCCTATTTTTTCACCAGAATTAGCTTTAAAATTTAATCCTTTCAAAACAGGATGAAGCTCTTTTGAGTATTTCATAACTACATTTTTAAATTCAATTTAACCTTAGGAAGGCCACAATATTTATTGCTTTGAGTTAAGCTAGTTTGTGTATTTATTATCATTTTCATTATAAAGTGAGGCTTCAGGAGTTTAGTTAATGAGAATGTTGACTCTTTCGAATGAATTCATAACCGAATCTGTTGTAATCATTTATCTTAAGCACCACTGGATTGCATCAACCATAAGCATGAAATAAGTTATAGCTTAAGCTTACTAGCTAGTAGATTAGCCAGGAATTGCAATTATAATAAAAACTCCAACAGTTGAGCACAAGATAGATATAGATTGAATGTATCCACCAAAGAATCTACTACAAAGCCAGAAGGACATATTAGCTCTCTAACTATTATTGCACAAAGCACTCATTTTATTTAAGAAAGTGTTGTTTTAACCATAGACTTTGATAGGTATGACGCCTTATAAAGTTGAATTAAAATGAGAAAAGACAGGGGTTTTTTGCATTAAATCCATTTGTCTAATTTTGATAATGATTTCTTTAGAGTACATAAAGAAGATTGACAATAAAATGATTTGTGCAATAGCAGGAAAAACTACATATGGAGTGAAGACTATACAAGTAATCATTAAATTTAAGAAATTACTAAAAATATCCAACGAATCACAAGAACAAAAAGGAAGTAAATTATCTAGTAAACTGATATCGTTTGAGAATTTGTTCATTAAATTACCACTAGAGGTTCGGTCGAAAAATAAGACAGGAGCTCTAACAAGAGACTCTAGCATCTTGCTATGTAATTACTTGTTTCCTTTTTGAATTCCTACAGAAAGTGTAATATATTTAATTCCATTCAGTGTCATATATAAAAATGCAAAACCTACCCAAAAACCAAATAATTTATGTTTATTATCATCAGACACCGAGTCAAAATACCCCAATGCTCTATTGTATGTAGTGAATGCACATTCTGCACTCGCAAACAAAATGATTAGCCACAAAGGAAAAAAACATATTACTTAATTAATCAGCTTTAAGTATCTTGTGTATGTAGAAAAAGTAATTTCAACATTCTCAGGTTTTATTTGGTTTGCTTACTTAGGTTTTTCCTCTTTTTTTTAATCTATTTAACCTTCACCATCATCGCTTGAATCTTCTTTTTTTTCTTCTTCTTCTTTTACCTTTTTTTATGATTTTTAGCTTTATTGATCAATACTTTTTTATGATAATTTTCTCGAGTCTCCCATATTTTCAAACTTTAACTAGCCAGCAGTCAAAATCTTGAGATCATCTTGAAGCTCTTCAAAAGAACCTATATTTTTAAGGGAACCACTTTCATCTAGAATGGCTATTCTATCGCAATTTCTTGTGAAATGAATTTAGTGAGTTACTAATATGACAGTTTTTTCTTTTAAAATTCCTCTGATGCATGAAAAGAATAAATCTTTGGCTACTTTAGAGTCTACAGCGCTTAAAGGATCATCCAATAAATACAGATCAGCTTTGCTATAAACAGCTCTAGCTAAGCATATTCTAGCCTTTTGGCCACCACTTAAATTAACACCTCTTTCCCCAATCACAGTTAAATCGCCTTAATCCATCTATTCGAAATCTGGAAGCAAACAGCAATGTTTAACAACCTAATTATACCATTCTTAATCAAAAGGAGATCCGAATAAGATATTTTCTCTCACAGTATTCGAAAAGATATAAGGTTCTTACTCCACATAAGCCATTTTTAATGGTTTTCCTTAATCATTTAGAGGTTGGATTTAATAATAACCTTTAAAGTAAGGAATTTCATTTAAAAATACTTGTAAGAAAGTTGTTTTTCCACAACCAACTTTACCAACTACTGCAAGCAATTCTTTACTTTTAATAGCTAACGATATATTCCTTAATGTAGGATTGAGACTTTCCATTTATAATGCATCAGATTCTTATAAAGCTGGCTACTCCTCTGTCTTTAAATTAGTTTGAAGCTAATTATTTGTTGGTGGATTGTTTTTGATAGAAGGTTCCTTCCAAAAAGAATAAAATTAATCAAATTTAGCAACTTCATTTGGTTATATTAAATTATAATTTGTGGAAGTATAATCAATTTTATGAGAAGAAATGTCCTTAATGTTATAGATGTCAATAAATCTTCTCAAGAAGATTTGTAATTCAAAGATGTATGCAAATCCTTGTCCACAAAAAGATATTATATTTGCTTTAATATATGTAAGCATTTCAATAGAAGAGAAAATCTTAGCGTAGTTCAATTCATAACTTCCTTCGTAATAAATGATAATAAAAGTTAGACATGAAGAAATCAGAACACTGGATGATGATACGGCTTTTTCTGTGTACATAGAAATATAGGCTTTAATATTAAAAGAAACTTCATCTGATCTAATTCTTTCAATGATCCTTCTCATGGCTTCTTCCCATCCGTATATTTTAATTATTCTAATACCTTCTATGATTTCATTAATAAGTTTTATTCTTTCATCGCTCTTCAAGACCCTCTTTTATGTAAACCTGGAGGCGATCTTTCCAATTAATGATTAAATAGGAAGAATTAAAATTAAGAAAACTATGCTTAACATTCCTATTTTATAAATTAAAAATTTAGCTAAAGCGCTGAAAAAGTGTTTTGAGAAAAGTAGAAAATTTAATTAAATATTTACCTAAAGGCCCTAGTCTAAAAGCTAAAATTATACATGCCATCGAAAGAGTGTAAATTCCAATAATCATTTAAAACAAATAAATGAATTTTAACTCAGTTGTGTTCATATCACTAGAGACAATATTTATAACTTTTCCTAAATTTGCTGATCTTACTGCAAAATTGCTAAGTCTATTAATCTTTCTGTAGATTGTATCAATAAAAGTTGCTCTTAGGTGAGTGTTAAAATTAAAACCCAAAGTCCAACTGTATTATCTAAAAAGACTTGAAAAGAACATAGAAGCCATCATAACAGCTGCCCAAACATAAGCCATTTTCTAATTGGTGTCAATCAGACTTTAAATACAAAAATTCAAAGCTACTGAGTTGAACAATTTCAAAGACGTATCAATAAAAGAGAAGAATAAAACAACATATCCCTTTTTTTTGAAAACTGAAATCAAAGATTTCCACACTTTCATTGGCTAATTTATGAAATAAATATGAAGTTAGCATTAGAATTAAAAAATTTTATTAAATAATTACTGTGAGGGGACCATTCTTTTAAGCATTTTCTAAGTTTTGAATGAAAATAGAAGAATTCGTTTCACACAGTTCGTCATCGCTTAGCGTTTATAAATTGGAAAGAGCAATATTTCTACCTGATTAAAGAACTTTTTTTACATTTACTGATATTCTCAGAAGATGCATCATAAATAATCGATTGATTAGATTGTAACCCTGTTACCAATTCTTTTTATTTTAATAGGGATCTTCTTACTCAGTCTAATTGTTGTTAACATACTTAGCTTCCTTTCCTTTTTCAGGTTTTTTATTATCAATATCTGTCTTCATTAAATCAATCCTCTTTATAAATTTAATCCTACAATGGTTATTGCTTTTTTATCAATTTTTAATTATAATTAATTGGTTAAATAGCTATTTGAATGTAATCCTTGCAGATTTTATATGAATTAAATAAATAAATCTTCAATATTATTCTGGCAAAAATATTACTTTTATTATCAAAAATTATGTAAATAAAAAATTATATTAATAATTAATCAGATTTATATCTAGAATGTTAAGTAACTTTCCAGATAATCATTTTCAATTGATCGTAAAGCTAATTATAATAATTAATTTGAGAAAAAGTTTGAAATTTCAAACTAATATAAATCAAGATGAAGTTTTTTAAAATAGACTTTGTAATTATTTATAAGAATTAGAAGTGTTTAAAATATTTAAAATCTTATTTAGATTAAATAGAAAATAATTTTTTTGACAAGATTTAAAAATGTGATAATTATTCTTCGATAAAATTTGCTAACATATTAAAAATGAAGGAAATGAATAAATGAATGGAAAATATCTGGCTAAATTTGCTTTTTATAGGGTAATAAATATGTAAACTAAATATAAAAATAATGAATTGATTTTCTTATGAATATATTGTCTACATTAAATTTCTCATTAAATTAAAAAAGATAAAATAAGCAGAATTAATCCGCATGAATTAGTCAATTTCTATGTTTTGATTTTCTTAATTTACATAATAATTAACAAAAGTATTGATTAAAAATTAATTGATCAAAACTTAACTTTATTAACTTAAGTCAGTCAATCAATCAATCAATCAATCAGCTATATTTTGTTACTTTCTTTACATTAATTTCAATTAATTTTACATTCTAAAAAATATAAAATTCTTTTATATGATAGATATTTGTCAATCATATCTATTTTTTTGTTTGTTTGTTTAAACTTTAAAAAGAGTTTTATTTATTATCAGTAACTTTTTTTTGCAGTTGAATGATTTTATGAATAATTATTTTCAAATAAAATATTTAATCATGAAGAAAAATTTTAATTGAATCAAAAATTTAATTTAAATAATTCAAAAAAAGATAACTCAATCAACTCATTTTATATAATATGTAGATAAAACCCATAAAAGTTATTGTCTTAAAATGTAGACACAAAAATTAAATTAAATTTACTTTGATTAAAAGATTGAATCTATTTCAAAATTTAATTTATTTAAAATAGACATTTTGCCTTTTTTAAAACTGTTTTGAACAAGATATTTATCTAGAAATTTTTATAGACGCATTTCATTTATTTTAAATAAATAAGTAGCCATAAAAATTTATGGAACAATGTCTATAATTTATTTAAACTTAATGCACATATGTTAGTATATATTTTAGGTAATGCTATCAAAAAATTGCTTGATTTTTAATTATAGAAGGAATATCCACTCTATTTTATTAGATTAAATACCTTTTCACTAAAGAGATAATAATAAATTCATTTAAAGTCTCTACATTGTAGACAATAATAAGTTATAATTTGAACTTTTAAATTTGAATGGTGTCTTACTTATTTTTTAGATTTTATAATTAATTTCTAAAGCTTAAAAATAAAATAATAGGAATTCCATTAAAAAAAAAACAAAATATGAATCAATAAAGTATTCCAAATAAAATTTTATCTTCTCCTGTTTAATTTGGTGATTTAAAATTGAAAAATAGATTTATTCAAGCTCCTTTAACAAGGTTAAGATCTGATCTTGATACGGGATTAGCAAATAACTTAATGAATATCTACTATTCGTAAAGAGCCTCATTTGGATTATAAATAACTGAAACTGTTATGACTCATTAAATGAAAGGTTATTTTCCATACCTAATAAACGAATAATAATCACTGTAATGGAGGAAAATAGTAGACAGTGTTCATCAGTAAGGAGGATTAATCTGTTTATAAATTTCACATGGAGGAAGAACTAATATTTCAAGTATGGGAAGCCCTCCAGTAGCACCAAGTCCTATTAAGATTAATGGTAAAAATAAGTTTGCTAACAATGAAATTTATGAAGCTCCTGAAGAACTAACTATACAAGAAATTAAGTAAATTGTGAAAGATTTCTAATAATCTGCAGTTTTAGCTAAATAATCTGGATTTGATGCTATTTAACTCCATGCAGCAAACGGCTTTTTAGTAGATTAATTTTTAAGAGAGAGTTCAAATTTGAGAACAGATGAATATGGAGGAAGTATTCCAAATAGATGCAAATTTTGTTTAGAAATTATAGATGAGTTAATTTCTGTTTTTGGTAATGGCAGAGTGTCTATTCGCTTTAGTCCTGTTGGTCGATATAACTAAATGTACGATAGCAATCCCTTAGATCTAATGAAGCATTTATTTATTGAATTAGAAAAGAGAAATTTGTCTTTTGTAGAGCTAAGGAGGTTTGGTAAATTTGATTTATCAGCTCCAGTAGAAGAAGCATATATACACCCTGAACTTTAGATCCCAAATTTTTTCAAAACACTAAGACAGTATTACTCAGGCAATATTGTAGCTAATGACGGTATTAACATCAAAGAAGCTGAAATTTTAATTAATGACAAAATAGCTGATGCTATTTCTTTTGGAAAGCTAAGTATATCAAATCCTGATCTTCCTATAAGATACGATAATGATTATGAGATTAACAATATAACGGATCATAATACTTTCTACTCTCAAGGACCTTAGGGATATATAGATTATCCTTAATATAATAAATTGTGAGTTTTCTTCAAAATTTACAAATTGATTGCAAATATATGTTTGTTATTCACTATTAAAAATAATAAAAAATTTATGAACTTTTAGGTTTTTGTTTCATTAAAAATAGATTCATTTTGTTTTTTAAAAAATAAAAAAATTTACTTCATCTTCTAATTTTAAAAGCATTATTTGGTAAAAAACTCTAGTGAGATTTGAATGGCATTACATGAAAAGTATTTGATATAAATTATTTAAATCAGATATATAGCTTGTATCAATTCTTTTTTAAAATTAAATTTATACAATAAATTTTTTTTAAACTTTGAATATCTAACTAATAAAAACTGAAATATAAATTTTCTCAATATTTTTATGTTAAAAAAAATTTGTTTAAATAAATAAAAATTAAAAAAAATATCCATTTTCTCTAAATTTTAGATCCATATTGTTTTCTAAAGACTAAATAAAATTTACTTTATCTTCTTATTTTAAAAGTATTATTTCCTAAAAAACTCTTGTGCGATTTGAATTGTATTACATGAAAAATATTTGATATAAATTATTTAAATCTGGTAGATAGCTTGCTTACATCAATTCTTTTTTAAAATTAAATTTATACAATAAAATTTTTTTTAATTTTGAATTTCTAATAAAAACTGATATCTAAGTTTTATCAATATTTTTATGTATAATATTTGTTTACATAAATAAAAATTTTATATTTTTTAATATCTATGTTCTCTATATTTAAGATTTGTAATTTCAAAATAGTTAAGGTATTGTATTTACAAACACAAAAATAGCTTTTATAAATTTGTTTTTTTAGCTACTTTCAATATTAATCTAATTATAATTATATATATATATATATATATATTTTTAGGCTATTTAATTCAATTTTTATTTAACTGCTTTTTCAAATATTTTGTTTTGGCCATTTAAAAGATGTTTTCAGAGTTATTCTTACCTGTATTTTTTACCATTTAAGCAAAGATTGTGTTTTTGGTTATTTCTTAGTCACTGTCACTGTTCGCTAATAAGTTGAAAGGAGTATCATACTCAGCTACAACTCCATCACTTAAAACAATTACTTTATCATAATCTGCAATAGTGTTTAATCTATGAGCTATTGTTAGTACTGTACAGTCTTCAAATTTATCTCTTATAGTCTTTTATATAAAATTATCAGTTTCCATGTCTACGTTAGCAGTTGCCTCATCTAGTACTAGCATTTTGTTTTATTTTAGTAAAGCTCTGGCTAAGCAAACCAATTGCTTTTGCCCAACAGAAAAAACACTTGAAGCGACAGTCATATCAGTATTTATGCCATCTTTACACTTCTAAAGAATATATTTATCTAATTCAACACATCTTAAGGCTTCCCATATTTGTTCATCAGTATATTCATTTAATGGATCGAGATTTCTTCTTATTGTTCCACCAAAAACAAATGGTATTTGGGGAATAATCGATATATTTTATCTAAGTTTATGTAAGCCTAACTTCGAAATATCTACTCCATCTACCGTGATTTATGAGCCTGTCTCAGATTCTGTTAATCTGAAGAGAGCTTGTAAAATTGAGGACTTTCCAGCTCCAGTTCTTCCAACGCATCCAATTTTTTGACCATGAGACACATTAAAGTTCAAACCTTTTAAAACAGGATTAAGCTCTTTAGAATATTTCATAATAACATTTTTAAATTCTATTTAACCCTTTTAAGGCCAATGTGTTGCTTTTTGCTATTATTTGCTCAAACTCTTATCAAACTCAGTAGTTAAGGGTGCTTCTGAAGGTTAGTTGATAAGTAAAGAAGTTCTTTCATATGAATTCATGACAGAATCTGTTGTTATCATTTATCTTAAACACCATTAAATGGCATCTATCATAAGCATAAAGTAAGTTAATGACTGGGCTTATATGCTTGCATCTTAATCTGGGATAGAAATTATAATAAAAACTCCGATTGTTGCACAAATAATTGCTATTGATTAAATATATCCTCCAAAAAATCTACTTGAAAGCCAAAAAGTCATATTGGCTCTTAAACTGTTATTGCATAGAGTATTCATTTTTTAAATAAAAGCGTTGTTTTATCCATAAACTTTGATAGTTATGACACCTTAAAGAGTGGAGCTAAAGTGGGAAAAAACAGGAGTTTTTTGTTACAGATCTAGCTATCTTACTTTTACTATAATGTCTTTAGCGTACATCATGAAAAAGACGAGGAACATGCCTTCAATAATTGAGGGAATGACTGTGTAGTAATTAAAAACAATACAAGTAATCATCAAGTTTAAAAAGGTAGAAAATATTTCAATAGAATCACAAGAACAAAATGGCAATAAGTTATCAAGTAAACTCATGTCGTTTGAAAATTTATTCATTAAATTTCCACTTGAAGTTCTGTCAAAGAACAAAGCAGGAGCTCTTACAAGAGATAGAAGCATGTTTTTATGAAGGCTTCTGTTTCCTCTTTAAATACCAAAAGATAAAATCATATATTTTATACCATTGAGAAGCATGTATAGAAAAGCAAATCCTATCCAAAATCCAAACAACTTCTTTTTCGAATCATCAGCAGTATCATTGTAATATCCTAAAGATCTATTAAAAGTTGTGAAAGCACATTCTGCGCATGCAAAGAATATAAAAAGCCATAAAGGGAATAAGAAAAAGGTTTTGTTAATCAAAGACAAATATTTCATGTAAGTTTTAGTTGTAACATTAACATTCTCAGGTTTTACTTATTAATTTTATTTTGGTTTTTCTTCTAATTATATTTCATCCTATTCATCATCACTGTTTTACTCTTTTTGATTAGATTCATTAGATTAATGCTAATTTTTGTTAGAATCTTCTGCTGCTAATATTTTTTAATTCTAATTATATTCTTTTTAGTTTATTGATTGACTGACAGCTACGTTTTCAAACTTGAGTTAACCTGCTGTTAGTGTCTTAAGATCTTAATGTAGCTCATCAAAATTACCAATTCGCCTCAGAGATCCACTTTCATCAAGAATGACTACTCTGTCACAGCCTCTTGTGAAATGAATTTAATGTGTTACTAAAATGACAGTCTTATTTTTTAAAACACCTTTAATACAAGAATAAAATAATTCTTTTGCGACTTTTGAATCAACAGCACTCAGAGGATCATCTAAAAGGTACAAATCAGATTTACTGTAAACGGCTCTTGCCAAGCAAATTCTAGCCTTCTATCCCCCGCTTAGATTAACTCCTCTTTCTCCTATAACTGTTAAATCTCCTTAATCCATTTAATTAAAGTCTTATAACAGGCAACAGTTTTTAGCAACATGATCATACCATTGCTTATCGTATTAAGAGCCAAACAAAATATTTTCTCTCACTGTACCAGAAAAAATGTATGGTTCTTACTCAACATAAGAAATTTTTAAGGGATTACCTTATTCATTTAGTTTCTATACTTCATAGTATCCCTTAAAATGTGGTATTTCGTTGAGAAATATTTAAAGTAATGTGGTTTTTCCACAGCCAACTTTTCCAACTACTGCTAATAACTCTCCTTTATTAATGCTAAATGAGAGATTTTTTAGCGTTGGTTTAATTTCTTCTAGTGAAAGAGACTCTGATTCTTATATTGCAGCCTAGGTATTATAGATTGAAGGAATTTAATTATTTGTCTTTTGCTTTATTTGAAAAGAAGGAGTTTTCCAGAATGAAAAAAACTTATCAAACCTAGCGATCTCATTGGGTTATATCTTTTAAACATTTTCCAAAGAGCAATCTAACTTTTGTTAAGTGATATCTTTGATATTGAAGATATCTATGAATCTCTTCAAGAATATTTACAATTCAAATATGTAAGAAAATCCTTAACCGTAAAATTAAACCACATTGATTTTCAAATAGGAAAGAGTCTATATGGTTGAGAAGATATTAGCGAGATTTAAAGTATAGCTTCCTTGATAGTAAATTATGATAAAAGTTAAACTTAGACTAAATAAAACAACAGAGGAGGACATAGCTCTTTCAACAAACTAAAAAAAATAGGCTTTTATGTTTAGCTAAACTTCTTCAGACCTTATTTTGTTAATAATGTTCTTCATTGCTTCTTCCCATCCATAAATTTTGATAATTCTAATGCCTTCAATAATTTCATTAATTAATTTGATCCTCTCGTCACTTTTCTAAACTCTTTTCGAAGTGTATCTAGATGCTACTTTTCCAATCAAAGATTGAATAGGAAGAATGATGATCAAAAATGCAATACTCAACATACCTTTTTAAATATTAATAAATATTTAGTTAATTATAAATTTATAAATAAATATGAATAAATTACCTAAAGGACCAAGTCTAAATGCCAAAACAATCAAAGCAATAGTGATAGTGTAAACTCCAATAATCATCTGAAATAGATATATAAATTTCAACTCAGTTGTATTCATATCGCTTGAAACTAGGTTAATAACTTTTCCTAAATTAGCGGACCTTACTGCGAAATTGCTTAACTTACTGATCTTTAAATAGATAGAGTTTATAACTGCAGCTCTTAGTTGAGAATTCATATTGAAGCCCAAAGACCAGCTATAGCATCTAAGTAAATTCGAAATAAACATAGAACCCATCATAATACCTGCCCAGCCATAAGCCATTCCTTTATCATTATCTACCAAACTTTGAATGCAAAAGTTAAGCGCAACAGAGTTAAAAATCTCAAAAGATGCATCAAGAATTGAAAAGAATATTACAGTCAAGCACTTAAGCTTGAATACAGATATAAGCGATTTAAAGACAATGTAAGGCTATTTAATAAAAAAAATGTTTAAATAAATATAATAAAAAAATGAATGAAAATTAATTACTTTGAGAGGTCTTTCAGATTGATATTTCTCCAAATTTTCAAGGAATTTCTTAGAAGTAGTTTCACATTTCTCATCTTCATTCAACTTCTAAAGGTTTACGAGATTTATGTTTAAGCCTTTTTTAAGAACTCTTTTAATGTTCATTGATATGCTTAACAGATTCATCATTAAAATTCTACTAACAAGGCTATAACCTTACCTCCAATCATACTAGTTTTCGTATGTTTGACTTTCAGTCATTTTTGCTTCCTCTTAGTTTCTTTAACTCTTAATCTATTTTTCAATATCAGGCTACTGCATAGCTTTATTATCTAATTTCATGGATTAACGATTTGTTTTATTTAATCTTTGTATAATTTAATTATTTATACTATTTTATAGATTTGATCTTTTCAATTTTAAAGATTAGCTTATAAATTAATGTTATTCTGTTTTTAAACCGATTTCACGCATAGATAATTTGACTTTGAATTAATTTTAAGTAATGCTTAAAAATGTATCATAATTTATCAATTTTAGAAATAGATTTATTAAAACTTAGTCCTTTATATTAAAGTTTAGAACTTTTCTAAATAATTAAAGGAGAAAAGATTAAATCTGATTTATTTTGATATGTTTAGTAAATTATTATTTAATTAATTTACTTATGTCTAAAACACGTTTCAGGTAAAAATGAGTTTTTAATTTTGAAAATTGAGTAAGAAAAATAAATTAATTCATATAAATGAATTCTGATAAAATATGCGATTTTACAAAAAATAAATTTTTTTTTATCAAATAACGAGTAAGTAAGTAAATAAGTAAATAAATTAATAAATGAGTGAATTAGATGACTAAAAATAGTTTTATTTTAGAAAATAATTATTTCATTAAAATATTTAAATACAAATTTAATGAATGGTTACAACTTTCAAATTTATAATGAAAATATAAATACCCAATTAAACAAAATCAATACCATTACTTTCAACTATATTTTATGAGTCATTGTAATACTTTCAAGTTCGCCGCTTTAGCTCAGTGGTTAGAGCATTCGCCTAGTAAGCGAAAGGTCGGCGGTTCAATCCCGCCAAGTGGCTCTTTTTTTTAATTTTTTTACTTGCTAAATAATTTATATTTTTGCAAAAAGCATCTCTTTCTGATTCAATAAATAAATATACTTTTAACCAATAAAATAAATAAACTAAAATTATTCTTTTATTTTCAGAAATTGCATAGCATCTTATCATACTATTTATTTAATTTTTAAATTAACTTTATCAAAATTAAAATTATTAAGAGAATAAATATCTTTTAGCATAAATTTAGTTACTCAGTTAAACGCAACAAAAAATTAAATTATTAAAATATATGATAATTTTATAAATGATAATCATTTAATTAAAATATGTTGAATTATATATCTAATTAAATAAATTAAAAATATCATTTTTATTCTTTTAAATTAATTTTAAAAAATTAAGAAAATTTTTATTTTTTGTATTATTTAAACATTGCTGAAATATATTAAAAATAATGTATAAGATATTATAGAAATCAGATTTAAATATAATAAAAAAATGGCTTTAACGATAAATTTCAAAAAATTATAATTATATTTTATCTTAGTATTTACTTACAACAATTAAATTAATAAAAAGAAGTATTAATATTGTAAGATATTTGATTTAACAATTATATTTTTATTAAAACTCTGTTAAAAAAATATGAAAGAAATCAAATGAAATTAATATTAGCAATACTACCATTTAATAAAAATAAAAAATTAATTATTTTGCAAAACTAATCATTTTTTGATCATATAAAGATTTATTTGCAAAATTATATTTAAATATCTCAAAATATATCACAAAATAATAATTATTTCTTTATTAAATTTAATATAAAATTTTAAAAAGCAAAAGATTAAATAGAAAAAGTTGAAATATATTGATTCTATTGCTATTTATCTTTAAATTATTCGGATTTTCTTTTTTTTAAGATAAATAAAAATTAAATTAAAAAAAAATTGATTTGTGTAATTAATTATCTAACTAATATTTATTTAATAAACATTTAGTTTTTAATACAGTTATTGTTTTTTGACAGTTTTACCTTATTCAAACTTATTCTATATAATATTTTACTAATTCATATATCGTAATACTATTTTTTTATTGTAAGTAATCTATCTATCTATAGTTATATTTTGCTTATTCTAATTTTAAAAAGAATACAATAATCACCTTCTTTTAGATTATTTAGAAAATTGAGAATAAATTTATTAAATATTTTAGATATTTTTTAATGCTTTTGTAAATTTTCAATAATTGAGAGCATGGATGGAGATTAAATAAATCTTTTAGCTCTTGAAATTTATAAGGAGAAAATAATAATCATTTTAGTTTCTCATAATTTTGAAATATGATTAAACTAGTGGTTGTAATAATCACTTTTTTTCTATTTTTAATCAACTTTTTAATCATAAAAAAATTATTTTTAAGGGATAATAAAACATTTAATTTCATTTAAAAATGTTCGAGGTTATAAAAATATTTTAAAATGAATAACTTTAGTTCATTTTTTGCGAAAATTTAATTTATCTTTTATTCTAATATGATAAATTTAGTATTATTTATTAGATACTTGAGTTGTCAATTCATAAAATTAGATTTTACATTTTTTTATAAATTGAAGGAGATGAATTAGTAAATTTTGAGAAAATAAAATTTTACTTAATATGTTAAGTTGGATAGCTGATTAAATTTAGTGTAATATCCAAATTCATTGACCTTATTTGTTAGTATTTGTGCAATTCTATGACATAAATCTACAGAATTTTAAGTAAAATTTATATTGAGAAAATAAAATATGCTTGAGAAATTCTCAATTTTAATTGATTTATTAAAAAAATAAACGAAATTATTTGCTACTCTATCTAAGTATTCTAATTACAAATATGACAAACTAACAAACAAAAAATCTATTTTGGCAGATAAGTCTATTTAATTTAATATTTTAAATAGAGTCTAGATAGAAGTGATACCAAAAATTAATTTAGATTCAAAAAAGCAAATAATTGATCAAAAATAATAAATAAAAAAGTAGATATTATGAAAGTTCTATTTGCAATTTTTACTTTTGCAACCATATTAGAAGTTTACGCAGCTGAGTTAATTAAAATTCCTCTTTAGGCTGTAAGGATTGAAGAACCTAAGCTTAGTAATCATGCTTATATGAGAAATCTAGAACAAGGTTCTACTCCCAAATAATAATTTTCAAAGCAAAGTAGCTTATATTATGTAGGAACAGTCAAGATTGGAAGCCAAGAATAGTCCTTTTCCTTATTGTTCGATACCACAACTTCAATTTCGTGGATACCCAGCGTTTACTGCATTGGCAATAATAACTGCTAGGTATAAATTCTTCATATACAATAATAAAAGCATTCAAGCTAAACCATAATTATTAAAGTTTAATCTTTTTTTATTAAATAAATCAAAGAGCTTCTCAAAAACTTATAATTGTACTTCGACTGATGGATGTACTGCAGGATAGTAGTTATTGAATTAATATAACTATAAAAATGGTACTCTAACAGGTCAAAGTATAGATGTTTTAACAAGTTTCGCTGGCTAAAAAGCCATTAGCCACAATTTCATTTAAGTCCTATCTATAAGCAATTTCACATATTTATAAGTAATTAAATTAATTTTTGTAAATTTTTGATATATATATATCTTTAACAAATATTAGCAAATACTAATTACTTTGTTAATAACTAAATATCTGTTTGAAATAAATTAAATTTAATTTTAATAAATAGGCAGAAGGAGTGTTAGGTATGTAAATGTTTAGCTTTTACAAACCAAATGGAAATTCTTATGTTGCTAATTTATTTAAAAATGGTAATATCTAATAAAATATGTTTTCTTTCTACTTTGGCTCTACTCCCTAGCTTACAGTTGGAGGATTTGATGCTTCTTCAGTATAAAATGTAAGTAATATTAACTACCATAATGTAGTTATGAATGGAAATAATGACAATACTCAGTAATGGGTTGTTAGAGGCTCATAATTAGTAGTTGGCAACTTTTCTTAATACTTTTTATAAGGATATAATTTAGTATAAGTTTCAACAGCTGATTCTTATATTAAAGTAAGCGAAGATATCTTTGTTAACTTAATGAGGTACTTTATTAATAATTTAAAAGTATAAAAGCAAGGAAGCTAGTATACTTTGCCATGTAGTCAGAAATTTCCCAATTTTGTACTTTATTTACCTGATAATAATGGCAATATGCAGATTTACAACTTGACTTCAGATTATTTCATAAATAAATAATCTGATACATGTTTTTTAATGATTGCTGATCTAGGATATCAGCAAACAGTTAAGATTGTCTTAGGAACTCCATTCCTTCAGAAATATGTCTCAATATTTAGCATGAATAATGCAACAATAGGTAAAAAATAAATTATTAAATGAATATATTTATATAACTTTTATATTATTTATTTGGTAGGTTTTTCTTTAGCATCTGTTAACTCATCATCAGGATCTTCTTCTCTTCCTGGCTGGGCTATTGCATTAATAGTCATCGCTTGTATTATTATTGTTGCACTTATATTGTTCTTCTTATATAGAAAGTGGAGGTCAAACAAAGACAGAGATTTCTCAACAGATTCAAATGGTGACATTATAACTTATTCAAAAAGATAAAGCAACTTTAACAATAGCAACAATAAAGCAAATGCAAGCTCTGCTAATAATATCTCAACTAACTTATCAGTAATGAATACCAGTAATTAAGTTGTTAGTAACAAAAACTAAAATGTTTCAACTAACTTAGCAGTAATGAATACAAGTAACCAAGTTGTTAGTAGCAAAACAAATGGAAATGTTACTATATAAACAGGAAATTTTAGCTCTTCTACCGTCACTTCCTCCAAATAGGTAGTTAGTTCTTAATAAATATCAACTTAGAAAATAGTAACTTCTACTTCAACTAGTTCCAAATAAGTAACTTCTACCTCTAAGTATGAAATTTCCAATAATAACAATTTTTGAAATATTCTTATGCTAGTCAATTAAATAAAGTGGTAGTAAATGCTTGGCTATCATTTAATATTAATTATATCATTATTTTATTTTATATCAATCATTATTTGTCTTTATACCTTCTTTATATTTTTTAGCTAAAAGCCTTCGCTCGTTATTGTTCATAATTTTATACTTGAAATTTTTTTTATTAATCAATCAATATCCCAAATTTTATTTCCAGAAATTCATAAAAAAAGTATATTATTTTTATCATGAATTTTCAATTGTGTTTGTTATAAAAGAATAATAAATAAATGGTTGAAATAATTTTGCAATATAAATAATTAATTATTATTTAAAGATAAAAGTGAATAAAATTGAATAGCATTTGAATAAGATTCCAATATATCTAGGCAGTATCATAATATAGCCTAAAAAATAACTTATTTACTTGTTTATTAAATATATATTTAGCGAATCAAAATCTTTTAGATGAATTGAATAAAGCGATTTTTTCTAAACATGAATTGAAATGACACTACTTTTTATTTATCTAAAACAAATTACTCAACTACTTTTCATTAATACATGTTAATACAAAATTCGAAGAAAAAAAATATGATAAAATTTTTATTTATTTAAATTTAATTTGATGTCATTCATTTATTCTGGCTTCTTTTAATTTTATTTGCTCACAATAATGTAAGTTATCATTAATTAAGATAAATAGTAAGATAGGAAGGAACTTTACCCCTGTAAAAAAAAATTTTTATTTACTTAACAAATTAACAAAGTATTTATTAGCCTTAATTTGGAAAATTAATGGTGATTAAATTTCAAATTAATTGTTTTACACTTAGATACAACCAACCAACCATAATTATCTTCCTAAGCTTTTTTATTTACAAATTAAAAATGACAAATTATTTAATTTAATTACTTAAAAAAAAAAGGGTTTCGAAATCTTGATTGAGACAAGTAGAAAGTAATTAAGGGGCTTATATTTTAATTTCGAAAATAAGCTTTTATAAATTAGATGAGTAACTTTTAAAAAAATTTTTGTCATCTGATTGATTTGATTTGATTAGAACTTTGTAATCTCAAAGAATATATGTAACTCTAAAATACGCATTTTGATTATATTTTATGTAAGAATGTTTGTTAAGCATTAAAAGAATATTTGATTTATATTCGTGTAAAATTGCATATTATAATATAAAACAAATAAAAGATTATTTTTATTATTAAATATGTATTACTTTTCAATAATTAATCGGTAGACATTTTTTATACAAAAATAAATGAAAAATACTTTTTAATAGTTTTTTTATAATGTAAATAATTGTAAAAGGAGAAAAATTATGATAGTTACTTCAAATAAATTTTTTTTCATCTGATTTTTAATCTAATTATAACTGTGTAATCTCAAAAAATACATGTAATTCAAATAACAAATCTTGATTGATGATATATATATTTTATGTAAGTGTGTTTATCATTAAAAGAATATTTGATTTATCTTTATGTAAATTAAATGGAAAATTTTAATATAAAATAAATAAAAGATTGTTTTTATTATTTAATATGCTTGAATTTTCAATTATAAATTGGTTGACACTTTTTATACAGAAATAAATGTCAATCACTTTTTAATAATTTGTTGTTTAATATAAATAATAATTATAGAGAAAAATTTATGATAATCCTAATATATAATTTATCAAAGTTAAGCAGGATATTTAAAAACAACATTTCTGAAAGTGATGTGATTAGTTTATCATTTTTATAACAATATGGGGTATTTTAAAATGAAGACTTTTTAAAAAGGCTTAACTTTGTATACATAACTGCTAAACTGATAGATAAAATAATATAAATAAAAATTAATTAATAAATAAATGGTTTCATTATGTGAAAAATTTTTAGCAGCCTATTAAAATGATTGTAAAATATCTAAGATTTATATTAATAATAAGAAATGCATATTTACCAAGAAGTTATAAATATTATTCACATGATATATTAAAGGATAAATAGATAGATAGATTATATGCTTTTTTATCCTTTTTTAATTTATCTCATAATTTATTTAATAAAGGTTTTTTTTTCATCCCTGATAAATATATCAATTTTTTGTTAAGATATTTTATTTTTCTTGCTAATTAAGGTTACAATTTATTTAAAAGCGCCGCAATTAAAACAAAATACCACCAACAATCCTAATACAGCTTAATTATATGCAAATACAGAATTAATTTAAATTTAATGTTATTTATTGCTTCAAATAGAAACATATCTGAATAACAAAAAAAACTTCAGGTATTCTAATTAATTTTTGTTTGATAATAAGAGCAGAACACTAAATTTCAAAAACTTATCCTTTTTTTTAAACATCAAAATTAATGAATAAATTAACAATTGGATATAATTTAATGTATGTTATTCTAAATATTGTATGAAATTAATCTACCTTGCAATTTTTTTCAAAAATATTTAATTGTATAAATTTGTTCTAGAACATGGAAAATGAAGTAATAATACTTTCACAAACTTATAAGAAATTTAGTTTTTTGGAGTTTGATAGATAAATAAATAAATATATTGTCTATTGAAATTGTGTTACTATATTTATTTCTTCTTTTCTATTTTATTTTTTATAAATTGCTTAAATTTTTCTAATCAGAAAATACTGTATTTTTAATTTATATTTGTAATCCAAAATCCAATTTTATTTCTCAAAATAAATTGAAAAGAGTTTAAATATATATATTATAATTTCTATTATACTCAAGAATCTGGCAAGCAAAAGTTTCTAATAAAACTTCATAACCTAAAAAGTACTTTTAATTAAAAATTGTAAAAGTGTATTCACTAATTTGTTAATTATTAGAAAAATTTTGAAAATTGATTTGTCATAAAAAGAGGAGAGGTTCTGCATTTTGATAATATTAATTGATAATAAATACTGAAATTTTTAGAGCTTTTAAAATAAATAAATAAATTATTAATAATAATTGCTCAGTAAAATAAAAGAAAAAAAGATATAAATAAATAAAAAGCTTATAAATGTAATAATTATTTACATACATTTTAATCACAATCTTATCTCTTAGTCAAGCATAGATTTTACAAATTCCTCTTAGCTTCTCAAAAAAATAAAATGAAATCCAAGCCTTAAATTCTTAAAGACTTAGAAGCTTACAGTAGGATAGCGCTAATCTCAACTTAAATGTTATAAGTGATACAAATTAGTCGTTTTACTATGGAAAAATTCAATTAGGCAATGGTAAAAATAACAGCTTCGATGTTTTCTTTGACACAACTTCTTCTTTTAGTTGGATTCCTAGCTCTTCTTGCACAAGCGATTCTTGCCAAGTAACTCAAAACTTTATTTTACATACCTTTTAAAATATTTTGTTTTAATTATAATTAGGGATTTAACAAGACATATCTCTGTATTTATAGTGATATGTGTTACCAAGATAATAAATAAGCACTATCTAATTACAATTACTCTGGTGGGCAATTGTATGGATAATAAATAATCGCAACATTACAAATTTCTGGATTAACATCTTAAAACACACAATTCTATTCTGCAAATCAAATTTTAAATCTTGAAAATTTACCAGTAATAAATAAATAAATAAATAAATAATAAAATTGTTTAAATACAAAAATATTTTATTTTTTTCAAAAATTATTTTTAGGTAGATGGTGTTATAGGAATGTAATTGTTAAAATCATAGAACAAAAGCTAGGAATCTTTTCTTTCAATCATTCAATCTGAAGGAAAAATAAAAGTGCCTATGTTTTCTTTATTCTTGAACTAAAAAGAAGGCTCTAAAATTACTTTAGGAGGTTTTGATCCAGCCTCAATAATGGATTAAAAAAAAATATATTATCATAAAGTGATATCAAAAAATCAGACAGATGAAACCTTCCAATGGGCTGTAAGAGGAGATGAATTAAAAATAGGATCTTATTCAGCTAGCTTAAATGCAACATAAAAATAAATTCTAATTTCTTCAGTAGACTAATTTATTGGATTGAACTAAGACATTTTCAATGATTTGATGAATTATCTCACAAAATAATACAAAGTATTTTAAAATTAAGGATATTATTTTGTCGACTGTAAATAAATCATGCCTCCAATTTTAATCGCATTGCCTGACTCTAATAGTACAAGCAGGATATATAATCTTACATCGGATTATTATATAAATAATACTACCTAGACATGCTAATTAATGATTAAATCATTAGAAAATCCAGATCTTAATATGATTCTGGGAACATCTTTCCTTGAAAAATATGTCTCAATTTTTACAATTTCAAATTCAACAATAGGTAATTAATTATTTTGATTAATTTAAATTTACTTGATATTTATAAATTTTAAACACTATATGAAATGTATTAATAATAAATTTTCTAAAATAGTAAAAAATTAAAATTTTAAATTAAATATTTACAAAATAAAAAATCTAAAATCTTTAAAATGAAAAAATTTAAATATATTATAGATCACTGTTTCAATAATATATTTATTTGTCTTATGTAATATTTTTAATTTTTATTAAATAGGATTTGCCTAGTCTGTTTAAAATCAATAAAAGCATTAAAGTCCTTTAGATTAAGTATTATGTATAATAATAGTGTCAATATGTTGTAGTATTCTACTGATTATTATTGGAGTTTGTTTTTACAAGCAATGCAAAATAAATAAATCTAAGCTAAAAAATGGTGTTTTACTTAAAGAATAACATACAGATAATAAAGAAAGCGATTAAAACACAATCAAAAACCCAATTTTTAATACAAATTAAAATCAAAATCATGATTCTTCATTTATAATTTGTAGCTAAAATCTGAAATCTGAAAATAAAAAAGGATAATGTGTTCTAGAAGAAAATAATGATAATCACCAAGATAACTTATGAAATTTTTATATCGCTATATTAAAGTAGATAAAAAAACAAAAAATGTTTTAACTCTTTTAAAAATGATCTTTAAATCTAGAAAAAAAAACTATATAAACAAAAAATATATATACCTCTATCAAATCTAAATCTTATTACTTGGATATATTTATTTCTTTTAACAAGTTTACATCACCAAAAATAATAGAAGCATATAATTTAATTTACTTAATAAAAAATAAATTGTATGTAAACTTCTTATTGCTTTAGTATAATTAAATATTCAATCAATTTATTAATTTTCTTAAAAATATCAACTAATTTTATCTATTTTTTATCTATAATTTGATTTCTTGTACTTTTAATTTACTTTATTCAACATTAATTACAAAGTGTGTTTATAGTTATATTATATTTTATTTTCTTAATAAAATTCTTCAAGCGTGTTGCTTGCTTAACTTTTACTTTTAATAAAAAAGAAAAAGTAATACAATTGTATTCTATTTAATTGAAAATTCTTTACTGCTTATTTTTTTAATTTAGTAACCCTTTTTTATATCTAAACTAATTTTATCCATTTATTTATTATTATTTCTTAATTTTGCTTTGTATTTTTTTAACTTAATAAAAATTCTACTTGTTGTATAATAAATATCATCCTAATTTAATATGCTTAAAGCTATTATAAATGAAAAAAAAATAATTAAATTAAAATCTATTAGTTTAAATTCTTATTTAATCGAATTCGTCTTATGATAATTTTATATACACTCAAATTAATTCCTTGCTTACTATTACATCTATTTGTTTTTGATAATTATTAAATTAATTTAGATTCTTAAAAATTTCAACTAATCTAGTCAATAAATTTTTTTACTTTTATTTTATCTTAAGGCTTTAAATATAATTTTTTAGACTTTAATTCTATGTATAAAATTGAAAACTAAAATTATTTATTATGTATATTTGCTTTTGGTAAGTTGCTAGCATATTTATAAATGATAATTTTGACTATTTTCTTTTACTTAAAATCATTAATTTATCTATTTCTTTTTTCTATTTAGATATTTTTATCTTTATAAAAATAAAAAATGAAGTTTCCCAAATCGATTCTAAAACAACAAAATATCAAAAATTAACATTTTAGGTGATTTTTTTTGCTTATCAGAGAAAAGCAAGATCACAGATTGAAATTTATATTAATAGGTACACAGCACAAGTAAACCCCAAATTTAATATATATTCTTATTAGAAATAGAGCTTTGAATACTTAATTAATTTAAAGTATACTTTAATACTAACTAAAATTAAGTAAGTAAGTCAGTATAAAATGAGGTTTTTATTAGTGCTAAGCTTGGCTTTAAGCTTTTAAATAAGTTTTTAAAATATGATAACTATTCCCTTGGCAAAATAAGAGGCCAATAATGAATCTGTTAAACAAAATAGAAGCTTTTTATAATCGTATAGCGTTGATTCTTTGGTTAATAATTAATAGATGAGTTACTATGGAACTATTCAAGTTGGGAGTTAGAATCAAACATTTAAGGTCATTTTTGATACAGGTTCATATTAGTTATGGCTTCCTAGTAAAAACTGTATCTAGAGTGACTATAATTGCAAGGTAAACTAACTATGGTGATCTTTTTAAATATAAAATTAAATTTTCTAATATAAAAATAGGGATTAAATGGATATTATGATTGCTCTGCTTCAAATGGATGCAGCTTATCAGCAACCCAGAAAACTCTTTCCTATGGAAAAGGATAAGTTAGTGGTTATATAGCAACCACTACTGTTGGAGTTTGTGGACTTTAGCAAGTTAAATAGTCCTTCCTTTTAGTATAACTAGCCTAAGACTTCTCAAATATTTAGGTAAAAAACATTTAAAAAATGACTTAAAAAATTGATTTAATCTAAAAAATACTTAATTTTATATTTTATAATAGGCAGACGGTCTACTTGGTTTGGGATTGTATGATTCATACAATGATAATGGTAACTCATTTGTTACTAATATGAAGAATAGCGGAATAATTTAAGAAGAAATGTTTAGCTTTTATCTTGGATTTGGAAAGAGCGATTCTTAACTAATTTTCGGAGGTTTCGATCCAAAAAAAGTAGCTGACTCTTCCTAAATTTACTTTCATCCAGTCATATTATATGGTTAATAAGGTTATTAAAGATGGTCGATCAGAGTTTAAGTAGTTAATTTTAAGACATTTAGCTATACTTTAAATGCTGTTAATAATTTTGCTATTGTTGACTCTGGAACATCACTTATTCTCTTAAACAGTGATATGTACAAATAATTTGTTACATATTTGATTTAAAATTATAAAGTTTATTAGACATAAGATGGATACTATTATACAAGTTGTAGTACCTCACTCCCTAACATAAATTTTATTTTAAATGACAAAGATGGAATTTAAAGATAATATTCTATCCCTTCATCTTTTTACTATATAAAGACTTAAGGCTAATGCATAATTGGCATTTCAAGTCTCCCCCCCTCAGTAGGTATCTCAGACGTATAAATTATTCTTGGTGACATTTTCATGAGAAGATATGTTTCTTTATTTAGTTATAAAAACTAAACTGTTGGTAAGCACTTAGTTAATAAATAAATATATTTAAATTAAATTTGTTTAAACTTAAAGGTCTAACTTTATCAGTTGCTGATCCAGATGATGATTATACAAATTCTCCTCTTGAAGGATGGTAAATTGCTCTTATTGTAATAGGAGGACTACTAATTATTGGTGTTGTTTCTTTTTGTTTATACAGAAAAGCAAAAGAAAGAAGAGAAAGAAATCGTAATTATCTAAATCAATAGCTGTTATCAAATTAAAATCAACAATAAAATTATTTCTAAGGTTAAGGTGTGGCTATTGGCGGAAATTATTAAAATTAAAACAACTATTAATAACAATAAAATTATTTCTAAGGCTAAGGTGTATTAATAGGTGGTGGAATAAATAATAACTAAAATATTGTATATGGGCAACCAGTTTAAGGATGATTATTTCTTTCATTTTTTATTTGCTAAAAATATTTAAATTAGATAAATATCTAGAATTAAAGTTACTTAAAAGAAAATACAGTTTAACAAGTGTTTAAGAAATATAATTTATGTTTGCTTCGAACTGTGTAATCTCAAAGAATACAAGTAACTCAAATATACAAATCTTGATTTATGATATATTTTATGTTAGTGTTTGTTTTATGCATTAAAAGAATATTTGATTTATCTTTATGTAAATTACATGCATATATATTTTAAAACAAAGCAAATAAAAGATTGTTTTTATTATTTAATATGCTTGACTTTTCAATAATTAATTGGTAGACATTTTTATACAGAAATAAATAAATGTCAAACACTTTTTGATAATTTTTTTTTAATATAATAATAATTATTGAGAAAAATTTATGATAAACCTAATATTTAATTTATCAAAGTTATGCAGGATATTTAAAAACAATATTACTGAAAGTGATTAGCTTATCTTTTTTTATAAAAAATATGGGGTATTTTAAAATGAAATGTTTTTAAAGACTTAACTTTGTATACATAATTGTTACATTGTTAGATAAAATTATATTAATAACTAAATTAACTAATAAGTAAATAATAAATGTGTTTAATATGTAAAGAATTTTTAGTTTAAAAATAAAGAAGCTTATTAAAATGATTGTAAAATATCTAAGATTTATATAAATAATAAGAAATTTATATTTATCAAGAAATTATAAATATTATTAATATTATATATTAAAGGATAAATAGTTAGATAGATAGATTATATGCTTTTTCATCCTTGAAAAATTTATAAATTTTTTATTTAGATATTTTCTTATTCTTGCTAATTAAGGTTACAATTTATTAAAAAGCACCTCAAATTAAAGTAAAATACCACCATAAATTCTAAAACAGCTTAATAATATACAAATGATGAATTGATGTAAATTTTAATGGTTCAAATAGAAAGATATTAATCACTTAAAGAATTTATGGTATTAAATTAATTTTTGTTTGATAATAAGAGTAGAGGATATAAATTTAGGTTATAAATACAATAAAAACCAAAAACTTATTCTTTTTTTTAAACATTAGGATTAATGAATATATTAATAATCGAATATAATTTAATGAATGTTATTCTAAATATTGTATGAAATTACATTTTTTTTCAATTTTATAACAAATATAAAGTATAGCAAGATGCCATACAAAAATTTAGTGGTTTAGATGCCACTTTTTATGAAATAAATTTAAATTTTAATATTTTCAAAATAAAAAATTTAAAATCTTTAAAAATTAATAAATTTAAATATATTATATAAATATAAATGTTTCAAATAATAGATTTATCTTTTATAAAATTATTAATTTTTATCAAATGATTTGCATAGTCTGTTTATAATCAATAAAAGCATTAAAGTGCTATGGATTAAGCATTGTGTATAATAAAAGCTTCAATATTTTGTAGTATTCTATTGATAGTTTTTGGAGTTTGTTTTTGCAAGCAATGTAAAATAAATAAATCTAAGCTAAAAAATGGTGTTTTAATTAAAGAATAGAACATAGATTGTAAAGAAATCATTTAAAACACAAGTAAACATCCTATTGTTGATTCAAATTAAAATTAAAATAAAGATTCTTCATTTGTAATTTGAAGCTAAAATCTGAAATCTGAGAATAAAAAATAATAAGGTATAATATAAAATAATTATGATTACCAAGATAACTTATGACATATTTATAGCTTAATTTTAAAGTACATAAAAAAACAAAAAATGTTTTAAATCTTTAAATAATGATCTTTAAATCTAGAAAAATACGAAAAAAAGAAAAAATATACCTCTATCAAATTTAAATCTTATTATTTGGATATATTTATTCCTTTTAATGAGTTTACATCACTAAAAAAATAATTTGTTTGTAAACTTCTTTTTGCTTTCGAATAATTAAATATTCAATCAAATTATTAATTTTCATATAAATATCAACTAATTTCATTTATTTTTTTATCAATAATTTTATTTCATTTATTTTGAATATACTTTAATCACCATTAATTAAAAAATACTTTTTAAGTTATTCAATATTTTTTTTCTTCATAAAATTCTTCAAGCATGTTTGCTTGCTTAACTTTTAATAAAAAAAAAAAAATAATAAAATTGTATTCTATTTATTTGAAAATTATTTACAGCTTTTTTTTAATAATTAATTGTTAAATTTAGTAACCATCTTTTAGGTCTAAACTATTTTTTTCCATTTATTTATTATTAATTCTGCTTTGTATTTTTTTGTTTTAATTTAAATTCTGCTTGTTATGTCATTAATATCATCCTAATTATAATATGCTTTAAACTATTATAAATGATAAAAATATTTAACTTAATATCTATTAAATTAATTTAACTTTCTTAAAATGTCAACTAATCTAGTCAATAACTTTTTTTATTTTTATTTTATCATGCAGTTTTAAATATGATTTTTTAGACTTTTATAATATGTGTAAAATTGAAAACTAAAATTATTTATTATGTGTATTTGGTTTTTCCATATAGTTAGTTTATTTAAAAATGATAACTTTTACTGTTTTTGTTTCCTTAAAATGATTGATTTATCTAATTCTTTTATAAATTTAGATATTTTAATCTTTATTAAAATAAAAAACAAAGGCTAATTACCACATATATTCTAAAACAACAAAATATCTAAATGTTAATATTTTTGATGGTTTTTTATCAGAGTAAAGCAAAATCACCGATTGAAATTTATATTAATAGGTGCAAAACACAAGTAAACTCCAAATTTAATAAATATATTTAAGAAATAAAAACTTTGAAAACCTAATTAATTTAAAGAATACTTTAACACTAACTAAAATTAAGTAAAAAATGAGGTTTTTATTTGTGTTAAGCTTGGCTCTAAGCTTTTAAATAACTTTTTAAAATATATTAAATATTCCCCTGACAAAATAGGAGGCCAATAATGAATCAGTTAAGCAAAATAGAAGCTTTTTACAATCATATAGTGTTAATTCTTTGGTTAACTATGAATTGGCACACTATTATGGTACTATTCAAGTTGGGAGTTAGAATCAAACATTTAAGGTTAATTTTGATACAGGTTCAGATACCTTATGGATACCTAGTAAAGATTGTGTCTAGAGTGGTAAATGCTAGGTAAATTAACTATTGTGATCTTTTTAAATATAAACTTAAATTATCTAATATAAAAAATAGGGATTAAATGTACACTATGATTGCTCTGCTTCAAATGGATGCAGTTAAACAACAAAATAATACTCTATATAATATGGAACAGGAGAAATTAGTGGTTATATAGCAACTACTACTGTCGGTGTTTGTGGACTTTAGCAAGTTTAGTAGTCCTTCGTTTTAGTATAACAAACCTAAGACTTCTAAAATAGTTAAGTAAAAAACTTTTAAAAAATGACTATAAAAACTGAGTTTATCTAAAAAATACTTAATTTTAAATTTTATAATAGTATGACTGTCTACTTGGTTTAGGAATGTATGATTTAATTAATGGTAATGGTAACTCATTTGTTACTAATATGAAGAATAACGGAATAATTTAACAAGATATGTTTAGTTTTTATCTTGGATTTGGCAAGAGCGATTCTTAACTAGTTTTTGGAGGTTTTGATCCTAAAAAAGTAGCTGACACTTCCTAAATTTATTTTCATCCAGTCACGTTAATTCAAAAAGAGTTGTAAAGATGGTAGATCCCAGTCAAATAAGTTAATTTTGAAAAATTTAGCTATAATTTAAGCATTAACAGTAATTTTGCTCTTGTTGACTCTGGAGCATCACTTATTTACTTAAGCAGTGATATGCACAGATAATTTTTTACATATTTGATTTAAAATTATAAAGTTTATGAGAAATCGAGTGAATATTATTACACAAGTTGTAGTACCTCACTCCCCAACATAAATTTTATTTTAAATGACACTGATGGAATCGAAAGATAATATTCTATTCCTTCATCTTTCTACTATATAGAGATCTAAGACGAATGTTTAATTGGCATTAAAAGAATGCCAGATAAATTGTCAGACGTGTAAATTATTCTTGGTAACGTTTTCATGAGAAGATATGTTACTATATTTACTCATAATAACGCTACTATTGGTAAGCACTTAGTTAATTCTATTATTAATTTATTTAACTTATTCTTTTACAAAAATAAACTCAAAAAAACTAGCTTTAGAATCTATTCTTATAAAATATAATATTTTGAAATAGGGTAAAATTTCAAAATTATTTTTTATAATTAAATATCAAACCCAAAAAATTAATCCAAACATTATTATTAATTAATAGCTGCTAGTTTATACCTCTACCATTTTTTTTAATTTGATAAAAGATTAAAATTTATTTATTTATTTATTTGATTGAGTAAATATCAAAAATACATTAAATTAAATTTTTTTAAACTTAAAGGTCTAACTCTATCAGTTGCTAATCCAGATGATGATTATAGAAATTATCCTCTTAAAGGATGGTAAATTGCTCTTATTGTAGTAGGAGGAGTTTTAATTATAGGTGTTATTTCCTACTGTTTATACAGAAAAGTAAAAGAAAGAAGAGAAAGAAATCGTAATTATCTAAATCAATAGCTGTTATCAAATTAAAATCAGCAATAAATATATTTCTAAGGTTAAGATGTTGCTATAGATGGGGATTATTAAAATGATAACAATCATTAATAAGAATAAAATCAGTTCTAAGACTAAGGTGTTTTAATAGATGGCGCAATAAATCATGACTAAAATAATAATTAAAATATTGTATATGGACAATCAGTTTAAGGATGATTTTTTCTTTGCTAAAAACATTTATATTAGATAAATATTTAGAATTAAATTTTATTAATAGAAAATAGAGTTTAATAAGTGTTTAAGAAATAAATTTATGTTTATTTACTTCAATAGTGTTTATTTTCCTTATTATTAACTCAATCAACATATCTTATATATATATATTTTTAGTTAGTCTTTAAAAAATAATAATAAGAATTAAATTTCGTTAGATTTATTTTTTTACAAGTCTAAAACTTTAAAAATAAAATTAAGTGAATCTTTTGTGTACCTTATTCATTTTCTTTCATATGATGTTAAATTTAAAAATAAAAAATAGGAAATGCTGTAGTCAAAAATTAAAAAGATTAATTAAGTTTATTATTTGTATTAATTTTAAACAAATGTAAGCAATAAATGAATTTTGTATTAAATCTTTTAAATACATAATCTATGTACTTAAATATAAGATTAATTTTATATTGAGTTTATACCTAAATATTTGTTCAAAACAGAGATTTTAATTTCAGATTTATCAAAATATTACAAATTTACTAATAATTTGAGTAAATTATACAACAAAACAAAGCAAATAATTCAATTAAAAATTAAGGATACATAAAAAAAGAAGCTTAAATGAATGACATTTTACTATTAATAGACTAAAAAAATGATCCTAATTTTTTAGAAAAATTGAACTACGCCTTTTTAGGTGTTAGTGGTGTATTGGGTTGGAATGCTGTTCTTACTTCTCTTCAATACTTTGATGATTAGTTTGAAAATTATGATATTAGCTTTTTACTCCCAATCCCTTAATTGTTTGCAAATTTCTTTTTTGGAGCTATTCTACCTTAATTGAGAAAGTATATCCATGTAAAGGTTTGTGTTATTGGGTCTATGATTGGAATGATTATTTGTTTAGCAACTTTGCCCGTGATAACTTACTTTATGAGCCAAACTCTGATGGGTTTTATTTTTGTTTTGACACTGTCTTTCTTTTTAGGTATGTTTAATGCAGTACTATAGGGCGCTGTAGTTAGCATAACGAATGTTGTTCATCATAAATTGGCAGCTATTTACTGGACATATAATGGGTTTTCTGGTTTACTTATGAATCTTTTTTATGCAATTTCGTTATTGATTTTTCCTTCAAGTCTTCAAACAGGTGCTATTTTTTACTATTCAATTTCTGCACTGTTTATATCTACTGCAGCATTTTTCTTTAATAAATACTACAACAAAAAATATAACATCGGAGATGATTAACAAGAGCACTAATTGCTTGATGATGACTTATATGAAAAATCGTAATTAATTTATTTAATTTCAATAATTTTTAGCTTTTAAAATATTCTCTTCTAATTTAGAAGTATAAATTTATTCTTAAACATTTAATGCTTTAAAAAGTTTGTATGGACAATTTTACACTTATTTTTTTTTTTGAAAGTTTGATAAATTCTATTTAGAATTTGAGGTCAAAATTAAATATAATTGTTAGTAATTCATTTAGGAGACATTAATATATAAAAAAGGTCAACAAAAAGCTAATCTTCTTATAACCAGGGAGGAAAATCTGAGTATTTTAGTCTCATATGGAGAGCATTTAAGGCAGGTTTCCCAATTCCATTGCTAATTTGGCTTCATTTTGTTTAACTTTAAACAGTGTTTCCAGGTTTAGCTGTGTTTAAGGTAGATTTAGGATGGTCTTCAAACACTTGGAATTCTCTTTTCTTAATAACTTTTGCAAATGTAGGAGACACAATAGGAAAATATGCTGCAGGAATAATTAAAAAGTATTACAATTTAAAGATCATAATAGCTTTGATCATGTCTAGATTCCTCTTAATTGCTTTTTTTATTTTGAGTGCATACTATACTTATGAAGATGAATAGATATTCTTTAGATAATCGTATTTTATAGTTTTAAACATAATTATTTTTTCTTTTCTGACTGGCTTTTGCACTTCTGCTTTGATGTAGTTATCTCCTTCCCTCTTAAAAGAAGATGAGTTAGTTCTAAAAGAATAACTAGGATTTGTAAATGTAGTTATGCTCACTTTTGGAATTTCTTGTGGTACTTTTACTGCCCTTTCCTTTACAAACTTTGGAAAGACAAATTGAAATTCGATATTAATTAAATAAACTTCTTAATTAAATTAAAATAATAAAATCTATTTATTTAAATTCATATTTTATTTTAACTTTAAAATTTTAGAAATGTAAATTTGTTTGAAATACTAAAAAAAAATATATGTTTGTTAAATATTAAAAATTAAATTAAATTTAAATAATAAAATCAATTAATTTAAATTCATATTTAAATTTAACTTTGTAAAAAAAACAAAAAAATTATTTATGTTTGTTTTTTAAAAATAATTTTTTAATTTTAAGATTATCTTAAAAATCAATGACAAAAAGAAAAATTCTATGAATGCAAGAATAATTGGATACTCAGTTTTAATTAATTTTATTTAAGGTAAAAAATAATGAAGAAAAATTTTTGGTAATTAAAATCTGCAGTATTCCATCAAAGAAATAACATTCATTATATTTTTTTTGTATAAAATGTATGAATGGACTGCTGACTTATTCATTATGTTTAATTAATATATGATAAAATAAAGGTTAGGATTATTGTATTGAACATGAAAAATAAATAAATAAATAGATTAATAGATAGATGGATCCATAGATAGATATATAGATACTATATTGAAGAAAGAAAATTCTGAAAAATTAAACAAAAACACAAACAAAAACAAAGTATATTTAAAATTAAGATATATAGTATATTGATAGTAAGTATCAAGTATTAGTTAAAAATAAAATTCAAAAAGAATTAAAAGCAGCATAGATGAATTTCATTAACAAAGCTAGATCTTAATTAGGTCTCTTCAAAGAATTTATCGTCATGCCTCGTATGGGCTGGAAGTTGAGAAAACCAAGCAGAAAAGTTACTATTTATGAATAAGAAAGAAGAGCTTAGAAATAATTAGAAAAAGAATACAGAGCTAAAGTTATAAGTGATTATTGGAATTCATAAACAATTTTAGAAAATGAATACATTGAGAAATATACACGCGAAGAATTAGAACGTAAGAAGAAAAGCGATCAAAATTTCCGTGATTCAATTATTCGTATTGCCAAAGCAACTTAAAACCATGTTGAATTCTTGAAAAAGAGATCAGCTCTTGATGAAGCTAAAGAACGCAAACACATTTTAGAACAAGACGTTAAAGCTATGAACAAAAAGAGAATTTTGAATATTATGCAATAAGAATCTAGACATTGGATCAATCAATAAAATGTTAATAATATTAATCCTGATTCCATTATGCCTGCTACTATTTACGACGAAACTGACTACTATCTTAAATTACACGAATAAGCTTTCCTTTTCGAATAAGGTAGATTAGAAGAAATGGAAAAAGTCTCTCTTGAAACCGAAGAAATATAATATAAGAACTCAGTTCTCATGCCTGTAAATATTTAAAGACAGAAATGGCAAACATATAATAATATTTTTTTTAACTTGGGTTAGTTTGTTTGTTCTTTTTTTGTTTTAATAAAGCTGATTGCTTGCTTGCTTTTGATAGCTTTTCTTGCTTTCATTCATAATTTAGCTTCTTTTATTTTAGCGATAGTAAATATGGATTTGTCAAGCAAAATTAAAATGCAAATATATTTATTTGTAATTCTATGAACTTAGTTAATATGGATGTAAAGCACTGAAAGCTGCTATTTTTATGCATAAACTACCCACTTTACTATATAAAAATACTAAAAGATTCATTCATATTTTATTAGAATTTAATTCTAAATTTAATTATATTTTAAATTGAAAAGATCTACCAAGATGTTATTTCTATGATTAAGCATTTAAAGAGCACTGAATCATTCAAATTAGAAAAGGAATTCTAGGCTGCTAAAAGAATTCTCATTGAAGACTGCAGAAATATGTAAATCGAAGATTAACTTGAAGAAAAGATGGCAAAACTCGAAAAGGCTTTCAATACTCTTGTAAATATTACATACAAACTAAATTGAATAAAAAAGATGAATCAAAATTATTTTAAAGTGTTTAATAATAACAATTTATAAATTAATTTAAATAGAGAAAAGCTTAAAAGGAGAAATTCGATTAGCCTGAAAATCAATTGGAGTTCTTACATGAACATTTATTAATTTTATACAATATGTTAAGAAAATGGGGTGAGTACACTAATATGTTAAAAATACCTGCTACTGTTGTTAGAGATATTCTTCACGAAAGATAAGTAATGTTGGAAAAGAAGAAACTTATTAGAAAGTAAAATTTAGAATAGGCTAAAAATTAAGATAGAGATACTGAAGAAAATGAATAAGATTCTGATATTCAAAGTAATGACGAAAGAGAAACTTCAGACTCTGAAGATGAAATTGATATTGCTAAATTGATTGAAGAAGAAAAGTTAAGACAAGAAAAAATTAAGGAATAATAGAGACTTTTTGAAGAAAGAAAGCTCCAAATGGAAAAGGAATAAGCAGAAGAAGAATAAGCTGAACAAAAGCAAACTATTCAAGATGATCTTTTAAACCCTGAAAAGGCTATCGAAAATTTAATGCTTCAATTTGAAAAAAAAGCTGTAAAAGATTTTTATTTTTTTAAATATGATTTTAATTTCATTAATAAAATAGGAAGAAGAATTGAACGCTGAATTCCACATTGAAAAAAATAGTTTATATGGAAATGATAAAAATGCTGTAGATTCAAGAGATTTCTATAAAGGAATTGATTTAGAAAATGTTTTCCCAAGAGCTTTAATTGATAACTCTTTCGATTTCACCAAATTAAGTGGTTTACCTTTCTAAAATGTTAAGGAAGCTTTGAGAAATGAAGAAAAAATTGAATTACTTAGAGGTGAAGATCCCAATAATTCTCCTCGTAAGTTTGAAACTGCTCTCATTGTTGAAGTCTTCAAGCTCAAGTCTCAATAACTTAGAGCTGCATCCCTTACAAGAGCTTAATAACAAAAGTTAAATGATATTGATACTCTCCTCGATCTAATAGGTGAAATTAAGGTTGAAGAACCTACCTTCTTACTCAAGATATGGAAGAATTTCTGATCAAATTAACAAAATTTTAAATTACATAATGAATGAAAAGAGCTCAAAACATACTGAAAAATAATCAACTGAGATAAGAGCGCAAGAACTATAAATATTTCAATGCATAAAACATTTCTTATAAGAAAATTATTTAAATTAAGTATGTATCTCTTAAATATTTACTTGCTCCTCTTTATTATTAACTATTATCTTTCTATTACTTATTTCAAGCACAATATTTATTTTTGTCTGTTCATTTATTTAGTGTCTCTAAATATTTATTTCATTCATTTATATACTTTTTATAAACCAAACTCTACCTTTTTTGTTATTTATTAAACACCATTCACATAAAAAATTATAAATAACTTATTTAATAAAAATTATTTATAAATAACTTTATAAATTCTTTTAAAAAAATTATTAAACAAACATTCAATCAATCGAATTTACTAAAATATTTATGTTTCTAGCCATTAATCGACTAATTTATTTCATTTTTAAGCAGAAACAGCAATTCTTTCTTTCATTCTTGAATTTCTTGTGCTGATATTTCATTTTAAAAATAATACTAAATTATTTAAGTTGCTGTCAATAATAAAATGATAAAAGTAAAAAAGGTTGTCGACACTGGGACTTCCCAAGCGGTCCCCCACCTTAGTACTAACCCAGCCTTAAGGCGCTTAACTTCGGAGTTCGAATGGGATCCGGTGTTTTCACCTTAGTATGGCCGACAACAAAATTAAAGCTTACTATCGTATTTTTATAGTTATGTAAAAAAGTAATAATAAATTTTTAAGGAAACAAAGTCAAATGTATTAAAAAATTATTTTATTAAGTTTAAATTATTTAAACTAAAAATTAAAAAAGGTTGTCGACACTGGGACTTCCCAAGCGGTCCCCCACCTTAGTACTAACCCAGCCTTAAGGCGCTTAACTTCGGAGTTCGAATGGGATCCGGTGTTTTCACCTTAGTATGGCCGACAACAAAATTAAAACTTAGATTGTGTTTTTATAGATTAGAAAAAAATAGTAAATCCATTAACAATTAATTTTAAAGTAGAAAAGTGAAAATAAAAAAATTATTTTGTTAAATTTCTATTATTTGAAACAAAAATTAAAAAAGGTTGTCGACACTGGGACTTCCCAAGCGGTCCCCCACCTTAGTACTAACCCAGCCTTAAGGCGCTTAACTTCGGAGTTCGAATGGGATCCGGTGTTTTCACCTTAGTATGGCCGACAACAAAATTAAAGCTTACGATTGTGTTTTTATAGTTAAGTATAAAAAAAATAACAAATTGTTAAGCCAATAAAATCAAAAATAAGAAAAAATTATTTTATTAATCTTGAATTATTTTAACTAAAAATTAAAAAAGGTTGTCGACACTGGGACTTCCCAAGCGGTCCCCCACCTTAGTACTAACCCAGCCTTAAGGCGCTTAACTTCGGAGTTCGAATGGGATCCGGTGTTTTCACCTTAGTATGGCCGACAACAAAATTAAAACTTAGACTGTGTTTTTATAATCTATAAAAAAGTAGCAAACTTTTTATCAAATAACTTCAAAGCAAACTAAATCTAAATAAAAAAATCATTTAATTAAGTTTTAATTATTTGAAACAAAAACTAAAAAAGGTTGTCGACACTGGGACTTCCCAAGCGGTCCCCCACCTTAGTACTAACCCAGCCTTAAGGCGCTTAACTTCGGAGTTCGAATGGGATCCGGTGTTTTCACCTTAGTATGGCCGACAACAAAATTAAAGCTTACGATTGTGTTTTTATAGTTAAGTATAAAAAAAATAACAAATTGTTAAGCCAATAAAATCAAAAATAAGAAAAAATTATTTTATTAATCTTGAATTATTTTAACTAAAAATTAAAAAAGGTTGTCGACACTGGGACTTCCCAAGCGGTCCCCCACCTTAGTACTAACCCAGCCTTAAGGCGCTTAACTTCGGAGTTCGAATGGGATCCGGTGTTTTCACCTTAGTATGGCCGACAACAAAATTATAAGTTTTAATCTTATATTTATAATGAATTAATAATTAAAAGTGTAAAATTAGTTTCTTGATATAACTTTGTAGCAAAAATTTAATTTATAAAAAGAGAATTTAATAAATATGAATGGATAAAATACATACATACATAATTTTTAATTGATAAATTCTATTATGAAAAATTAATTTTAATAATACAAACACACCATAATTAATTTTATTATATAAAAATTATTTTGGAAAAATAAATCAATAAATTTAGCTTTAAGATGAAAAGTTATCTTAAATTAATTTGCTTTGCTATTTTTGATATTAAAGTTTTTATTATCTTTATTAAATATTATTATTTAGTTATGATTTAGATAAGGAAACTTTGTCAGCTACTTATTCTTTACTTTTATTAAAATTAAAATTTTATTGAAAATTTTAATTAAACTAAGAAGGAGTATATTTATCAGCTTTTTTCACCTAAGATTATGGTGAGCTATATGTGAACTGTGTTGAAGTATTACTTGGTGAAAGAAGATAATTAAGTTTTAATGCCTATAAACTATTATTTTACTGTTTAAAATCTAACTATTATATCTTGTAACTGTTATTGTTGCTTGTTAGAATCTATTTATATTTTGAAGATTCTACTATAGGATTAGGAGAATAAAAAGGACTGCCATTATTGCTAACAGATATCACTTTATTACTCATTATTTTGGCTTAATTTAAGGTTTGAAAGCTAGTTTCTTGGTCTTCTTTGTTTTTAGAAATCTGATTATTTTGAGTTTTATTTTGTTTTATCTAACTATTGAGATTACCCAAATTATTTTGATTAAGTGAATTAATATGCTAATAAGGTTAGTAATTTTAAGATATATTTTTATTAGAAATAGTTTGATTATTCGTTTATGTAAAATTATTATAATTATTACTACTACCAAATACATTTTTTTACATATTTAAATTGGTTGAGCCATCTTGTTTAGGAGAAGTTAGATTTATTTAATGTATTGAATGAGATTAATTTCTAGGAATTAGATTTTCTTATATTAAAGAGGGTGTTAATGTAGTCGATTAATATCTTTTGTGATTAGTTTTTTATTAATATTAACTGTTTTAAAAGTTGTTGTTTGACTAGATATCAATTTTAATATTTTGTGTATTATTCGTCTAATGTAATATTGAGTTATTATTTTGCATATTTTTTAGGTTGTTGTTTGATAGTAGAAGTATGCTCTTGGGTTATTATTCAAGTTTATTTTTTTGATTATCAATACAATATTATTATGAGGTCGTATTATAGTTATTAGAAATGTTAAAAGTTTGGTTTTTAGTTCCAATTTAATTATTTTCGAATGATCTATTTTAGACTATCAAAGAAGATAAATCTTTTATATGAGTATTTAAGAGGGTGCTATTTACTTTTATACTCTCAGACATGCTATTTTAAAGATTTTCACTCATATAGCTTTCAATATCATTCCACTCTTCAATTTCTATATTTTTATTAGCAATACCCTCATTATTCAATGTATCAAGCTACTCGTTTAAAGCTTTACTTTAGCTGATATTAGGAGTCTGAAGTATTTATTTTTCCTTTACTTCACAAGCACAATAAGCTAAGCTATTTTATGATTGTACATCATCGTTTTTTACAAGTTAATTTAAATAATTTTTTTCTGATTCAAATTTAGATGGTGTTGTTGTTAGTTTTGTATTTGTAGAAATGTTTTTCTAAGGGCTTAAAATAATTAAAGTTTTTGAGTTGTTGTTGTTGTTGTTTTAATCAATTTATTTTAAATTATAATTTTTTTGAGAGTAAATCTCACTACCGATTTAATTTATAGTTTTATTATAGAAGTCATATGATTTATTCCTTTGTGTGATTGGTGATTAGATATAATTTAAAGGAGATTATATATTTGATCTACTGACAATTACTCTCTATGGAGATCCATATACATGACTAAAACACTGTTCAGTAATTTCGTCTTTTAAGGTATCATGCTTTGAAATTTGTTCATGAATTGAGGTTGAAAACTAATGTCTGCTTGATTCATTAACAAATTTAGCAGTTTGCTATAGATGATTTTCAATGCTATTTTAATTTAGATAAGTTTTTCCTTATTGTGCATGTTTAACTTTTTCTTCTGTTAAAAATTATTGTGAGTTTTTCAATTCCTCAAACCTTTAATTTTATGGACTACTAAAAGTGTATGTGTTTGCATTAATATTAACACAGCTTTCCCCTAAAAATTTTTTTTATAAAGACTCATTCAAATCAATCGATTGATGAATGATTTGCGACTATTGAAGATTTTACTCATTAAATTTAACAATATTTTGTGAGTAAGGGCTTTTAAGTAAATTATTATACAAGCCTATATCTGGTTAATATAAATTTTATTGATGATGAAAATTCTCACTTTTAAAATTTTAGCTTGAGAGAAAAGAATTGCTATTATCGATAGTTGTGCTATTTAGCTGATTTACATTTTTTATTTATGATGGGATATCTTTTTAATAAATTTGAATGGAATTTTATTTTCCATCGAAGGCTAAATTATCAATTAGATTGATACTTCTTTATTAAACATGGTAATTATTTAATAATACTTAACTCTGATTATTGCTGTTGTATAAATTAAATTGATTAAAGGAATAAGTACTTTATTAGGGTGATTATAACTTGGATTGATAAAAGTTTTAATCGTTGCTTAGGTATGAAATATTCTACTTACTTGCCTACTCCGTATGAATACTGCTTTTGTTTTGAATAGAATCATATTCTTTTTATAGCTCAGTTCCTTTTTTCTCTTCTTAAGTATTCAAAAAATAAAAATTTTTATTTGTCCTCTCATATGGCTTTTAGCTTGACATGTCGTTATTTAAATTCAAATTCAAAGAATAAAACTTTTGATGACCAACATAAGGGATAGATATCTCTGGACTCTTAATACTAGTAACTGCTTAATTTGATAGTGGATTATAGAACTGGAGTGTAGTAGAAAGTGATTAGTTTGTAGTCGAAGACTCAGACTATCTTCTTCCTGTTGTCATAATTGTTATTTAATTCTAATTTAAGAAATTGTTGTTATCTTTTATGATAGACTAATTGCTAATAGATATTGTGTCTTTGTTTGAATTTAAGCAATCTTTATTGTTGTGGTTAGAAACTGAATACTCTTTTCCGCTATTCTATGTTGGATATTCACTGAAGTTTGATATTCTATTCTCAGAAACACTTTCGTTTTTTGCAATTTATTTATTATTTAAGAATTATTAATTTAAATTAGTACAAAATTAAGAAGAATATTTATTATTATTATCGATACTTATTTAATTTATTTTTTGAGTATTTTCTGGCTAATTTTTAATTATTAAGGAATTCTATTTATCAGCCAATAAACTAACATTTTTTTATTAATTAAAATCTTGATTTTGTAATTTACTTTCTGAAATTTTGAAACAAGGAATTGAAATAGGACTTGATTGTTACTTGATGCTTTTAAATTATTGAGTATTCGTTATTTAGTTTTTTATATCTTTTGTGGTCTTAGTTTGATAAGATTAAACTAAGGAATAACTTTTGTGCTTTAAAATACTTTAATAATTTTTTTAATCTATTTCAAGCTATTATTTATAATCAAATTAATTTTCTTTTTAGTTTTTACTTTTAATTTATTCTGCTTCTTGTAATGCCAAGTGTTTTTTGTTTGTCACACTTAATTCATTTTAAATCATCTTTGACTTATTAAGTAAATTATTTTATTTGCTTATACTTTAAAATTACATTTCATCATCATCATTTTTGCTTCTTTGTATGATATCAACTTGAACATTTTTTAGAAAATTGTTCAGCTTTTTTTCATTTTCATTTTCGATTTCTTTAGGATGAGAAGGGGACTTTAAAAGTTCAGAGCAGTTTTAATGTTTTTAGTTATTTTTTTGAGATGAATTTATCTTAGAATTTATATTTTAATTTAAATTTATATCTGAAAGATTCATTTTTTGTGAGGAACAATATTATAAATTTTCAAATTATTAATTTTTTTAAAACAAATAATTGTTTAAAAGAGTTGCTCCTCCAATTAAATTGTTGGAGTTTTAATCTTATTTTGGAGTGGTTTCCAAATTTCTAACATCTAAGGGGGGAATTTTTAATTTTTAGCTCAAATTTTATTGATATTCTAGTTGAAGAGGACGTTTTACAGTTACAAATTCGTCCATAGTGAGAGAAGCTTCAGTTTGTAAATCCAAGTTATGTAATTAATTATATAATTCAATGCAATTTGGTCTTTTTTATTCTTTGGCTTCTAAGCATGTACTAAGTATTTAATAAAGAGATAGAGAGAACATTTATTTCACTTGTGAAAGTAAATCAAATACGAGTTAAAAATTTATAGTAACATCCTTTGTCTTTTCATTTGTAATATAAAGATATTTTATATTTTGAGATGCATTTAAGTTTGATTTTTACTAGAACTACTATGAATTAAGTGGAGCTTAGCAACATTCTACATTTCCACAAAAGATTATTTAAAGCAAGAGCATTCCAAAACTAAAGACTTAACTTTTGTAAGGATCAAATTCTAAATTGGAAAGTATTTATTTGGCCAAGTTTTTAGTTTACTGAGTAGAATTATTGTGAGCTACTGGATTTAATTTCTAAAGCTAATTTAGTTGTTCTAGTGAGAGTAAAATATTGTCTTCTTAAATCTTTTATTGAAGTTATTTTGTTTTCAAAATGTGGTGGGTAGCAATGTGAAAATTTGTATGAGAAAAATCTTTATTGTAGCATTAAACTATTGAAAGCTTCAAGTGGCCATCATGAGTAAAAAATATTGTTTATGGACGTAAATCCCCATGGATTATAGATTTTTGCTATAACAAATTAAGGGTATCAACTACTGAGTCAATAATATACCAAATTTCTTTTTCAGTAAAAGCAGGCACATAACTATTTTAATTGCCTCTAGGAGTAACCTGCGAAGAGGGATTCTTTTTATATGTTTATTTTGATTATTTTTTTTAACTTGAATAGCTTCTTGATGTAGAGCTCGGCACTGATTATTCTTATTTTTTATCTCCATTAAGCGACAAACTAGATTTTTAGTTAAGTTATGATATGATTAGCTTCCTCTTCTTTAATACGCTAAAGAGATTTTCAGAGTAATAATCACATTATACTCTTCCAACAAAAAGCTTATCATTATTCTAGTTTGTTGTAGCAATTGTTTAAGTCGATTAGATATTTATAATATTTGGGTGAATAATTTTTTAAAGTAAATTTACTGATTTTAGCGCCTCATTAAGTTAGTTTTAATCTTAAAATGTTTTTTCAATAATTAAACAACTACTTGTTAATATTGTTTAATTGTCTTTGCCTACTTAATCCTTTAAAATATCTGAATCTAAATTAGCACTTGAATTTGATTTCTTTTTAGATTATGCAAACTTTTTTGTTATAACTACTACTTTTCCAAAATAATCATCTGTCAATTCTTAATTGAAATGTTCATCCTATTAAGACTATCCTTACAAGTAGGATTTATTATCCACTTTTTGTTCCTACCTATTTCTTTCGCATTCGTACTAAATCGAACATAAAGGATAACTACTAGATTTCTAATTACCCATATTGCTATTATTTCAATTCTAATAGTGTTATTTTTTGTTAAAAAAACTTAAAAAATTTTAAAGCTTTTCAGTTTGTTTTATCTTATATGTTTTTGAAAGAAAGGAGTATTTAGAAAAATTAGTTGTTAAGCTTTTAATCCAAATTAATATGTTTAATTTATTTATATTTTTTTGTTATAATGAGAAATTTCACTAATCGGTTTTAGTTAAAAACACACACTTGATAATTCCAAAAATAATTAATTATAAGTAAGTAATTGATGATCAAATAAAATTGTCTATCAAATTGATAATATTTTATACTGGATTAATTGGAGTTGTACTATTTATTTTAAATAAATAAAATATGGTAATTTTACAAAAAAATTTAAATAAGAAAATAAATTAGTTACTCTAAATTACAACAAAGTAATTTACTTTTTCAAATTTAGTACTATATTGTTTTGTAGTTATTAAAATGAGTAAGTTAAATATTAGAAAAAATAAAAAAGCTTTTATAAAATTTCTTAATTAATTTAGTAATATTTAAAAATATAATACTGATAATTAATATTTTCTTGACTAATACTTCTTCATAAAATTTAATTTAAAAATAAGAAATTAATTAAATATAAAATTTATTTGTCATATCGTTAAATAGATTAATAATCTAAAAATAGAGTAATTCAAAACTTTCTAAAGATCTAAATAATGAGTACTATAACTCAAATAGAATGTAAATCATAAATAAGTAAATTTATGTTTAAAATTTAACCAAATTTAGATTAGAGTAAAAAATTTTCCCATAATTTTTAAGAAAAAAGAAACATTTTAAAAACTCTAAGCAAGTAAAAACTTTTTTTCATATTTAATTCGCAGTTTTTTTAAAATTTATAGTTTTAATTGAGAAATAAAGACATTTGTTATTGAGTTTGCACATTAATTTATTTTCAAATAAAATAATTATTTGATATACTTTAAATAAATCCTCATAATATCTCACCTTTATAAATTTTTTCACAAAGAAGTTTTTTTGGTAAATTTTCACCTTAAAAATGTGAC
The DNA here is from genome assembly GCF_000189635.1 of Tetrahymena thermophila SB210. Taxonomy (NCBI): domain Eukaryota; phylum Ciliophora; class Oligohymenophorea; order Hymenostomatida; family Tetrahymenidae; genus Tetrahymena; species Tetrahymena thermophila. The sequence continues at coordinate 302,138 of NW_002476522.1, read as the reverse complement.
TTAGACTTAAGATTGGGGTAGAGAGTTTGAAAATAAAGGAATATTTAGAGTAATTTATAATAAACTCATATAGCTAATTATTATATTCATAAATAGCTATTTTTCATTAATTTAGATTATTTAATCAATCAATTTAGTTCTAAAATCTTATTATTTTATATTTTATTAAATTGAAATAAAATTTTTGTTTTTTAAATATAAATAAAAATTAAAATTCATTGAAATATAGATTAAAATTAATAATCAAGTCAGAAGACATACTAGCAAAATAAATATTTAAATTAATTTATAAAGTTAAATTCAAAAATATTTTTTGAAAATTTATGAAAAATTTTTCGATCATTTTAATTTAAGTTGAAATTTATTTTATAAATAAGTAAAAATTCTAATCTAAATTCTTCTTATCCTAATTAATAAATAATTAAAAATAATAAATTTTTATAAAAAACTAGAGATAGCATGATCAACTTTGATGTATAAAAGCAAAGCTTAAATAAATTATTTGTTTCTTTATAATATTTATTAATCTTAACCTAAAAATATTTGTTTGAAAATATGTTTTTTAAATTTACATCTAAAATTTATTTCCATAGTATTGAATCAATAAATGGATATATTAACCTTTATATTTCACATGTTGTATTTACAAAACAATTTAAATACAAATAAAATAAATTAATTTTAAATAATTCAAAAAAATTAAAAAAATCTTAACATTTTGATTTACAAAATAAATAAAGTTAATATGGTTAATAATCCTGCAAAATAAAAAAAATTAAATGAATGAATGAATGAACTATAAATTAGAAATCTTATGTAAATACTTAATATGACAAACAAAATTTTATGTTTGTGTTATTCTAAAACCAATTAAATATTAACAGATTAAATTTTTTTTCTAAAAAATTGTAATATTTTGATAAAAATATGTCTGTTGCTAATTCTAATTTGATTGATAATAATTATTTTTAAAACTAAATTTCTTAGAAATTTACTTCTTTGTTTGCTTATAAAAATTTCTTGTGAAAATTTATTAATAAATTTAGATCAAACTCCTAGTAATTTAGAAGAAAAATTATCAATAAATATATATTTTTTTTTTATGAGCTTGAGGCAATAAACTTATGATTATAGTCCTGAACAAAAATAATACGCTTTTGGTTTAAAGTTATAGGGTTAGTTAGATTAATAATATCAAGAAAGATTGAGTGTTGCTCCATAACTAAAATAGCAAAAGACATTTTAAAATGAGAATTAAGGATATCAGTATTTTGAATTATATTCATATTAACAACATTTATCATCAAAAATTTATTTAAATAGGGCATACCAAGATAATATACAAGAAGATGATGATGACGATGATGAATTGCCACCTAGACTTGAATATGATTATGAGACTTCTCCCACAATAAAATATTAACAGAGCAATAATTAATAAACAAATCTACCTTTTGGTAATTTATAAAATATACATTATTTTATGAATATAAATTAATTTCTGAATTGTTATAAAATAAATTAGATTAAAAGAGTTAAAATGGAAATAAAGCAGGCGATAATAATTTAACAGATCTTAGTAGAATAAATTTAAATTAAAAATCCAGAGATAATTTATCTGTTAGTGATAATAATACTAACAAAGCTCTAAATACACCTTAGCAAAAGGCAGCAAATGTTAATTTAAATTTAAGCGCAAACAATATGAATATGTATAATAAATAGTAGAAACAGCAAGAAGAGTTGGAAAAAAAAGAAGTAATGGAATAAATAAATAGTAATTAAAAGAAGGTGATTTAATAAGATATAGAAATTAAAAAAGGGAATCTAACTGATTAACTTAAAAAAGAAGATTTAAATGATAAAGAAGCTATAGGAGGATATATATAACAATTAAATAAAATGATTGAGGCAACAGATAAGCAAATAAAAGAAGAGGTTAAACTAAAAAGTATATTAAAGAAATTAGAGGAGCAGATTTAGTTAGATAGGAATACATATGAGTAAATCTACAAATCAAAAAATTTCAAAATATTAGATGAGAATTAAAAAACTTTAAAAGAGCGTAAAACAGAAGAAGAAATCAAATAACTTTAATAAGTAATAATAAATGAGAAGATAATGCCATTCATAAATTCAAATATTCCGAATCCTAAAGATGTAGAACGATTATTATAAGAAAATTTAAATACTTACACGAAATTGCTACGTAGCAAACAATAGGAAATTTCTGAGTAAGAAGTATTCAAAAATATTAAAGAGTATATGGAAAAGATTATAGAAAGCAAAATGGAGACAGTGTAACATGTAAAGTATAATATTAGGATGCTTGATGATTGCAAAAAATATAGATAAATTTCAAGTAAAATGGCAAACACTATCAAGTAATTCCATAAGATCATTATTGATGATTTAAATAAGCTGAAAAACTTCAATTAAGAACTCCCTACCTAATAAGAATTAGAATATAAAAATAAAAACGAATATCTAGAAAAATAAATTCTAAATGAACAAAAAAGAAGAAGAGAGTTAGAGGAAGAGTTAAAAAAGAGGATAGATGATTTCAAAACCTTATTTTATGATGCTTAAAAAGCTAAAGAAATTATCAAAGAACAACTCAAAGGGATTTAAAAGGAAAAAGAAGAATTAAAAAAACTTCAAGAAGAGTTAAGGTAAGAAAAAGAGTTAAAGAAGTAAGCTCAACCAGAATAATCACTAAATCCTCCTAAAGGTAACAACAACCCAGAAACTTTTATGAAGAGATCCGACAGAAACTCAACTGCCTCCATTTATTACTATAATAAGTAAATTAATTTAATTTAATAACAAAAGTTATTCATTTAAAACTAAAGATAAATAAATATCTTAAAGATTCATTCATTAATTAATTGTAATTAATATCTTCCCAAAAATAAATTAAGAATTTATTTTTCTGATAAAAAAATTCCAAGCTTAAAATATATTTTTAAATAAATAAATAAATAATAAAGATTTTAAGCTTTTGATAAAACAAAAAGTTAAAATATAAATTTCAAAATACAAATATCAAAATTGATAATTCTTTAATAAACAATAAAAAAACTAAATATAATTAATTTAGTGTTTTCAATGATGAAATTATTACAATAAAAAAGAAATAGGTTTTGGTTATTTTTTATTGTAAATATGAAGATCCTAGCAAATAAATAAACATCTTCCTTCCAAATATTACCGAAGTTATTCTTCAAAAATATTTTAAGAAATTTATTATAGATTATATATTTTAAATTATATTTTTTTAATTATAAAAAATAGACAATTCGGAAAAAGTCAAAACAAAGAAGATGATTTGCATATGAGCTAAAATAGCAGTGATTTAAAAGATTAAAGGAGAGCATATAATTATGAAAACAGGAACAACTATGATGAGGATTTAAATGATGATAATTATTTAGAAACATATGAGTCTTAAGATTAAAAATCTGATTTTTATAGTTATAACTAAAATAATTACATCAAACCTTAAAAGCTAGAAATCTAGGGTAATTCTCCTAATTTACAGTCTAACGGTGGTTAGCAGTAATAATATATAAAATAGCAAAACTAGCAGTAGGGATAATAACAGCCTTTGTAGAGTTAGTAATAACCTTTTTAATATTAGTAACAATAAGTTTAATAATAGTAGCAATAACAACCTTAAACATAACAATAATAATTTTAATTCTAATCGTAGTAATCGTAATAATAGCAGCAATTACCATCGCTTTAGTTGCAAAATTAGATAACATTTTAATAAATAAATTCTCCTACAAATGCACTAAATGAAAGTAAAATTCCAAATTAAATTAATTTAAAAATCCCATAATACTCTCCTATTGCATCCCCTAGTAATGACCCAGCAAACATTTAGAGCCAATTTTCTCCAAATATAAAAAAAGAAATAAATAAGACTGTAGGAAAATCATCACTTAAAAAGAAATCAAGCGATCATGTTAATGATGAAGAATAGAAATATTAGCAGCAACTAAGCATCGGCTTTTTCGATTTTAATTTTGTACCTAACGAATCTAATAATAATAATAGCAATTTAAACACCCATGTTAGAAGTTACTCAAATAATGTAAGGTCAAGTGGAAAAAAAATATTTGGTTCCACAACAAACAGCTTCTATTAACAAACATTAGGTCCTCAAAAATCTTTTGGGCACTCATCAATCTACAATTAAACTTATGAAAATAATTAAAGTCAAGTTAGTAATACTTTAAGATAAATGATTTAGTCTATTTAAACCCAACAAAAGAGTTTGGAAGATGAACTTTCTAATTATTCGATTTTAAATTGATTGCCAAATTTAAGTTGAGAGATTACCTTTTGTTTAATTAAAAAAAACTACTTTGTATTTACTTTAGAAATATATGAACTATTTACATAAAATCTTTTACTGAAATATTGATTCAAATACATTTATTACTTCCATCTATTAAACAACGTTAAAAATTTATCAAAAATAAGAACTGTTTATAACAAATGCAAAGGAATATATTCATATTCTATCTATCTATTTATCTATCTTTTTAAATTTAACATTTGTATTCATCATAATTTGCTTGCTTAAATAAATAAGTAAAAAATCAATAAAAAAAGATAAAAAATATCTAAATTAACAAAAAATATCCTAAAAATATATTTTAATTTACTTTAATTTTTAAAAGTATTTTTTTTACTACCTTTGGAAAGCAAATGTATACAAAAATTAATTTATAAAAGCAAAAATTACAACAAAAAGCATGCTTAAAAATTCTAATATGTATAATTTAATTAAAAATAAAAAATTAGAATAAACTGAAATTAAATTCAACAGATTTTTTCTCGTAATTCTTTAAAAAGAGAATTTTTAACATTATTTAAAGGATTTTTAACTCATTCAAAAGTTTAAAATGTATTTTTGTTTTTTATGTTAAATTGTTAAAAGTATCTGATTTAGTACCTTTGGAAAGCAAATGCATACAAAAATTAATTAGTTAAAGTAAATACTAATATGTAAAATTTAATTAAAAATTAAAAAAATTACAATTAACTTAAATTAAATTCAACTGTAATTTTTTAAAAAGAGTTATTTTACAATTTATTTAAAGGATTTTCAACTCATTAAAAAGTTAAAATATATGCTTGCTTATAATGTTAAAGTGTTAAAATTATTTTGCTTTAGTACCTACCTTTGGAAAGCAAATTCATACAAAAATTGATTATTTAAAGCAAAAACTAGCAATAAAAAGCATGCTTAAAAATACTAATATCTAAAATTAATTTAATTAAAAATAAAAAATTAGAATAAATTTAAATTAAATTCAAAGGATTTGCTCTTTTAATTTTTTAAAAAAAGTTGTTTTAATAATTAATTTATTTATTTAAAGGATTTTCAACATTTATAAAATGAGATAAAAAAATAATTTATTTGAATTGTTAAAAAAGATTTTATTAATTTATTGATTTAGATGTTTTTTAATTCAAAAATTTTACAGAATTTTAATATAATCTATCTAATAACTCTTTACAATATTTTTAATTTAAATAGTTTATTTTCACATAGGCATATTGGGTGGTGGTTATTGATATGGGTTATTCATTTTAATATTTGGATTAGGAGGAGCATAACTATTTGGCATCATGTTTAAAGGAGGAGGAGGTCCTTATTATTATGGCATGGGAGCTGCAGGTGGTTATCCCATTGGATACTAATTTGGAGGATTATATTAGTTTTGCATTTGAGGTGGAGGAGCTATGTTTTAAATAGGTATGTTGGGAGGTTGTTGTTGGATATTTGAAGGAGTAGAAGGTATGCTTCTAATCTATTCGTTAGGGAATTCATTTATTTGTGATTAACTTTATGGGTTTTAGAAATTAGGAGTTGGATATGAGAATTAATTTCCATCCTAAGATTATTACTATTATTATTGCTATTGTAATTGCTATTCCTCTAAGAGCTTCTTTTATTTTAAATCTTGTTCTTTTTATAATTATTCAATTTCCTTGTTTAATGCTTCAATATCTTTATCACACTTTTCTAAATCCATTTTTGTTTTTTCATTTTGTTCTTTTATAACTACTAAAGCGTCATCTAACTTTTACTTGTGATCTTAAGCATCAAATTTCAAGTAGTGCTATTTCCAATCATAATATTCTTCTTCTTCTTTTTCAGCTGGCTACTCTTCTTCCATTTATGCATTATCACCTTCACCCTTTGACTCCTTTGAGAGCTTTTCTTCATTTTATAAATATTTCTCAACTCTTAACATATCATAAAATTCAACCTATTTTTAACAATCAAATTTTTGAATAAGCAAATAAACTCTAATATAGTTTGTGTATTTAGTTTGTATTAAAATCAAAATGAATGAATGAATCATCTTGGTTAAGTTTTTGGATAGTATCCTTTATCTCTTAGAACAAAGGATATCTTTTAAGTTATTGAATTCTTTTTAGATAAATTAAACGCAATTTACGCTGGGATTAACAAAGACTATTTCATCATAGAATTCTGAAACAACAGGCTTCTTTGTACTTTAAGAATTACCTCCAGATTTAGCTCCATAAAACTGTTTTGAAATCAATAAATTTACTTTTGTTTAAAATGAATAAGTATACTTTGAGTTTATGGACAAGCTCGAGCTAAGGATAATGAGTTTTAAAGTGGATTTAAATTAATATATCGAATTCACCCCAACCTTTTTCTACTACTTCAAATGGAGGTTTTGTAATAGCTAATTTCAAAAAATATTTTCAGCTTGTTTGTGATTTTTTAAATTAAATTTTTACCTCTCTGATGATCAGTAAAAGTCTCATGAAGTACAAAAACTACCTTATCAATGAAAGTAGATAAATCTTCGTTGTTAGGACCTCTAACATAAGCGCACCATCTATGAGTATTTTTGTCAGTTTATTTTTTATCTAATTTAAAGACAAATAATTATTTAAGACATTTTCTAAATCATTCTTGTTGGTAAATATTAATTTCAAATGCTAAAAAATAACAAAAGCTCCATTTAATATTTTTATTTAGTGCACTAAAGTAAATTTTTACTTGCTCCTAATGAATAAGATATAGTTCCATAAACTATAGGCTTTGAAAATGTTTGCTATTTTAGCTAAGTATTGAGTTGCATTTTATCTATCTAGCTAGCTATTATCTATATATTTATTTACCTAACTTAAAATGATATGTATCTATCTATTAAGATTCTCTATAAACAATAAAAAATTATCAAATTTAATAAAATTATTAACCTCCAAAAATTTTAGCGCATTCAACTTAAATGTTAAATTTTAATATTAGAAATTGAACTTGAAAGATATTATTTAAGCTTTATTAAAATAATTTCATGTTAAAAGAAAAATATTTTCTAAAATATTTATTTAATTGAATCAAACTTTGCATTTAAATTAATTAATTTTAAAAATAAAATAATTAATTTGATTTTCATAAATCTTTAATTCAATTATTTGCAAAAATTATATAATATTGTTGGAATTGAAAATAACATTTTTTTTTTATCCTCTTCTTTCTTTTGAGGCATAATTATATTGTTTTTAATAGATTTTTAAGATATAAAATAATTTTTTATTATTAAAGAGTCTAAGCTTAGAATTTATATTAGAATTAAAATCAATAAATTACTTTCTTACATTTAATTCTTCTTACTAATCTGTTAAAAAAATTTAATTTTAAAAATCAGGTAAAATCTATATTCAAAACTAAAAATATACAGAGAAATTTATTTTTTTTTTGATTTATCATCAAGTGTATAATTTTTTTTCAAATATTTATGTTTTGGAGAGCATGGTAAAATAGTGGTGCTTGTTATATTTACCGATTTCATTTATAAAATGAAAAATTAATTTAAGTAAATATAACTTTTTTTTCACAAAATTTGCAAAAATATAAATCCAATTTAATTAGAATAGAGTTTATTTATTTTATTTCTAATTTCTAAATGAAATAGATTCTAAATTGCATGAATAACTTTTGTATATTTTAACATTTAAAGTTTTTGAAAAATAAATTATCAAACTTACTAACAAAAATAAATAAATATATTATAATTAATAAGTGCTATGAAAATATTTTTTTTGGATAAAATAATTAATGATATAAAATATTTTAGGATAATCAATTAAAATTTAAAATAATAAATTTATTTGATTTATATTTTAAAATTTACAAAAGATTAGACAGACTTAAATTGCATAAATAAGTATTTTTTTGAACATTTTGAAATGCAAAAAATTATTGATTAATTAATTAATTATTTATTTATTTATTTAGAATTAAGATTATTGATAAAGTAAAAATATCAAAAAGATAACTAACAATTATTAGATATATATATATATCATAACATACTTTATAAATTTCAAAATTATTAATACGAAAGGGAATAGTTTAAAGATTTTCCATTTTTAAGTAGAACAAAAAAAGAAAAAGTCTTAAAATGAAAAGAGGATAAGGAGGCACTACTAACTAGGAATATTAAATCCGCCCTAAATAAAGAGAAAAATTTAGACCAGGCAAAGCAAAAGAAATAATTAGTGAAACATTAAATTTAAAATTAAAAAACTAAGTATACACTGATGCAGCTACTGTGTCTACAATCTCTAGAGATATTGCTGACACCATTAAATACAAATTAAAAGATTTAGGATTACCAAGATATAAGTTTATGGTATCAGTTATTATTGGATAATAAAAAGGTTAAGGTGTAAGAGTCGGATCTCGTTAATTTTGGGATTTCGATACTGATTATGTAGCTAGTGATTATTATGTCAATGACTCACTATTTTGTCTTGTAACTGTTTACGGCGTTTATCTTTACTGAATATAATTTAAAATAATAAATATAATATTTTAAATATGTGCTTATATAAAATATTCAATACGTATGCTACTTAGTTTCTTTTTATCAATTTCATCTATTATCTTAAAAAAAAATATATATAAATAATTACTCCATTCAATTAAAATTAAAGAAATCGGAGATATGTCAAAAAATTTTAAAAATAAAGCACAAATTCATTTTAAATTAAAATTACTTTAATGAATTGAGCTTTGTACGTATTTAAGTTATTTTAAAAGAAGAGTAGCTACTAATTTTATTTAAATTTTAAAGTAAAAATATGATTGATATTATATATAAACTATTAATTCCTTAAACTAAGTAAATAAACTTACCAATCTTCAAAAGTACTTTCCTACAAAATAAATAAATCAATCATATAATATAATATATTTTTCATTTTATAGATTGGTTACTTCAAATAAACTAAATAAATAAATATTTAGCATTAAATGAAATTTAAGATTATAAATATTTTAAAATTGCTATTAATTTAATTTTAAGAAGTTTAAAATCAATGGAGTAGTTAGTTATTTATAAATTTTAAGAAGTTTATAATCAATGGAGTTATTAAAAAATAAAATCCATTCTTCCTTCATATAAATAAATCTTTAATAAATTAGTATTGCACAATTAATTTTTAATGCTAATAAGTTAGAAATATGTAAAAATAGCAAAAGGAATTATCAATTTAATAACTTTTATCAATAAATTAGATTGTATAATATTTTAAATCTTAACGAGGAGTGTTGCTAGATTATATATATATATATATATATATATTATATCTTTGAAATATATATTTTTATTTTTTTTGATTAATTAGATTTCAAATTTTATAAATAAGATTTTTGATTTTATAGATTTAGAAAATCTAAAGAGTTAAAATAAGATGAAAAACTTAATATATTTTAATAAACAAATTTGTAAGTATAATGACAAATACATTTAAATATTTTTAATATATTTTTAATAATTTTTTATAATTAATTTATTTATTTACATTTAATAGATTTAGTTTAAAAAGGTGAATACGAAATTTTAAAGTAGATCTGTCATAATTTGTTAATTATTTCTTTCTATTGCATGAATTTATTAATTTAATCCATAAAATCTATTTGTTTAATTGAAGGTAAATACTTCTAATCTCCTTCATAAAAATCTTAACTTTGATTAATTGAAATTTAAAGCTAACTTTATTCACTGGTATTTTTTTATTTCAAATAATTTTAATTTTAAATAGCCGTCTACATATTTTTACCATTATCCTAGTAATTCATTTCTTTAAGGTCTTGATTTAAACTAGTCTATTTATCTACATTTTATTGCATACCATTTTAACTTAGAGACTTACCTAAGATCAAACTTCCATTTATTGGAATATTTACATTTTAAAGTGTTATTTATTTATTAGAAAATTAATTTTCTGGTATTTAATCTAAAACTGGTTCGTTTCCAGGATAATGATTTCTTTTATTTATGTAATCTTACAGTTTTTAATTTTAGCTGGTAACTGAGGGAGAGCTTGGTTTAAGCATCTCTTCAAAATAATCTCTTCTTTTGTTGTCAAGAAATTATAAAAGACGCATATCATAAATATCTTTGCTTTCTTTTTTGATTAGCGTTTCATATGCTTTAGCTGCTTCATGAACTTTCTAAAAGTAAGGCTTATCACTTTCAATTAGGGCATGCTACCATAACTCGTGGACATTATTTGCATCATCACTGTAGTTATTTTCTTGAATGGAATGATTTGCATTTTTAATCCCATCTAAATTTTTAATTCTATTTTGTTCCATTTTTAATTTATCATTTTCCTCTATAGTGTAAGGATCAAATTTAATTATAGGGCGAGGTAGATATTCAAATATTTTAAGCTAATTTTAGTCAAATAAAATCATTTTCAGTTTATCTATTTCAACAATTTTTTTAATTATAAAGATAATATCTAAGCGTTCGCTTATTTTGTCCATAGAAAACTTAAGTTGCTGTCGCTTGTTGAATTTTATTTTTAAGAGATATTTGATTTTGTCTAAAAACTTCATCACTAAATAATTATGAGTCACATTTTTGAAAAGTTTGATAAAAATGCTATTGAAACCTTCATTTTTTTTACCCTTAACCATGTCTCTAGCTTATTCCATTTCAACACTCTAAAGTGGAGAGTCAGGTTAGCTAGAGTTTCTCATGCTTAATTTGGTGAGCTTTTAATGCACTAGCTTTTTAATTAGTTTAGCTTTATTAGCTTCCTCAGAACCTTTTAACATTTATAAGTTTGTCTAAAATCCATGGTTACTTTAATAGTTTTGTTAGAACAATGAATGAGATTTATTTCTCTATGTTTTTGGAGAAAATAGAGAGGCATCTGCAACATGATTTTAATTCTAAGACAAGCTCATTATGTTCTAAATTGCGCTTTGATTATTAATATTATTATTCATCTCTTTTGGGCCAAATACACCAGCTGAGCAATTCATTGATTTAAGAGAGTTATCATGCTTATTTTTTAATTTATTTTGCTATTTTTAGAATGACAGTTATGGATTTTGCTTAATATCAGTCTGAGCTAAATTGAGAGATTGAAGTTGATCCAGCTTAAAAATACTATTTTTTTTCTAAGCATTAATGGTGCTATTATAAGAATTGTTTTATTCAATTTGATCTATTTCTGATTTGCTATTCTTTTTATTTATTATTACACACTCTTCTATTGTTTTCTAGTTAGTACAGTTTTACTAATCCTAATGAATATTTGCGTTTTTATTTAAATTTAACGTCAATTTAAAAAATCTATTCCTTGAAAACTCAGTTAGATTATTTTATTACTATTAATTTTTATTTGAGTTATCGTTATACATAATACTATCTGCCTTATCATCCACATATTTTGAGTTTTTAGATTTGCTCTATTAATTCTCATCAATAATATTCTCTTGGTCTTCAAACTAAAATACAGAGTTAACTAACTCTAATTGTAATGATAATTTAATAAGCGGGGATGAAACAAATTAAAAGAATAAAACTACAATTTTGATAAGACCACCAATTTACGTAAGAATGTTTTATATCTTAAGATAACTTCTCTATTTAAAAATTAAAAAGTGTAAGTTAATTAAAGAAGCTCTCCAACAAAAAAAATAATAACTAGCCAAATAATCTAAAATTTCAACAAAAATGTCTTTTTTTAAAAAGAAAATACATAAAAATAATAAATTTTATTTACTTTTACAACCTTTAGCTTCCTATCTAATATAATTTCTACACACTAAGCGTAAAGATAATCATTTGAAAGAGTTGAAAAGCTAGTATCTTTTATTGTTAAATATTCCTATTTTGTTATGTCTTCATACATCATGCCTTTATCTGTTTGAACATTTACATTTAGGAAATCAAACTGATAATGAGTTTTATTATCATATAAATACATAAAATAATTTCTCCTAAAAGTTTAAACTGGATTTTCATAATTTTATATATCAATATACGAGTCAAAGCAAGTTATTTACCAGTATTTTGCTTAAGTTAAAGAAATATTTTATTCTATGAAGATCTATAAACTCCATTAGCTTAATTTATTGATGTTCTACAGCAAAAATTATTCAAAATCGACATAACTTAAATTTGGTTAAATATATTTAGAGTTTAGATCTTCCTAGGTATTGTCTAGTTCTACATTCATTGTAGGTATTTAAACACATTTGGTATAATCTTCTTCAGAGCATAATTTAAAACTGATAGACTCTTGAATATTTTATAACTCCTATTCTTCTGTAATTATGCTCGCTGATTCATCAAAGAATTGAATTCCAAACTTAATTTTTTTAATCTAATCTAAGTAATTATTTCCATCACTAATCATAGCTTCTAATGATATGACCGTTGGATCTTATTTTTATATGAACTCTTACATTAAATAGAATAAAGCTACTCCCATAATTATGGCTGTTAGTAAAGTAAAACACGAACCAACATAAGTTTAGTGATATTTCTTTTTGCCTAAATGAATAATAACGCTCTACCCATAAATATCAGACTGCAGAAATAATTCTTTGCATTTTTAAGATATTTTTTCGATCATATTTCTACAAAAATAATTAGTCTTTCAATTCAAAGATTTAATATTTCCTTTTCTCTTTTTTTAATTAGTTTTCAATTTTTATAAAATTAATTTTAATAGAAAGGATTGTAATCTAATTTGCTCTAAATTTAAATTTTGATTACAATTTTTAGGAGCGTTTAAAAACAGTACTAAGTGATTGATTATTAAAGTTCAAGAGAATACATTCATTTTCAAAAATTTTTAATTATTTAATAGAAATATGTTAGTTAATTTATTTTGCTAATTGCTCAAATCTATCTTTTAAATTTTGCTTATCAAATTTTATTTTATATACATTAAAAATTTATTCTAAATTAATATTAATATGTAGTGTAATATTTTAAAATTAGGCTAATTCTTAAAATAATGACCTACACCACATTTTACTAAATATTTTAATTTAAAAATTAGAAATATATTTACAAATTCTATGAAATTTGAATTTGATACATTAGATAATAAATTAATTAATTTCATTAAAAAAAATATTAAATTTTTATAAATGAATTAAATTTCTTATAAAAAATAATTTAAATTAAAAAAATAGTTTGTTAAAGGATAAGTTAGCAAACATAAAAAAATTTAATACTGATTTAAAAATAAAATAATTACAAAAAAAATTTCTTTATTTATTTACTAATTATAATATCTATATCACTTTTTAGTAACTTATTTAAAGATTATTGTTTTACCATTTTTATTTATTTCTCTAACTTGGATTGGTTAGCTTTATTGTGGCTGTTGCTAATTTTGTTGTACTTATTATGGCTGAATAGATACTCTGATATTATCAGGTTATTGATAATAAGAAGGATTATTGATGACGTTATTGGCTATATAGTTGTCTCTTTACTATACTTATCTATTGCTTCTAGCAAAAGGTACAAATTGTTAATTTATATCATAATAACTAGGAATAAAAGGGTTAACAATTTAATTTTAAAAAGCTTAAGGCATCTAATTTTGGATCTGATTAGGATAGCTCATTTAATTTGGATTAAATTATGCTGTATTAAATTAATTATAGTTATTTAAATTTATATTGTTAGCATCAGGGAAGTTAGCTTAAAAGGAATATTAGTTTTGTTAAAATTAAGCACTTCTTTATTCATTTTATTAAACGCTTTAGTTTATAAGTTAACCAGGAATGATTTGTGGTTGAGGTATGTGAGTTTGGTTTTATTGAAAAGAAACGTTTTAAAAGGTAATTGGTTACCCTTAAGGATGATTTTAGTATTGTTACTAGTATACTTATTACAGAGGATTTGCTGACTAATTTATATCAAATGTATCTTGCATTACAACTGGTTATTAATTATTGGTAAATTATTATTAAAACTAATTATTATTTAAATTAAGCTATTATTACTGATTCTAAAATCCTTAACCCTACTATTAAAACATATTTTGGCTAGATTGACTAAATGTATTTAGGTTATTCTAACCAATTATAGATGGATCAGCTTAATCAGCAGGAGAATTATTTTAAAATTAATAAGTTTGGCAAGTATTTGGTTTTAGATTAAACATTTAGTGATACTTTTAAACTCCATTTTTAAATGCATTTGCATAACAATCATCCTAAAGTGTTTTTTTAAAAGCATTCTATTACTAACCAGGTTTATTTTAAACATTATTATCTCTTACGTCTGGTACTTAATTTTACTATTGCTTTAAACCTTGTGTTTGAGTAAAGTTTTACTTTGACTAATCTATATTTTGATAGCCATCAGTTCTATTTTTATAAATATTTTATTCTTGGTTGCTCTAATCTTAATATCCTTATGTTACATTCATTTATTTGAAATTAGTTGGCATTGTTGTAGGGCCTTCCATAAAATTATTGTATCGAGCACCACTATTAATATTATTTTAAGTATTTGAAGGTGATTTTTAATTGTCTAACGATGGTTCAACATTTTTATTCTAAGCAAATTAGTTTGCTTGAAACCCTTAAGCCTTTACGCTTGATTAACTTAATTAAATATCAGAGAGTACGTATTGCTTCGAATTGTAATCGTAATATAAATTATCATTCTATGGAAGATACTATAAAGAATTAAAAATAACTTCATCCCAAACTAAATCAGTTAGTTCATATGTCTTGTTACACATCAAACAATACCTTGGAAGTTCCTAATTGCAATAGTTATTTAAATCTATACAGTTTGTATGGTTGCAATCTTTCCACCTAATTTTTAAATTAAATATTAATTTTTATTCGAAACTCTGAATAGATAGAATAATCAATCATCTTGACTAATTAATAAATAAGCTAATAGACAAAATAATAAATAATTAAGTTACCTGATTGGAAGTCCTTATATCCTTTAGCCTGTAAACATATCTAATCTAATTACTAATGCATTTTAGATATAAGAGTTATCAGACACCTTTTGTATCTTTCCTGTGAGATCTTAATATGAGGCTTATAAAAAAACTTATCCATTATTATGACCCAAAACAAAAAAAGACTAAATCGTTAATTGAGCATATTTTGTTATTTCATTTAAAAGTATGAAATCGATTCTAAGTTCGTCTAAAAACCCATCATTATTACATGATAGTTATTAGTTACAGCACAAGCATCTAATTAATTTGAAATATTTAAATAAAAATTTTTGGTAAAATTAGCAATTAATTAATTACTGATCAGGTGTGAGTAGTTACTAAGCTAGGTCACAATACTTAGTCAAATCAAAACATTTTATACACCTAACAGGAATAGGATAGATGCTATTTTAACTGCAATTTTATATTAATCTGCCAACAAAATTTTGATAATGCTACTTTAATTGAATAATATAATTTTCATCTTTTTTGCTTTTCCAAAAGACCTTATTTGATTTTGAAATATCCAATTTTGTATTAGATCTTAAAATATCTTGCATACCAAACTCATCTGAAATAAATTTCCAAACTGGTGAGTAACTAGTGTTTTTATTTATTACTTTTAATAGTTTTTTATCTAAATAAAAACTGTCTTTCTCTTCAAAAAAATTAGCTTCGTGTCTACAAAGAGGGCATTAAATAGTCGCTGTTTTTTATTCTGAAATGATAATTGTAAAAATAGTTATTAACTCACAAAAATAAATATATAGGCTACTTACTTACTATAAATCTGTATATTGAATTTAAGTCAAAACATTCTAAATGATTGCAACCATTTAGTCTGATTGGAATCAACACAATATCTCCAGTGAGTAAGCACAAATTGTAAAAGTTTTTATTCTAATTTAAAAAATAAATAAAAATACTTAAAAAATAATTTTTTAAATGCGAAAGTTACTTTATAATTTTTTTATAGTTCAAAATGTTAATCTTCTGTTAAATCAACATCATTTGCCATAAACTAAAATATATTTTGCCAATATAAATGAGCTGCTATAAATTCTAAAATAATATTTTATTAAAAAATTTTAAAAATTCTAAAATATAAATAAATTAATTAGTTTATTACCATCGTTTAACATCTAAAAGATCTAGGGATTTTATGAAATCATAGCTAATTTAATTAATTAATTAATAAATAAAATTAGATAATATTGTATGAAATTTTCTTACAATCAGTCATTTCATATTCATCTTCTTTAAAAGGTAAGTAAATCTTATTATTATAAAAATATTATGTATCTGTATTTCCACATGAGTGGTTATCTTCTAATTGGATGTACTCTTAGTGAGAGGTATTCAAAACCCTCTAATTTAGAAGTTCCTGAAAAGCTAATTGCTTTTTAGGTTTTAAGAATTCAAGGCTACTGAAATCAATTTAGCATTCTTCGTCAATCATGCAATTTTAATGAATTTAATAATGATCAACTAATTTCTTCTTAATTATTTCTAATTGATCTTCGTTGTAAACTACCATATTGTGGTTATGAAAATAATATGGTGAGTAAAGAGGGACTAAGGAGTTATAGCATATCAAGTTAAATTGTTATTAATCTTCTATTAACATATCATTTAAAGGATCGCTCATAGCTATTTCTTATTAATTTACCTAAATATTTGTATCTATTTTATTAATATTTAACACTTTAATAATTTTCTCAATTTTTATATTTTTTTTCCAAACTTCTCTTATTTTTTTCAATTTATTCTATTTGTTTGCATAAAAGAAGGAAAAAAAAATTATCTCAATAAGCCTAATAAATTTAAAAAAAATAAAATTTGGCAAATTTAAAGATGAATAGGAATGTTATTAGAATATTAAAAGGTTTGCTTGCATACATTATCTTTTCCTAAAATTTTTATTTAATATTTATGAAAATAATAAGTATTTATTTATTTATTTACCTACTTATTTACTAACTTTTCTTATTAAAGAAATTCAATAATTAATCAAAATAATTTAAAAATATTTTCAACTAAAATAAATTTTGTAAAGGCTGTGTTTTATTTCAAATTCCTATTTTATTTTATTAAGGCAAACTTTATTATATTCTTTTATAATTTCTTTCTTAATTTTTATCATCTGTTTATTTTAATTAAAAATACACTAACTATGTTATCTTACTATAAATTCTCTTAACAAAATATTAAATAATATGTTTTTTAAAAATATTTTTTCTACTAAAATATTTCAAATACAGGAACAGCTATAAATATCAAAAATAAAAAACAAAAATTAGAGTAATTAAGGTATTTAGAAAATTTAAGTATTAAATTATCGCAATATATTTTAATCAGAGATTTTAAAAGACTTAGGTAGGCATAAAGCAAATTCAATTTGCTATAATCTTTATCATCTAAATAAGATTAGTAAATTGTATGAAGATTTTAGTTTATTAATTAATATAAGAACAACAAACAATTTAAATTGATCAATGAATGTTTTCTAGATAAAATCTGATAGAATATTCTCTTATCTATTTCAACAGATTAGCAAAGTAGTATTCTATAAAATATATAGATCCAATCCAAATTTTTTTTGGTCAGTCTTTTTCGCCTAAAAAACAAGCAATTAATATGCTTTGAATATTTTTTTGATTGATATAAAGTAAAAAATATAAATTTTTAGCTGTATTCTTAAATAAGTAATTTTACTATCCAAGTAAATTTTTGTTCTGTAGGAAAATTTAATTTTGTTAAATTTCAATAGTATTAAAAAAGTAATTAAAATTGTTAAACAATCAATTATATATCTAACTTCTCTATATTATTAAAAGCAAAATACTACTCAAATTATATACATATTTCTTCATCTTAAAGAAAGCTGCTAACAAACTACTAACTTAAAAATATTAAACAATCAATTAGTATAGAAATCATCAGCAATCAAACTTAGAGATAAAGAAGGATGAACTAAGTGGATATACTTTCAGCGTAGGGCTAGTCTGGCCATTTGTTTAATTAGTCTCTACATTAGTATCATAATAAATTTAATGATCCTGAAAATAACTTAAAAAATGATTAAAAAAGCTCAAACGAAGAATGCGAATATGAAATTAATAATAAAAATTTAAATCCAGAAAATGGGAGCGATCAAAACTAGGAAATATCCTGTAATGAAAACATTCAAACAATAATCCAGTAACAGATAAAAGAACTCAAAAGCATGGCTATTATTTTGAAATAAAAATTTTATGAAGAAAAAAAATCTGATTTTGATTAATCAATTATTGAGTATACTCAACAACAAAAAAAGCTTTATTAAGAAAAGAGTGAATTTGAAAAGGGAAATATTTAAAAAACATTTAGCTTTAACAATTAGAATTAAAAACCTTAAACTAACATCCTCAGCCCCAGACAAGAAGCTTAAGCAATTTAAGAGGAAGGGAGTTAGTATAAGTAAGAGGAGCAGCAAATAACCTTGCCATAATAGATAGAAAATTTAAATTAAAATGCCACTTAACCATAAATATAGCAATAAAAGATCTAACAACCTTCTTAAAATAGCAACAAATCAAACTCTGAAAGCTAAGTATCTGACTCTGAAAGTGAAGAGGATAGCAATTCAGAAGATTTGTAAATAGTAGGAATCAGTTTATTTTATTATTACTTATTTTATTAAATAATTTAGATAACCATCAAGTTAATTTTTGCAATTACTTTTACTTATTGAGTGGTTAATAATGCCTTTAAATTTAAATATTTTTTACTTCGAAAAATTGCTTACAGAGTACTCCATTTCAAAATCAGCTTACCTAATTTTTATTAAAATTTACACATCACTATTTTTTTAATTTATTTATTTATTTTTGTAAGGCACTAATAATTTAAAAATATATCCAAACATTGAATAATAAGAGAAGTAACTCATTCATTTCTTTTTAATTATGATAATAGGAAAAACTCAACTCTCAAAACTTGCTTTTAGAAAATACTAATAAAAGGCTAGTAGAAAGAATAAACTAACTCAACTCAACAATAGAAAAGCAGATGGAAGAATAAAATTAAATAAAATAAAGAAATGAATAAATAACGAGCCTTCTATATACCTGCAGCTTTGCATAATAATAAATATATCAAGTTGTTTAATCAGCTCAAGGTAATCTATTAATCAATCATTTAATTTGCTTTTAAAAACAATAGTTTGATTCTAGTATTAAACTATTAGTGTTACAGTAAATATAACATTTTTAAGGAATAAGCAATTTAATTTTAGATGTTTGCTTTACGATTTTCAAAACTTAATTTTTAGTTTTGTACTACAAAAAAAATATTGCAGAAAAAGATTTCTTCATTGCGAAATATTCACAAAATTTCTCAATAAATAAATAAATGTTTAAAACCCAAATTAAAATTTTCTTATTTGAGAAAAAATGAGCCAAAAATAAAGATAATGAAAAGGTATATTTTGATAATTATCTATTTCATCAAGGCCTAAATTAAGTCTTTAATAAAGAAATCTGACCAGAAAAAAATAAAATATCTAAAAATTTAATATTATTATAATAAATATAAAAAAGTCTAAATAGATGTATCTGTGTGTTAAGGACTCGTCACTATCTAAGGAAATAAAATTATTATTTATGATGAAATTAATTCTGAATTAAAAACTTCACCTGACAAAATATTTTAAATCTACGAGCTTGTCTCAATAGAATATCAAAAAATCACTATTAAAATGAACTTTGAAAAATCTTTGACACTTAAAATTTAATTTAAACATAGAGATGATTTAAAATAATTTGATTCAATTCTATACATCTAAAGAATGAAAAAAGTTTTATATCCAAAAAAACCTTTTTTTTATCATCCTTAGCTACCTAAAGCTGATGGAGTTTAGGCTAGAGTATTCGAACATATAGAAAACAGGAGCTTTTCTCCCATTAGAACATAAACATATAATCCTGAATTAAACACTAGTATTTCAGGTAAAAAATGAATTAAAATGCAAATCTAATTTTTTTTATAAATTAAAAGTGTCAAGCTCAGTATTTAATACTAAAAATTAACAAGAAAACCAAAATTAAAGTAAATTTTCAAAATAAATAAATCTATTTGTTTATTAATTTTTTAGAAAAATAAAAACATAAATACATACATCTAAATATGCTTAACAAAATTAATTTTAATAATAATTTGTATAGATTAACAAAATAACATAAATATTCTGCAATCTGCATATTTTAGATCATCTAATGAAGCTCAGGACGAAGAAAAGTAAAAGCCAATAACTTAATCGTAGCAACTTAATCCTACGACACAAGGAATAAAAAAAGAAACAATTTCAAATGAAAATTTTTAAATTCCAAAAAGCCCTCAAAAAATAAAGTAAATTTATTTTATTTTTTAAATAAAAAGGGAGATTAAATTAATTATTATTTAAATTAATTAATTAATTTTTTAGTATTTTTGATTCACCATCATAATTAATTTTTTATAAATAAAAATCTACTGTATTTATTACATTATTATTCTTAAGTAATTTAAAAACTCTAGAAAGCCTTAACGAAATTAAATTTTTGAATAGTATTTTTTCTTACTCTTTTGAAAAAATAAATTTTAGAAAATTTCTGGTGAATAAAAAATATATTTATATAAACTTTGATTTATATCTTCTATCTATCTTAAATGTAAATATATTTAAAAATTAGCTCAGCATTAAAAATGTACTAGCAGAGAAGATCTTTAAGATAAGAGAGTGGAAAAGAGTTATTAAGCTTTTAACCTAATAAAATAAATTCTGATTAATAGTTCAACAATATTTCTAGCTAAAAAATTAATGATATCAGAAATTTTAGCAAAGAAGGAACCCAAGAAACAACTGAAATAAATAAAAATTAATCTAACCTATAAAATCTTTCTATCTTAAATGATTCTAATCTAAACAAATCTATAGTTTCAACTAAGTAAAAAAAGAATAAAAAACAAATAATAAGTGATGAGAGAATTTATGAAGAAGCTATGGACTATTTAAAGAAGGGAGAGAATATGATCAAATATAGTAAGAATGGTATACTAGGTCCAAAAGAAAAAACAATTAAAATAAGAAATTTAGAATTGATTTGGTTCCCTGTAACTAAAGATGAGAAAAAAGCTAAATCCATAAAGCTTGAAGATATCATATCTATTAATATTGGAAGAGACAGTCCTGGATTTTTAAGATTGAAGAAACAAGAAAACAATTAGAAATGCGAGGATAACTTTTTTTACATTCGTTGTAAAAAAGACAGGAGACTGGAACTTTAAGCTATCGATTAAAATTAAAGAAATACATTTATAAAACATTTACAGCGCGTGTTGCTTAACAAATGTAAAGAAACATATAAAGAAAAGCCACTATTTGAAGATGACGTAAATGAAAGCTAAGATTTTAATGAATGAACGATTGAATTAAATAGAACTTGAAAATTTATATTATTTAATAGATAGTTATAATAAATATTTTTTAACAAATAAATATGTAAATATTAATGTAAATATCCAAAAAAGTATTAAATTATCATAAATAAATTCACAAAAATCAAATATTTAAATTAATAAATTTCTAAAAAAGCAAGCAAACAAAGCCAACTTAGTACCTAATTTCTATATATAAATACTTATCATGCATGAATATTTAATTGCTTGAATGAATATAATAAAAATACAATTGTAATTAAAAATAATTAGTACACTTATTCTTTGTCTATCCTATATCCCACTTTATTTTAAGCTAATAATGCGTCAATATAAGTTAAATTTTGATAAACAAATCATAATTTCTCTCCATAAATTTTTGGATATATCTTAGTTTGTGGTAATTTATTTAAAGAAATTAAATTCCTTTAAATATTTTAGTTAATGATAGATAATACAAGCATGTATTTATTTCATGAAATTGTTTTTGAAATTCTTCAAATTTAAAATTTTGAAGACTTTTGTTTTACTTTTCATATTTATTAGCAAATATACCAAAAATTATTTAAGATTCATACAATTTTAAATAATGATTGAGATCAGAAAAATACGAAAAATAAACGCTATTGAAAATTTGTTTAAAAATAATTGAAAGAACTTTTAAGGAAAAGACTAGTAGAGACTTTTAGAAGAAAAAAATATAATTCTTAAATGAGTTCTTATTATTTCAATAATTGATTGATTTTTTTTCATTTAAAAAAATAATTAATAAAATCAATTAAATTATTGATTGATTGATTTTCCAAATTTTTAATTTAATTGTTTAAGAAAAATGTTAGAAAATTCATTTGAATTTAATCATGAAAAAGAAAAAGAAAACAAATTAAAATAATAAAAGAAAATAAAATCCAAATAAATTAAATTAGCAAATTAAATAATAAATAGAAGATGAAAACATCAAACTCGAATAAAAATTTTGCAGCAATTAACAGAATAAATGTTGGTTTATTAAACACATTTAACAAAGCTGCAAGCTTTCTTAATTCAATTTCTAAGAAACTTGGTGAAAATGGTTACTTATTTTTCGGATTTCTCTCTAATACTCTGGTATTTGTATCGATGACTAGTTTAAAATTTATCCCAAATGTTGACTGGTCTATTTGTTTTATTATTAGAGGAGTAGCTTACTACTTTTTTGGTATTATTTGCTCAGTGATCTACCAGTCTGAAATGTAATTCTAAGGGAAGGATCTGTATTATTTAAATATAAGAAATCTGCTTATGGGAGTATCCTCATTATTCTTATAATATGCTGTTGTTGTTTTACCTATTACAATTGTTTGGATAACTGTAAACAGTATGCCACTGTTTATTTTTTTAGTCAATTATTATATTTTTTCTGTTGATATCTCTTTAAAACAAATCATATTTTTATTTGTTAGTTTGCTAGGAGTCTTATTGATCATGGATCCTAGCATGTTTAAATAGATTTTTGAAATGTTTAGAAAAACTATTATTTCTGACAAAGAAAACGAAAAGGATGAAGGCTAAGCAATTACACCATTTATTTAAATAATATCTGTTCTTTTTTTAGCTTCTTAAATACTAGCTGCTTTCGGAATTTCTATTATTAAAAAGGCTAATAATATTAGTTCATTAACTGTTACTTTGCATCTAGGGCTTGTCTGCATAATTTTTGGAAGCTTTGCGTTATTCTAACGTTCTGATTTCATTTAAATGCCTAGCACCTACGATTTATTTATGGTGTTTTTAGTCTATGGACTTGGCACTTTCTTTCCCTGTATAATTTTTATACATGGTACCATGGTCGCCAAATGCTAAGGAAAATACTCTCTGACCTCTTATGTTAATGTGTTCTATTCATTTTTATTCTCAATGATTTATGAATAAAAGCAATTATCTCTGTACGAAATCATAGGATTCTTTATTACTTTCTTTGGACTTTACAAATTATTGGTTAAATGATTAATATAAAAAACTTCTCCATTTTTTAAAAATAGTTTATATATTATTAGCGTTATAATGTATTTATTTATTTATATATAGTAAATTTAAGTAAACCTGTATACATTGGGCATCAATAATTGGGCAAAATAATAGTCCCTTGAAACCAAAAATTAATACCCCAGACAGTGCGCAATACATACAGGTTAAGCTGTATTTATAAAATATAATACTTAAACAAATAAGTGAAATCTTTTACTAAAATTTATCTTTTCTTTTACAAATAAAATTAGCTTCTATATATTAACTTATTAAATATTTCAATTTTATAATTACTTTTCTATTTAATTATTTATTTGCTTATATTCTTAAAAGTCTACTTTATATTCGAATAATAATTTTAAATACATATTGAAATAACTAACATATATTAATCAATCTTTTCTTAATTATTACATGTATAATTACTTATGTTGTAGAAAATTATGACTTTTTATTAGCTATATTTTAGATATTTTAAAGAATTGCGTGTGTGTGAATCTATTTTAATAAGTAGTTAGTCTTTATATAGAATTAACATTTAAAAATTTTATTTGTTTGGATTACTTTTTTTTCAAAAATAATTAATTTTTTCCTCTTAAAATATAGAAAATATCTAGCCATTAAAAATTTTTATAAATCTTTAACTGGATTAATATGATGAGCCAATTCAAGCGAGTTAATAATTAGGTTCGAAAGATGTTATTAAAAAATAAAAATTTTTTTTTCAGCTTAATTTTTTTGTTAAATATTCTTTGATTTTTATTCAAGCAAATTGAAACAAACAAACTTTAAAAAATTTAAAGAAAAACTAATTAAAAAATCATTTTAAAATGAAATAAAAATGCAGATATTAAATAATACTTAGCTAGCTATATGTTCTAACAAATTGAAATTGAAATTGGATTAATAAATTTTAAATTTTATTTATTTATTAAAAAGTTTCATTAAATCAAATACTTAATTTTCTTTTTTTGCTTACTCTTAAATTTTAAAATAAAAGTATTTACACGAGGATATTAATTATTTTTATGATTCAAATTTAATTTTCAAAGATTCAATTATTACTTTTAGCCATATACTTCATTTATTTATTACTAATTGATGTAATATTTGTCTTTTTTTATTAAGATTAAAAATACTTGTAAAGGCATAATATCAATTATTAGATTTTGGTTTAAAAAATTATTTTTGTATTATTTTAAGGAAAGTTATAGCAAATTTTAAAAGTATTTTTTTCATAGATTTAATTTATTTTGAAAAAAAGCCTTTTTTAGATTTATTTAAAAATATTCTAAATGAGCCTTTTAAGTTTAGTCTTTCTTAACAATAGCATTATACGTTAAATTAGTATTAATTTAAATTTTACTATTTATTAATTGTTGTATGTTTATTGGCTAAAATAGAAATTTATTAAAAGCAAACAATAGAAAATTTAATATTTCAAATAAGATTTAATTATATTATTTTATATTTATTATTCAATATTCTTTGAAAATATTCTTCTAAAAACTGGGAATTTTTATAATATATTAAAATACAAGAACTTTTATCTGTGCTTGCTTGCTTTCTTATTTTTAATTATCAATTTTATTTTTGAATTAAACCATTTTTTCTTTAAGTTTATACATACATAATTTTATCAGTCATTTTCTTTATTATTATATTTGAGAAAGGTAATTACTTTAAAAAAATAATATAAAATATTTAATTTAATTTTTTCTCTCTTTAAAAATGAAATCTGTTTGATGGATGAAATTTATCTTTAAATAATACCATACAAATTAGCCAGAATAAAAAATATTTTATTAAACTAATACTGAGAATTAAATTCATTATATATAAACTTACTTTGCATTCATACTTTAAAAAAAAATATTTTTAATCAATACCAAATATTTTTAATTAATTAATTAAATCAATTTCTTGACGTTTTTGTTTTTAAAATTAAGAAATATTAAAAAATTTTTTAAATTTAACTTAAATCAAAAAACAGTTTAAAAATACATTTAAGTGATAGTGAGTGATTAAATAAATAAAATTGATATATTTTATTGTTCGAATATTAAATTCTTACTTTTATGAAAGTATAATTCAAATGAAACACACAGATAAAATATTTCAATTATATTAAAAAAATTATTTCATAGATTTTATTTATTATTTATTTATTTCTATTCATAAAAACAATTTAAGTAAATTGGCTTACAATTTTAAATTTTTTATCAATGGGATTTTAATTTTGATTTATCTCTTAAGCGCTTATTATAAACAAATTTCACTTTACCATCAACTTATACAATCCATAGAATGTTATAATGACTCCTATGAACTCAAAGACTGAAGGATTTTTATTCTCAAAAATAATTTAAAAAATGAAAGCATAAAATACATTTATGTAGGTAGTTAAAGAATACTTTCCTTAGCATTTAGCAACTAAAGTTCCCTAAATAAAAAGAATAGATGGCAAAAATGTTCCAAATCCATAAAATAAAAAAACTAGAGTTAAATCTGATAAGCTAGGAATGGTAATAAAATCAGATCTTGAAAATAAGGCTATACTTCCAATTGTAATGAACACAAATCCCAAATGAAGAGTAATAGATAGAGAATTAACTTTATTTGCCTTTTTGATAACACAAACAGCATAGGCACAAAGACATTAAGATAAAAGCAAAAGAGTAGATAAAAAATGTTTTAGACTAATTTAATAACCTTAATCTTTATTTTAATCCTCTTAAATTGAATTGTCTTTTTTGATTAATGTGCTAAATAAATGTTAAAACATCTCAGGATCCATGATTAAACTAACTCCAAACAAGCTTAAAAGTAATAACAAAATCTAATTGCCACTTATTGGAATAGAGAACATAAAATAATTAGCAATAAATACAAAAACAGGAGTGCTATTTATGATAATCCAAATAATACTCACAGGTAATAAGACCATTACATATTATAAAAATAGCTAATAAATTCCTATTAAAGTATTTCTTACATTTGTGTAGTAAAAGCTATTACCACTAAATGAAATATCAGATTTATAGATAGCAGCGAATATAATTCCAAATAGGTAATAAGCTACTCCTCTAAGAATAAAGCATATAGACCAATCTACACTTGGTATGAATTTTAAGCTAGTCATTCCAATAAAAAGTCCTGTTGATGATAAAAATCCATATAATAAATATCCATCATCTCCAAATTTATTTGCTAACTTATTTAGACTAATGACTACACAATCAAAGGTATTCACTATTTTATTATTTATTTTATTAATTGCCAAAATTAATTTTTAGCTTTCTTTCATTTTTATATTTTCTTTTTTTTGTTAATCAAATTTTTAAAATCAAAAAAGATTAACTTTTTCTTCCCAAAAATCTTTTTGAATTTTTTAGCCATGTGTGTGTTACTTATTTCAACACAGATATTCTTTTACAAAATCAAACAAAACAAACGCTAACTTTGTTTATTTTAATTATTGATTTTATTCTTTTATTAGATATTCGTTTTTTAAATTTTATATATTAAGGATGTAAATAATTTTTAATTTTAACCTCTTCAAAATTTTAATTAATTTGTTGTCAGTTTTATCTTTTTTTTTCTATTTTTTATCTTATATTTAATCATCTACAATAAATATTTGGGGCAATATTTTAAAAATAAATGATTTAAAATTAAATAAATTATAAAGATTTTATTTATTTATATTTTATTTTAATTAATTTTTTATTTATTTTATTGATTAAATTACACTACTCAATCAATTAAAAAATACTAAATAATTTGTTTTTTTCTAAAATCAATTAAATTGTATAATTAAAACTAGATTTTTCTCTTTTTTTGTTGTTTGTAAATTCTAATTAAAATGGATTTATTATAAAATGCAAAAAAAATAAAAAAATTTAACATTTATCTCATTTAATTGATATTACTAAAATTAAATTTACACTCAAGTTAACTACTTAATGGTTGGAGAAAATAATAGAATTTAAATATTTATTATTAATCAATAAAATAATAAAAAAAGTTATTCTTTAATTCTAATTTATGAATCAATTGGTTTTTTAAATAATAAATATTTTTTAAATGTTATTAAATATAAATTACCTTTGAAAAATTTAAATATGGATTTGCATAGGTAAGCAAGCAGGGAATTTGATAAACAAATTTTTATTTTATTTAACTGTTTTAAATAGAATAGAAAAATTAAAGCTTAACATTAAGCTAAGGAAGGCATAGTTTGAAGGACTAGTTGTTTATATTAATTAAATCATCAAATTTTAATTGTATTTAAACCAAGTTAAAAAGACAGCAAATAATAAAAATGAATTCAATTTTACTTAATTGAAGTCTTGATTTTTTTAATTAATTTGAAAAAAAATATTTTATTCAAAGATTTATACTAGTAATATTTAAAAAATTTAAAGCAAAGATTACAACGATAG
Source organism: Tetrahymena thermophila SB210 (assembly GCF_000189635.1). Lineage (NCBI taxonomy): Eukaryota > Ciliophora > Oligohymenophorea > Hymenostomatida > Tetrahymenidae > Tetrahymena > Tetrahymena thermophila. The sequence goes on along the minus strand of NW_002476522.1, from coordinate 273,930 downwards.
TTATTTAATTTAAATATTTGAAATAGATAAAAAGTTCTAGTTTAACAAAAAAAGAAAAATTTTCGAAAATTTAATTAGTATTTTTTAGCTTAAGGTTATTTATTTATATTTACTGAGGCTTAATCAAAAATATCAATGAATTTTCTTGAACAATTGCAATTATAATTGATTTAATAAATTGAATATTATCACAATTCGCCAATATTTAGTAAAAGTGACATCTTTAAAAATTAAAAAATTGTAATCAAATTCAATCAAATAAATAAGAAATAGATTTGTATAAGCAGCTATGAATTTAAAACTAAGAAAAGGTATATATAAATTGAAATGTTAGAATTAAATCAAAGTAATTTGAGGAATAAAATAAAATTTTTTTCTAGAAGTTTTCTATAGAGAAAAGTTACTCTAATTAATTAATAGTATTAAGTTGACAAAAAATATTAGCCAATATCTTTTACACAAATTTTGATAAATTAATAATAGTATCTACTATTTTTAATAATCATAAGTCTTTAACCTAATATGAAATTTGTAAGTTATGGGGATTGTTACTTGATTTTTGATTACTTTAAATTTTAAAGCAACTATTAATTATCTTTATAAATATTAAAAAGCAACAAACAAAATCTTATTTTTATTTGATTTTTTCTGTGCAAATTAATTTAAAGTATTATTATTAATTGATTGATAGATAGATATTGTTTGATATAAATGCTAAATAGTTTAAATAGGTTAACAGATGTCTTTTTAACAAGACTTAGATATTTTTTCGATTTTTTAACTAATTTAGTTGATAGGTAGATAGAAAAAATTGGTCCTTAAGGGTATTACTTGTATGGGATTTTGTCAAACACAACATTTTTCTTAGGTAATTTGGTTATCAAGCTCTATCCTCACATTGATTGGAGTATTTGTATGCTTATTCGTGGAATTGCTACTTTTATATTCTCTAATCTTGTAGCTATGGCTTACAAAAAGAGTGTATTATTTTCAGGAGACGAAATTAAGTATGTAATTTTGCGTAATTTCCCTATAACGATTTAGCAGCTCATATTTTATTTCTCGATTTCAGTCATCCCTTTGAATATCACATGGATAATTAATAATGCAGGGCCAATATTTGTTTTTATAATAGCCTACTTTATGCTAGGTTAGCAAATAAAACCTAGGGATGTGGCTTTCCTAGCTCTTAGCTTAATTGGTATTAATGTAGTTACTTCTCCTTAAGTAGTTATTTAGCTTCTTTCCTATATCTTCCCTATTGATGCAAATGAAGTTGTAGGCGAAATGAATGCCTTCTAAATGATTGTTGCCCTTGTATCATTTTTAAGTCTTGGATTGTGGGCATTTGGTATAGTAGTAATTAGACTATGCAAAAATGCTTCTTCTTTAGCTGTTAATGTCAGCTTGGGAGTTCATATGATGGCATTTGGAGCTATAGCCTTAATCTATAGATCAGATCATATTACAATGCCTTCTATCTCTGATTTACTATTTGTATTCGTCTTTTTAGCTATACCTGTTTATCTAAGTTAAATTCTGTTTATCCATGGCACAATTATTGCCAAGGATTAAGGAAAGTTTTCTCTGACCAACTATATTCCTGTATTTTACTCATATATTTACTAAATTATCTTTGAAAGCAGGATACCTCAACTACTAGAAATATTTGGAATATTCCTCACTTTTTATGGACTGTATAAAGTGGTAGTTAAGCCAAATCCTACCAAAGAAGACGATATGAGAGCTAGTATATTAACTGATAAAGAAATGATAGAAGATATTAATTTAAGCGTAAAGAAAGATGAAGAGATGAAAATAGTTTCAAAATCTTGAATTATTAAATAAGTAACAAATAAATAAATAAACAAACAAACAAACAATCTAATTTAAAAATATCTTATACTAAAATTCTACAAAAAATAGTTTTCAATTTAAAATGAATAATTCTTAAATATTGATGTAATTTATTAATTGTTTATGATTTGTAATTAAGACCTTAATTAAAATTTACAGTAACCATTAAAAAATTGATTTGTTTGTTTTTTTTTATATAAAATATATTTGCTATTCTTATAAATACCTAAATTGATGTATGTTTGCTTACATTTAATCCTTTGTATTTTCTAATCTTTTTTTTTTGATAATTAAATAAATACAAACAGCTAATTAAAAAATGTATCTATTGATTAGTTTACAGTAACAAAAATATATATTTAGTTAGTATTAATTAATTAATTATTAGCAAAAATAAATTATTAACATATTACTATAAAATATATTTATATATATAACTCATCATATTTTTATTAATATATCATCAAATGATTTAAATTAATTACTATAAATAAAGATTGATTATTGTACTTTCTTTCTTTCTTTTGTGGTAATTTTAGTAATACTTTTTACAATTATTTTAAATTGATCTAGTTTCTTATCAAATTAGATTTAGCAAGCAATAAATTTGAATTCTTTATTATTCATAAGGAGGGAATAAAATAAATTTGAATAAATATAGTCTTTCTTTTAATTATTACCATTTTTTTAAATTAATTATTAACTAATTATTTATTATTTCTAATGCTGTCTAAAATAATAAATTAAATTTATTATTTGTGTTTTTATCAAGAGTAGAAGGAAATGTTCTGAAGGGTCTATTTATTAGTTTGTCTATTAAAATCTATTCTTTTAAGTAGCTAGTTATGGTTTGATAATGGCGATTCAAAATTGCTGAATTCTGTTAATAATTTCTTAGATATTTCATTAGTATCTATTTTTTCTAACTGATTAGAAGTCCTTCTCTTGGGTTCAATCTTGTTTTATTTTACAATTGGGTTATTCTAATATTAGCTTAGCAAGCTATTAGCCCTTGTATGAGATTTACTGAGGTCATCGTTTAATGCTTCAGATGATAAATATTTAATCTTCCTTAAAGGTGTACTCTGAATTTTATGCTAATGAATTAACATATCTCTGCATTTTCTTTCTTCTAAAGCTAATTGCAGTTTATCATTTACTGATAGATTACCGTGGCTTCCAATAATATTTATATTATTCTAGGATTAAATGTCTTCTATAACTATATCAGGTTTCAGAGCTGATATTAAATTTATTTAAATAATAATTGATCAGCAATTACATATAAAAAACTTACAGTAATTATTAGAACGATTGTGATTTTTATTCTAGTCTTAAATATTTTGGCTGTTAAAAAGGCTTTCAAAATTAATAATCCAGCACATCTCGTTATCATCCTCCAAATATACCTTTTGGTTAAGGATGCTTTCAGATTCTAAGCTACAATTTATTTTTAGTATCTCTTTTTAAAATTATTTAAATAATTTATATTTTATATTATAAAAAAACAGATATTTTTAATTGAGCAACTTGATTTTACCATGTTATCTTAGAACAAACACTCTTTGCAAAAATAAAAATTTTATACACATTTAGAACATATTTCATCATTAATTGATAGTTAAATAAATTAACTAATTTAACTAAAAATCGTGGCACTTGTAAATTTTTTTAAATTATTGTTTTAAATTTGAAACTTTGCTTAATTAAAAATATCTGTGTATTTATTTACATAAATTTTAATGGAGCCTCTTTTGAATATCAAGTATTTTTAAATAGAACTTCTTGATGATTTAAAGCATCTAATTAAATATTTTGTTGTACTTAATTAAATTTTAATTATTAAAATCAAAAAATACCCATTTTGGTACTGTCCCTATTTATTTTAGGTCAGAGCAAGCAAGTATCTTGTGAAATAGAACTTGCATTTATTAGTCATCTTAGGTTGCTTAAAAGGAGGGACAAAAGGTAGTATTTTGCTAAGGAGTGTAAAGAGTAAGCAAACAAACAGAGGAATTCTTTTCTTTCATCCATTCCCTTATCTACCTTATTAGGTCATTCTTTTATATAAAAAAGCTATATATATTTTTAAGAATTACTTTTGAAAAATTTTTATAAAATTCAAATTATTTTTAAAGCTTATCTTACACTTATATCTTAAACAAGGCGAGGAATAAACTAAACTTCAAAAGTAATATCCTAAAAAGTATTCATATCATATATGGTTAGATAGAGCTATCTGTTTTAATTATCTTTATATAAAATAGAGTTCGTTATTAAAACAGGCATAAATATGCAATAAATAAATAATTGAATAATCAAATTATTTGAGTGAATGTTTTCAAACATAAATTTAAATTAACCAAATTATGTGAATGATTGTTTGGTTAATTAATTTTGTTGTAAATATATCTTATTTATGAACTACTTTTTACATGAACAAATGAGCTACCAGTTAATTTTTGACAAAGGGATTATATTTGAATTAGAATCTCTTAAAAATGTAGTGTTATTCGAAGGAGTTAAGATAAGCCTTACTAGATTTTGTCTGTTTTTATTGTGCTCTTCTGTTTTAGAATTAAATCTTAGGATGTCTTTCAAATGAATATTCTACAATACTTTAATAACTTATACTTTTCTTAGTTTTTCTCTAAAAGTTGTTTTTGGTGTATTTATTTAAGTGCTTCTTGAAAAAGATTAATTGAAGTTAACCTATATTTAATTTTTGTCCTATTTTTCTGCACTACAATTACAGCTGTAGAATTAACTAATACTGCTATTTATATTTTATAAATTTTTAGATCCAGACCCATGAATGCTTTTTAATTCTTAGAAGGATTAATCAACATCTCTCTTATTGTTATTATTCATACTAAAACTCCTGTTCTAGTTACTTCCTACCACTTGCAAGTTGTTTTTTTTGATAAAGTTGTAATTTATTTAAGCAAACTATGATGCCAGTCTTTTATTTTAAGCATATTCGCATTCATCGAATTCACTAGCAACTTCTTAAAGAACATCTAGTCTTTTCTAATCCCTAAATCTATCCTCTTAAATTAAAAAATTGAATTATTAAATCCATATTGTATAGAGATAATCTTCAGAATTAAAAAATCTTTCTAATAATAAATGAGAGATTCTAAATTACCAGAGCTGTGATTTTATTTCCTAACAAATATTTTAGATATTTTGGGTACTTTTTAATTATTTAAGCTGTATGCATTGTAGTTTGCTTCTATTTACCTTCTTGCTGGGTCTTAAAAATTATTGCTTTTTAATTCATTCAACTTATCTAAAACCAACTAATTGATCATACTTTTTATTTCAATATGTAATTAATTGAAATATTGTTTAATAAAGTTAGTTATATGCTAAATCTAAAACAAAAATTAATCAGTCAGTTAAAAGATAAAAAAGCTTAAAGTAATACATAATTTACATTCCTAACTAATCAATCAAATAATTCATTTTAAAATTAAATAATTTTTGGCATAAATTAAATCATTTTTTATTAATTATTTTACATCAATAAAAAGAAAAAGATAATCAATCAATATAATTAATTAATTATTTTATTTTCTCTTTTAGAAAATCGTAGAATATAATTTAATAAATTTTATAATTTAATTTAAGTAGATAGATTGAATGTTTTAGAAAAATTGTTTTAAAATTCTATATCATATGAAGTATGGTATCAGATCAATTTAATTATAATACTATAAATTTATTTAAATTTCTTAATATTTAATTAACAATTACAAATACTTATTCTATGTTTTTTTTCAATTATCTGGTTAAGTTTATTTTATAAATAATTCACAACAGCTCAAGGTTAGTTTTATTATTAAAATTACTTTGACATTAAGATGTAATTTAAGTTTTGATTTAAATATTGCTCAATACTATATGATTTATAAACTATTATAAAGTGACAATAATTTCTTATTTTAGTATTGCTATTCAAAAAGTGTAAGTAAGTAAGTAGTTTATTTAAGCTTTAAAAATACATAGAAACAAATTTTAGTTTGTGGCCATCTCAATATGAGCACTGTTTATTTTAGGTATATTTTTAAAAATATTAATAAAAATACATATAAAACCCGATAATATTAGAACTATCATAATTTTATTGATTGGTCACTATTGATAACTTTTACTTTATCTCTAATAGTATTTATGTTTTGTTTGTTTGTTTGATTGATTAATTGATTAAAATAAAGTATAAAGGTGTGAGCATTATCATAACAGAATTTGTCCTTCAAATTTTTTAAATAAGACAAAGATTTATCTATTATTGAAGCATTTAAAAATTAAAATAATGATATGATAATTAGTTTATAAATAAAAATATAAGTAAGTAAATAAAAATAATATTACATCTGTAGTTATCTTAAAATAAGTTAAGCCTTTAATTTTATATCAGTAATTTACTGAACAAAATTTTTAAAATTTTATGTATGTTTGTTTATATTTAGAAACTAAATTTCTTCTATGTATTTGATAGAAATAATAATAATTTAAAATTTAATTCTTGCTTAGCATATTATGAGATTCTTCTTAAACTGAGAAAACTTATTATTCTTAATAAATTTTTAAATTTTTTGTAAAGATTTTGAAAGACGATCATTGCATAAATAATTAATTAATTAAAGTGGCTAAAATTTAGAAAATTAGCTTGAATGATAAATATTAAATATTATATTGAATAAATACTAATACTATATGTCTTACCATAGATTATTTTATATAGAAAGCTATGATCATTTTTAATAAATAGTTATGACCATTTTATTTTAATAATTATAATCATTTATTGCTAAATATTGCTTTTAAAAGTTTAAAAAAGAAATATGTAAATAGAATTTTATTATCCTAAATACAAGAGGAATTTATTTATTGATGAGGTCAAAATAAATTAATTTGTCAAAGTGTAATTTAAAAAATAATCTTTATCTGCTCCAATTTTTCTTTTAATAATAACTAACTTTTTTTGGTTACATATATATTGTTAGAAAATATTATTTTTTCAGAAAATTAATACATTTTTATTAACTTAATATTTAGAAGTTAAATAATAAGATATTTAACACTAAATTTTAAAAAATAATAGTAGATTTAGCAAGCTAAATTAAAGTTAATTTTAAGATGAAATGTTAAATTGATTTAGTTTGATAAATATTTAGGAAAATTCGAAAGAAAAGAAAATAATGTGGGATTAACAATATTTGACACAGTAAGATAAATTAATTAAATATTTTGAAATAATTAATTAGATTCTGCTTAATATTAATTCTTCATTTGTCTTTTTTCAGAGTAATAAAGCATAATAAAAAAATATTTAAAATTCTCGCAAAAAATTGACCAATAATTAACAGTTAAGACTGATCAAGAATGATGAACTAACAGCTGTTAATTTTATTATTATATTTTAATAGATTAGATATGATATAATAAGGAAATTTAATAAAAACGTATTGGAAAAAAGCAAATTTAATTAATTAGAATACTTAAAAGATACACCGGATTAAGATAAAAATTTGTCTATAATAAAGAAGTTTTGTTTTTTCTTTAAAATCGCAAATTTTGATTTAATCTAATTTGTTAAATAAGCTCACTAGAACCAAATATTTTTTTCTATCTATTTAATTAACTTCTGTGGATTTTGAAATATAAAAATGTTATTTGTGATAATAAATGTTGTGAATTATGATACAAATCAAAAACATCCACAGAAACATAAACATAATATATTTTCTTGTAATTATGCAAAAAATTAAAAAGCAAGTAACTACTATTTATTTATCTAAAAAAATATTAAATTATTATTTTAAACTTCTTTAAAGTTTTAGAAAATAATAAATAAATGAATGAATAATTAATCTGCTCTAAATAGAATTTTATTGTCACATAATTCGGAAAATAATAAATGCTATGAATTTAAATAACAATAACTTTTGAAAATTAATAATTTTACTAATTAATTTTGTTTTTTAACATTTAAAAAACTGACATATTTAGTTTTTGTTAAAATAACAAAATTAACTAACGAAACGATTGACGTATAGACTTTTAACAAATAAATAAATAAAGTAGCTCTTAATATTTCTACTGTTTTTAATATTGCACTTACTTTCCTTTTTAATAATATATAGAAACTCCTATACTATTAAATTGAATTTTATCATTAATTTCGTTATTTATTTATTTATGAGCAGCTTCTAATCAATTTTTTTTTCTTTTTCTAATTCGATTTAACCTTTTAGATGGAAAATTAGTCAATTAATTAGTTAATTCAAAACCACTGTTATTTTCACCATAAGAAAATAGGATCTATTAATTAGATTACAAAAAATAATATTTAATTAAAACAAAAGAATACATACATACAATCTGAATCTTTAGTTTAAATGAGAATGAAGAATTTAAAATAGCATTTAGTACTGCTATTTATTACAATTATAAATTTAAAATAAATATTTAGTTAAGAATGTCCAAGTATTGCAAGATATTTAAGTAAGTTTGGGAGTTTTGGCTAAGCTCATTTCTAACTAACTTATTTATTTTAAATATAGATATCCTTCCTCAATATTATGCAAGAAGCTTTTTGAAATTACCAAAAACCAACCTTTTAGTAGTTAATACAGTATCTGATGTGATTTAGGGATCTAGCGTAGTTTACTATATTGACATTTCAATGAACCCAGGAATAGTTATTACAACAATAAGGCGTAATGACTTATTTTTTTTTTCAATTTAGAATAATTGTTTTTTTTGTATTAATGTTAATTAATCATTATTCATATTTTTTGATAAACCAAAAGCTGATTTTTTAATTACTTAAATGGAATACATGCTCTCCCAAAACAGTATATTGGTAGCTAACAACAATAAAATTATCATAGCTAATCCTTACACGCTTTAAGCTTAAAGTAATGCTGTATTGAATTAGATAGTAGACTTTTTTTAAGTATAGAACACAAATTATATTGTTGTCACTCTAGCTTACAATTAAATTGTTATTTTAGACTCTTCAAGCTTAAAAACTATAAAGATATTGGATAATACTAGCTTTCTAAGTAAAAAGGGTGTATTATAAATATCAACTCAATTTTATACTCTTTCTTTTTAACAGAATTTTATAATTTGCTCTGATGAGTAAGGTTTGTATGCCTGGAAGGTCAATTTTGAGTAATCAGAGTTTAGTTACAATGGATATATCCCTGATAGTAATCAAAAACTATTATAAATAAACTAGATAGATGATTATTAACAAGTTTTATTTTAAAATAATAGCTTTGAATTCCTCGATCAAAAAATTTGAAAAACACCCAAAATATGATATCTTAATTGTAGGTGGATTAAAGAATGTTAAATTCATTTAAATATAAGACCAAAAATACACTACGTTATCAATATAAACAGGTAAACAATTTAATTTAACAGTTTATTTATAAAAATTTGGTAAATTTTCTATTACAAAACAATTATATTTATTTTTAATTCTTTATTATTTATTTCTATTACTATTATTGGTTTTTAAAGCAATATTTTATGAAAAAGTAAATGATTAAGTTCTACTTATTTATTATTTTAAATAAGTTGTTGAAATTTGAAAAAGAATTTTCAATTTATTTTTGTTATTGTTTTGATATTATCTAACTCATTTTTCTAATATAATTATAAAGTTAATTTTAGCAGTGTTGAAAGCATTATATACTAGAGCATTAATTCATCAGATAATATAATTATAGGAGATTCTCAGAGTATTTTCATTTACTAGTTTAGTGTAAACCCTGTTGATAATACAATAGAATCTTTTAAGTTGGATTATTAAGTTTAATAAGAAAATCATTATGACGCCTACAAGCTTATTGAACTCCCAATTATTGTTTATGCAAGCAATAATTTAGTTACATTTTATAATTACCAAAGCAAAAGTTTGAGCTATAATTTAAGTAAATTGATTAAAATATATTCATTATCACAGTTTAAAATAGGATTTAGCTGAATTAATTTATTTTAGATCTTAAATATTGTTTATAATAATTATTGATTTAATATTAATAAAAAATAGACTTTTCTAGTGATTACATAAATAAAAGCTTTATTTTTTAGAATTCTACTAAATAGGAAGATTTATTCTTAACTATTAATCAGAATAATTTAGTTGTGTATCAAAGAAGCAATTTAGGAGTTCAGTATTAGATGCAAAAATAGGCTTTGTAATCAGCTGTTCTTTAGTAGCAAAATAGTTTTTATAGAGTTAAAAACTGTGGAAATTGCTTTTTCATCAAAACAAGTGATAGTTCTAATAAAAATTATATTGTTTATACAAAATTTGATGATATTAAAAGTCCTTCATTCGTAAATATTGAAATTCATTTAAAATCTCATCAAACATACTTTTTTTATACTAAAAGTAATACGATATTGGAACAGTTTCATTAACTTGGAGTTAAATAAACTAAAATTTAGATCCTTTTATTTTAAATGATTAACTATATGTTGTTTTTTCTCAACCAAACTAGATTACACTTCCATAAGGAGAGAATTATTACTTTTATTTATTGCAGTTCTCGGCGGTAGATTTATCTTAAATTGCAGATGTAAAGCTCACTACAAATTAAAATTAAAATAGAACCAGCTTAGCTGTTTATGATTCTTTGAATAAAATTTTATATGGCATAGACTCAGGAGGTACAGTCTATAAATATGATATCTAAAATAAAAACTTGGTTCAAAGCTTTTAAATTAGTAATTTTAATAAGTATATTTTATATTTAGCATTAATATTAAAATTTTATAAAAAAACAAGATGGCTGCTTAAATGCTTATATTGGAGAGATTTTCATATAAGATCCTTATTAATTCTTAATTTTTGGATGTTAAAACAATGATATTATAGCATATAACTTAGTAAGTAAAACTTAAAGCATTGTAACAAATTTATACGTATCTCCTTTTGTCCTGTAAGTATTTAGTAGTTCCTCAATTATTGCTCTTGGAGATATTGATAGAGGATCTGCAAAAATTTTCAAGCTTAATACTATTTCCCAAAGTTTTGATTTTTTTATAGAAATATTCTCTAGTAAGGGAGTGGACATCCTTCTATCTGTAGATTTATTAAGTGACTCTAATTTATTACTTTAATTTAAAAATGGCATCATATTCTTCCAATTTAGCTCTTGCTTGTAGGATATTAACAATTGTTTGGGATGCAACTAAAATTATTATTTCAAAATTCAAGATGGTCTTGATTCTAAATAAAGCTATGGGCAAGGTAAATAGGGTGTAGAATTTATTACATCTTAAAGCTTCCTCACAGCTGTTTTGAAGGTAATTCATTTTTTTTAAAAACTCTTTTTCAAAGTTAAAAATTGACTTTTATTAAAGTAAATAAATTTTATATTTTTTTCTACTTAATTTATTTTTTTAAGATTAAAAATTTTTTTTGTTACTATTTTAGGCTCAAATATACAAAAATCTAGTAAGATAACTTACTTCTTTGGATGTCAATATGTATATCGATAAGGCTAATCCATTTATTTTAAACTCCGGTTTACTCATTTTTGACTTTAGCAATATTATTTCTTTATCTATGCAATGCACAAGTTGTTAATAAAGTGAGTATTTTAGTTTATATTCATCAGATTAGTTGCTATTATAAAACTTTGTTCAATTTAATTTGAATTAAGTTTCAGTGAACTTTACAAATTTAAGTTATAGTCAGAGCTGTGGCCTAAAAATTTAAAATATTCAATAAAATTCTAAAATAAGTAATATCTAAATCATAAGCTCATCAAGTTATAAATAAAACTGCAATTAAATTTTCATTAATAATTCAACAATAACAATAAATAATTATTAAGTTACTAATTAAGACTTTTCCAAGCACAATTCGATTATAACTATAAGTAAATCAGCTGAGGTAATTTAAGATATTTATTTAGTTTTAAAAAATAAAATTTTTTATATATTCTAGATAACATTGACCAACTTCGGTTTATCATAGTGCACTTTAGGCAGAAGTTTTAGTATTCTATCTTAGCTAGATGACGTAAAACTAAATCTAGACTCAGTAACAATTAGTGGAAATACCTGTGCATAAAATGTTCCAGATGACAGCATCGTTTCTTCTCTGTTTGTCGCAAGCCTATTTTCGGTTAAAAATTTTTATTTCAATGATAATGATATTTGTAACACTGTTGTATTCACAACAGCTGCCTCGATTAAGCAAGCTAATCAAACATTTAGCTTTAATTAAATTACAGTTTCAGGAAATACTTTTGTTACTAAAACTTCATACATTTTATTTAATGCTCTTTATTCTATGATATCTAAGCCAGCTCACCAGGTTATATTTAACAATTTAATGGTTTCTAATAATAAGCTAAATATCACCAACAGTCAAACTGACCAGCAAATTTCTAGTTTAATTTATACAACCAAAATATCTGATGTCACATTTACTAACACTAATATAGTGAATCAAACTTACATATTCCTATCTGTAGTTGACACATCTAACTAAGTGCAGATCTCAAATTTCAATTGCACTAACGAGCCAGCTTATAACAAAGATATTCCATTCACTAAAAGAACTGCAGGATGCTTATATTTTATAGAAGTATCAAATTTAAATATTTCTACACTTAATATAATCAATAAATAAACGATTGATGAAAATTTAATCAGATTCGAGAGCTATTTTACTAAATACATAACGATAAATGTACAAAATGCTACATTTGCTAATAATAATTAATCACAGTTAGCAGGAAACGCCCCAATGAACCCTCTTTATATAATGATAATGTATAATGCAACGATTAATATCCTCAACAGCAATTTCACTTCAAATAATTATTATATTAAGGAGAAATATCACGACAAGTTCATAGTTTCTACAAATGGGATTGGAACTCATTTCTTGTCAGGAAATTTAAATATTAAGAACTGCAATTTTAAAAATTCAACAAGCAACGCTGGGTATAATTATATTTATGTCTAAGGTGATTCAATATATATGGAAAAATCAACATTTATATAGTCCTCTTTTACTGAAATAGTAACAAAATAAGCTTTCATTTTCAAAAATTATGGTGGAAATCTTTATCTTTAAGTGAAAAGCATCTTTTTTACAAAATGTTATTTCTCTTAATCAACTGCTGCATTTGGTTCATTCATTTATGCATAACCTTTTTCCTCAATTTTAGAAATGTATATCTCAGATTCTACATTTAATGAAGGTTATGCAAGTAATAACGGAGGAGCGATTTACTTATATCCTTCAAATACAATATAATTTAATTGTGATAACTGTAATTTCACTAATATTTACACTATAAGCGTAGCTTTATCTGCAGCAACTATTGGCTTAGAGTAAAATTTTTAAATGAAAAAATACTTTTTAAATGAAAAAATACTTTTTAAAAATATTTATAATTTAGGAATTCAGCCTCATTAGATACTTCGCGTCATTCTATTAATTTCAACGGTGGAGTAATCAAAAATATATATGGAAACGGAGACAATAACTTCATTTACCTCATAAAAGTTGACTTGCAAATCAATGATTTCTAAACAATAACTATTGATAACTTTAATTAATTGTTTATATAACTTGTCAAGAAGGCTGGTACACTCTATAGAATGGCGTCGCCAGCATAACTAGTAAATATTCAGAATTCAAGCTTTTAAATGACAAACTGCAATTTAACAAATTGGAGCCAAAATAGAAACACGTAGATGCCTCTTTTACTCTAATCTCTTGATAGTAAGGTGACCATAACAAATAGCTCTTTTACTGATAGCAAATTCAAATATTAAGTTATGAAAATAATAGGAGGATCAGTTTAATTTAGCTAAGTTACTTTCACCAATTTTTCATAAATTGCTTTCAGCAGCTTTTCAGATTTATTTTCTAATAGATTCTTACAATAACTGATTTAAAAATAACCACTTTCAAGTGGAAATTCATTGATCTTAGTAAGTAATAGTAAGCTCATATTAAAAGATACTTCTTTGCTCTCAAAAATTAATTGTACCTCAAATTGTTAAGGAAGTTCTCTTTAAATATTAAATACTACTTTCACTATCTAAGATACATCATTTTCATAATCTAGTGTAAAATTTTATTTTATTTAGAATAAATTTTCTTTTAACTATTTAATAATAAATTAATAAATAGTCTAATTTTGGTGGAGCTATCTTTGTTTAAGCTTTTACTGGTTAGAATTAAATAAAAAGTTGTAGTTTTACTTAAAATACAGCAAAATATGATGGTGGATCATTGTATTTAAATGCTGGAGACACTGATGTAAATATTTTAAATATAAAAAAAATAGATTTTATCAATATTTATTATCTTAAAGGTATTCAATCTCATTGTTGATTCAAACTCATTTACAGAAAATATATCCTAAAATGGTAAAGGCGGAGCTATTTACATTTACAGCAGTTCACTAAATACTTTAAATTAAAATATAACCATTTACAATAACTAAATTTAATAGAATTAAGCTATGGTGGGAGGAGCGTTGAGCAGTGAAAACATAGCTCCCAATAGCACTTAAAATTAGATTAGTAACAACAAAGCCTTGATTTATGGCAATAATGAAATATCTTATCCAACTCAGCTAGGATTTTACAATTTAGATCACTTTTTAAAAGAAAATAAAAATTCAACTTACGTTGATGGTTTGCTAACTATTAAGAATTTTAGAAGCGGAGATAAAATCCCTACTCTTGCCCTTTAGTTTAAAAATGAAGAAAGCATAATATATCCTTTATAAGAAAGCGAAATCAGCATGTATTCTATTTAAGTAGATGTTTATCAAGCTTCTCAGAATGTTTAGTACGACTTAGTAGGAAAGCTTGTTTCAGTCTATGATAAAGATTCAAAAAGTTTTGTTTTTACTGATGTCCAAGCAGTAGGAACCCCTGAAACTTCTCAATATTTTGAATTTAAATCAAACAATATTAAAATTTTAGATCCAATCACATATACTTATGTTTCAAACTATTCTTTAAAAATTAAAATTGAATTTAGATCATGCTAAGCTGGTGAGGAAATTCTAAAATACAAGCAGCTAACTGAATGTAGTCCTTGTGCAGAAAATACTTTTTCTTTAGATCTGAACGGTTGTTAGCCGTGTCCTGATGGAGCAAAGTGTAGTGGAGGTTAAAATATTATAGTAGAATCTGGTTACTGGAGAAGTTCACTTTCTTCAAGTAAAGTAATAAAATGCAATAATGCCTTATCTAATTGCCTAGAAGGCTCACACGGAAATTAAATTTGTTATGAAGGACATATTGGAGCATTATGTGAAGAATGCGATGTAAATTTTTATTTATTTAATTTTGCTTTCTTATAAGACGTTTGTTTTAAAACAAAGACTCAAGGATAATTTTGGTTGGAAAGGTTTGCCAAGTCAGGAGATTATAGTTGTACAAACTGTAATAAAATTACAGGAAATCTCTATATAGTAATTTTGATGACAGTTTGGACTATGATATCGATGACTATCGCAATCAGGGGTGATATTGATACGTTAGAGAATGCAGCAGGAGCCTTAACCATTAAAAGATATATTGAAAAAAATGGGTCAAGTTCCATAGAAAAAAGACCTACTCATGCATCTATGATAAATAAGAAAAAATTTGGTAATAATTAAGAAGATGAATAAAGAGCAGGTACTTACGTCAAAATGCTAACAAATTATTTGTAGATTGTAAATACTCTTGCTTCATTTAATCTCACTTTACCATCAGGTATTTCATTTATTTTACTCATCTTCATTTATTTTTTCATTCATTATTTTTCAAAATTCATTGATTGAACCATTTTTATAATCAGAATTAATCTATATTATAAATGTTAATTTTTAATTTTCTAAGCAAAAATCATTCATCATAAATGCATACCGTTTATATTCTTCTAAAATTTTTTAAGAATTTATTCAGCACAGCCAATTTATGAGAAAAATTTAAATTTAATAAAACAAAAATTTAATGATATTTAAAAAGTTTTTTTTTTAAGCAACTACAATAAGTTGAAAATTTTTTTTTTATTAATTACTAAAATTATAATTTTGTAAAGATAAAAGCAATTAAATTTGTAATATATAGGTATTTACAGTGCTCCTGAAGCAGTTGGAAGACCTCTCTAATAGTCAATGAATTCGTTGGATTGTGCATTAGCAGAAATAAAAACAGATGTTCCTATTATTTATTTAAGAGTCATGTTTTCACTAATCATCCCATTAATTTATTTATTATTATTCTTTTTTGGAATAGTTATTGCTTAGTTATTTAATAGAGGAAAACCTTTTCCTTGGTACATAGTTTCAACAGGAATAATGTTCTTAATTATTTATGTGCAGCCAGATTTGGTTTCATAAGTTATATCGTTATTATCATGCAGAAAAATCGGTGATGAAGAATATATTCTTGGAAATGTGTCTTACATGTGCCATAATGAATAACATAATAAATACTCCTATTTCTTTTTAATTCCTGTATTATTCCTTTGGATATTTTTAATTCCATTTATATTATGGTTACTTTTATGGAGAAAGGTAAAAAGTTTAGATACTCTATAAGTCAAACTAAAATATGGATTCCTCTATAAAGAATATCAAAGATGGTACTGGGAATTTGTAAAAATGGCAGAAAAAATAGCTATTATATTAGTTTTGAATTTCTTTTATTCAAATGTACCAGTAAAAGGGTTGATCTCTTTTTAGATCATCGTGATATATGGTCTCTTAGCTCAAAGATTTAATCCATATAAAGAAGAATTTATTAACAAACTGGATGTGTACTCAACTAACTGCTCTGCAGCTAGTATATTGATTGGTGTTTTCATATATGACAATTCATATAACTATCTAGTAATTATAGGTTTTATAATGCTAATTATTTTAAATGCTTGGTACATAATCAGTCTAGTGATTAAAATTTTAAGTGGATATATATATAAGATCAAAGGCATCAAAAAAATTATAATAGAGAAATTAGCAGAAAAAATTGACTACTTTAAAAAATACCTTCCTAAAGAAGAATAAAAAAGAAAAATGAATCCTGAAGTCCGCTAAAAAATGAGAAATATTTTCAATAAATTCATAAAACTTCCTCCAGCTGAAAAGAAAGCTGTAATCCTTAAGATTTATGAAGAGCAATTAAGTAACTAATTATAAATTATAAAAATTTTATGTTTATAATTTTCTTTATAACTATTTAAAGCCGATTTGAATAATTAAGAATATGATAAAGCCAAGAAGAAAGTAAACTAATTTTTTGAAAGAGAGTCTCAGAATTTGAATTAAAAAGCTTTTTCTGAAACTACAGTGTAGAGGAAAAGTGATAAAATAGAATTACAATAAAAAGCTTTAGATGTTTAAAATATAAAATTCGAATAGGTTACTGAAATGAACGATGAAAAAAATGTATAATTGATCGTATTTGAACCAGATTGTAATTTAATTACATAAATTATTAAATAATTTGATTTTAATTTTATTCTTATAGGTAGCTAATTGAGTGCACCAAAAAAAACAGAAACTTCGTCAATTTTTTAGAAAAGAGTTTCTATTAAAAAAATAGACTCTGACTAAACTCCTAAAATATAATAAGAATCCCCATTTAATGGATTTGATAGTTTACAAAATCCTGAAATTAATAAATTAATAAAAATAGAGTGTTAAAAAATGTAGAGCTCAGACTTAAATTTAATATAAAAAATAAATTGATTTTATTTAATTTTGTTTATAATATAAAAATATTTATTTAATTTACAAACTTAGTGTTGAATTTATTTTACAAAATAATTCTATTTTTTATTAAATTTTTATTTTAAATTTTATAATCCAAAAGATAAAGTAATATTAGATAAAATTAATATCTATTTAGTTTATTATTGTTATTTTATATTTTTACTATATGATTCAATCTAAGCTAAACCAAAGCATTAATTACCTGTTATCGAATCTATTCAGAATATCAAAAATTAAAAAATAATTTTATTATTTTTGTTGATTAAATTTTTGTAAGTAAGTAATCAAATAAAATGAAGAGAAGAGTTTTTAACTTCAGCTAATTTTTGTATTTTAAAAATACAAATTTAACAATTTATCTATTCCTAAATAATTTTAAACCTGTTCAATTTATCATAATTAGGAAGGACTCAATATTTCTTGAAATCAATTTGATTTTAAAAAATGAATAGTCTTACTTTCTACTTTGTTACCATAAAAAAAGCAAAAATATAAATTTACTACTGCTTACTTTGCTTACTCATTTACTTATTAACTTATTTATGTTTATATTTTATAACAAATTAGTTCAAAAATGAATGAACAATATTAATTTACTATATTACTAAGGTTATTCAAAATACCTTATGTAAAAGATAAGCCAATAAAAAAATATTCATTTGAAATTTATTGTGTATTTAAGAATAATAAAATAAAAATTAAACTTTCTAATTCAGGTTTTTTATGGTGAAATATTATGTATGCTTATTTATGATTAAAATATTGAGTAAATTATAATTAACTAAAGTAGAAACTGATTAAAATTATTGATTCTTTAATATTTAGAAATCAACTTTTTTAGTTTGCAAAAAATTTAATTTAGCTTTAAAACATATTCATCTCTAGTAGCAACTAAAATATTATTATTTAGGTAGCAGAACCACTAGATAGGGAAGGGATTTATTTAAAATACTCTATTCATTATAAATATTCAAATATGGACTATGAAGAAAACAAGAATTCTGATTAGGATGAAGTATAGGAGCTAAGGCAACTCATTGAATTAGAATCTAAAGATAAACTTAATGCTAACTAAATTAGTCAGATAGTCTGTTATTTAAAGCAATTTCCTTAATTGATTTGCTATATAAATAATGAAATTTATGAGCAATCATTTCTAAGAGATATAGCTGTTAATTTGCAATACAAAAGGGTAGCTAAAGGATAAATATTTATCTAACAGGGTGAGAAATTTCATAATTTTTACCTTATTTTGTAAGGTAGTTTGAATTTGTTTGTAAAAAAAACTCAAGAGCAATATAATTAAGAACTGAATTGGTTCAAGCAACACACAAATGCATAACAATTACTAAACTCTAACTAAGCTGACTCATTAAACTAGATGTAGATTTAAAAGCTTAAAGAACAGGTTTAAAAAGCAGAAGGATTTCTTAAAGTGCTATAAACTCCTTTAGATGATCAAATTTTACTGCTACCTTATCAAGAGTTCTACAAACATAATTAAAAAATTTGCATGTATAAATAAGTCAACGATTAAATAAAGCAATTTAATTGTTTAGGAGATATATACGATATCAATTAAGTGTCAAATTATCTCATGATTGCAAAGCAGGATATAGATATTGCATACTTACCTTAAGATAGCTATACAAAATTATTTTCTTCATCTATTTAGCAGCATAACTTTATTATAAGATGCTTAGAAAAGCTTTTATCAAATGGCATAAACAAAGTAAATCAGATTAATATTAAATTAAATTGGTTTCTTAAGATTTGAATAAACATTTTATTGATTTTTTGAGAAATTATTTTTGAGAGCATTTTTATTGACTTACTTAAATAACTAAAAATCCTAACATTTAATTAATTAACTACTTTCAAAGATGGTTTAATGTTAATTTTTTTTATTAAACACAAACAATTTTAGAGTGAAATATCAAAAATGAGCAAACTGTTTAAAGAAAGAATATTAACTGGAAGTATTTTTAATGAATAAGAAGAATCAAAAGAAATTTTTATAGTTAAAAAGGGTGTAGTTGTTATCAAAAAGGGGGATTTAAAAGTGGCAGAGATTAATTAAGGTAAAATATTTGGACATGAAAATGCTCTATCAGAATAAGATAGAACCATATCTGCTGAAACAAAGGATAAGAACTTATGCACTCTTTATTGTGTAAACGTGTTTGATTTATGCGAAGTTGTATCTCTTGAATTGCTTAAAACTCTAATGAAATAGGGAAGAAAGAAACTCGAGTAATACTAGGAGGCTAGCTTTAAATTTTAACATGTTGCTTTTGAATCTCAGAGAAAAAGCTAATTGAAAAGGTATAAAATGGAAAATAGTGAAAATTCTTTTAATCAGAATCACAGATTATCAAAATCTTAAGTCCATAGTAGTTAAAATAGGAGTTAGAGCTAACAAAATCATAGAGAAACAAGATAAGTTTCTTCATAAATGAGTATGAGAACATAAGAAAACTCTAATAATACATCAATAAATTAAATTTAACAAAGAGAATGCCTTTAAACATAGTAGAATATTAATAGTAATGTAAAGCATATATAGGGAAATCCAATAGCTTAATCCACATAAACTATTGTTTCTTGCATAGCGAATCCTCCACCAAAAGTTACTCATTAGCTATAAACTAGTGGCCTTATATTCACTATGGGGACATCAAGTTAAAATTATTAGATGCCTCCTTTCTAAACATCTAACAGCAATTATTTATCTTTACTTAAGTTGAGTGCTCAAGAAAATTAGCTTTAAGATTATTTATAAGAAAAGATTAAGCAGAATAAAACAGATTTTTAATCCAACAGATTTTATTCACAAGTAGCTAAAAAAGTGTCAACACTTAACTCAAATATCTATTAAGAATTTAAAAAAAGTAGCTCACGTAAACTTTTAGATAACAAGGAAATCTAAAATTACTAAAGCGAGAACAACAATAACAATAATTTGAAATAATTTTAAACAGATTAATCATGGTTTGTAATAAAAAGGATAAATACTCCTTCCAGATCAAGGAAAGCTCAAACTCAGTAGAACTCTCAAGTTTAATCTCCTTCTTCAAATCAAATCTAAACATGCCAATCTAAAGAATACAATTCATTTTCTAATACGATGACTTAAATTACAAAGAGTAACAATAACACTGAAGAATAAGAATAACCGAATAAATAGAGAGCAACTTTAACTTCTTATATTAGATAAAGGAATGCTTAAAATGGTTATTTTGCTGCTTAATCTGTGGAAAATTCAAAGATTCAAACAAGTATTTTAGAAATAAAATCTAAAAATGAAAGAAATAATTTTATAGAAATACTAAACAATCATGCTAAAGATGGTATTAGCTAAGTTTCAAATCAAAATAAATAGGAAATAAATATAATTGATTAAAATGCAAATTCTTAAACAAATTTAATTAAAAACTCTACCAATTTTACAGCTGTAAACTCATTACCATCATAAGAAGATGAAGATGAAAGATTAGATTTTAATTTGGAATGCAGATATGCTGTCAAAAAAAATTTAATTCAACAATCAAAATATCTTTCTTATTAATAGTCCCCAAATCATAATAGCTATAACAGTAACAACAACAATTTAATTAATAATATTAGACCTATAGCAAATTATGAGTCCTATTTAAATATAATCCCTATAGATATAAATGATTTTACTTAACTTAATAATAAAAATAATAATCACTCTAATAATACAAAAAATACAAATCCTAAACTTTAAAATGATAAAAATTAGAATAATCAAATAACAGAAAAAATCCAGTTAAGTCCAAATATTACCATTTAAAAAAGACCATTGACAAATGTAAGTAAAAATAAATATAAAAAAGATGACATTTAAAATAGCTAGTTTGTGAAATATTAGATTATGACTTAGAATTATCAAAAAAAATAATCAACCAAAATTAACATATTTTCATAAACAGATGTTCAAACTGTTGAAGAATTCAAATAAAATTCCAGAAAAAATAGCTCTCAAATATTTAATAACACTTTACTAAGCAAAAAACTTGAAAAATCTTAAGCTTCGAGTAGAAACTCTGATATTTAGAAAGATAATTCCTCAGAAAACAAACAAAATATTAGCCCCACATCTGATCATAATAATTTAGAAGCACTTTGTGTTAGAAAAATTAGTTTAGGATCATATATAAGCAGTAATGGAGCATCATTAAAAAAATCAAGTGTTTAATCTCCTAACTTATAAAAAAATGATGAAATAATTCTTGAAAATTAATTTTAGGATGATTAATTCTCTTTAAATAGAAATTCAGATAGAATAAAATGTAAAGATACTAATATAAGCGATAATAAAGTCAATATATCACTAGTCTAATAATAACCTTAAAATATAAGAATTAAGCTAAGAAATAGTAGTTATCAATTAAACGCAAAAATTTAAAATACCTAAAATTGAGTTTTATAACTAATTTAAAAACAAACAAACAAAAAAATAATTCTAAATATTTTAACTTTTGTTGCTAAAATTTGTAAGTTGATTAAATAATTAATAAAATGTATCTATAAATTGTTTTAATAAATATAATTGTATTACATAAATAAATAAATAACAAATTCAAATCTAACGCCCAAAATATCACACAAAATTTTAAAAGGGGGTTGTTTTAATTAATAAGAGCTTACATTAATTGTTTTTAATTTTAAATTATTATTTTTGTTTCAATTTTCTTAAAAAAATAGCTAATTTTTGTATAATCTCATTATAATTTCTTTTTCAGTTAATTTTTAATCTAGAAAACTCCAGTCAAATTCTTAATCACATGTAAATTCCTCTTATGGGTCATATAAATCAGCTAAATATTCATGTTATAAACACTCAAGAGCGTTAAATCGTTTATCTAAATTAAATGTAAGCATTTTACCCAATAAATCTAATGCCAAAGGATTAGCATTTGGAAAATATGCTTGCAATGATGATATTTATTTTTCTTTTGGCATAGATTTTAATAGTCTTTCTCTATTTATTATTTTGTAGTATTTCAAGTCTTCTTCATTTTGTTTACCACAAAATTTAAGAATTTAAGTTATGGCTTGAGGATATTCATATCCAGTGAAAAGTTTTCTTCTACTTATTAATTCTGCAAAAATACAACCAGCTGACCAAATATCTGATTTTTCTGTGCCCATTTATTCAACAATATATTCAGGAGACATATAATAGTATTAATTTACGTAATTTGTTTCTATCTCTTAATTTTGATTTCCAATACACCAAATAAAGTCTGATATTTTTATAGAGCAATCAGAATTAATTTTAATTAATTTAGGTTCTAATTAGACAAATACTATTTTAGCAGAGTGGATGTAGTGTAAAGCTCTTAAAATTTAATACATAAAATACTTAATATGATCCTCCGTTAACTATTGCTCAGATTATATGATATAATTCAAACTTGTTTGCATGAAATCAGAAACAACATACATTTCATTAATTTCAGGATAAGAAGTAAAATTAAAGTTATATATTTTTTCTATGTTTTCATGATTTAAGAATTTTTAAATCTCAATTGCTTTTAAAATTTCTTTTAATTAATATTGACTATAAAAAAAATAATAATTAATTTAAACATCTTAGTGTGATTTATTATCATATGCTTTGCATTTATATTCATAACTGCTATAAGAGATTTCTTCTTTGAGAACATATCTTTAGTCAATTATTAATTTACTTCTTTTAAAATATTAGTAAGTTATATTTCTGCTTTGTTTAACATTTTTAAATTTATATAACTCTAATTATTTATCAAAATTTTCTATAAAGTAGGGAGCTTCTTCATTTGTTTCTATGTTTTAGTTAAATTAATCTGGATTATTTATCATTTTTACTTTCTATCAACCAAAAATAAAAATAGTAAGATACTTTAAAAAATAGATAAGTAGGAGTTTATTTCTTTTTTTAATTAATTTAAAGCAAAAAAAAATCTAATAAATAAACTTTTATATACTTAATCCTTAAAAGAAATCAAATAATTTATATCAAAATAAATAAGCAAATATTTTTATGATGGCTTGCAATTGCTTCCATTTGTAAAATTAAACTAAGTCATTTTATTAGAAAATATTTCATTAATTTTTAATGTTTGTTTTTTAAAGTAAGATTAAATTTAAAATAAAAAAAAAAATGTTTTTTATTTGATAAATTTAATTTTTATTTTTATTTTATTGTTACAATTCAAACAAGTCATTTTATTAGAAAAATATTTCTTATTATTTTAGTTTAATCTTTTAATGTTTTTTAAAATCTGTTATTTTTTATCAACTCATTATTAAAATTGAGCAAAGTCATTTTATTAGGAAATATATTTTATTTAAAGCAAAAAATCAATTAAAATTTATAAAAATGTTTTTTATTTTGATAAATAGTGAACTTTTTTTAATTTTTAATATAATAGATATTGGAAACACGGCGTCAGCAGAGTAAAAAAATTCGTTGTATTTTTTTTATAACTCCAGTTTTTTAAATTTTGAAAAAATGCTTCTTTCTTAACTTACCAATTAAGACTGTACTGTTAGTTTACATAAAATAAAATAATTATTTTTAATTTTAATATTTTTGTTTCAATTTTATTAAAAAAATAGTTAATTTTTGTATAATCTCATTATAATTTCTTCTTTAGTCAATTGTTAATCTAGAAAGCTCCAGTCGAATTCTTAATCACATATTAATTCGCTTTAAGGGTCATATAAATCAGCTAAATACTCATGTTATAAACACTCAAGAGCATTAAATCTTTTTTCTAAATTAAATGTAAGCATTTTACCCAATAAATCTAATGCCAAAGGATTAGCATTTGGAAATCTTACTTGCAAGGATATTTATTCTTCTTTTGGCATAAGTGTTGATAGTTTTTCTCTATTTATTTATTTGTAAAATTTCAAATCTTCTTCATTTTGCTCACCACAAAATTAAAGAATTTAAGTTATGGCTGTAAAATCATCATGTCCACTGAAAAGCTTTACTCTATTGATTAATTCAGCAAAAATGCAACCAGCTGACCAAATATCTGATTTTTCTGTGATAATTTTTTCAACAATGTATTCAGGAGACATATAATAGTTTTTATGTATGTAACTTCTGATCTTTTGATTTTGATTTCCAACACATGAAGTAAACTCTGATATTTTTATAGAGCAATCAGAATTGATTTGAATGAATCTAGGTAATAAAAATCCAAATACTATTTTAGCAGAGTGAATGTAGTGTAAAGCTCTTAAAATTTAATACATAAAAAACTAAATATGTTCATCCGTTAGCTATTGCTAAGATTATGTGATAAAACTCAAATTTGTTTGCATGAAATCAGAAACAACATACATTTTATTGATTTCAGGATAAGAGATAATATCAAAGTTATATATTTTTTCTATGTTTTCATGGTTTAAGAATTTTTAAATCTCAATTGCTTTTAAAATTTATTTTAAGTAATATATATCATATTGTGCAAAAGTAATATAATAGTAAATGAAAACATCTTAGTGTGATTTATTATCATATGCTTTGCATTTATATGATGCATTATAATCATTGGTTTATTTTTTGAGATCATATCTTTAGTCAATTATTAGTTTATTTTCACTCAAATATTAGTAAGCTAAGTTTCTGCTTTGTTTAACATATTTATATTTATCTAACTCTTTTTATATATCAAAATTTTCTATAAAGTAAGGTGCTTCTTCATCTGTTTCTGTGTTTTAGTTAAATTAATCAGGATCCTTTATCATTTTTTTTTTCTATTAACAAAAAATAAAAATAATAAGATACTTTAAAATAGATAAGTAGGAGTTTATTTCTTTTTTTTTAATTAATTTAATGTAAAAAAAATATAATAAATCAAATTTAATATACTTTATCCTTAAAAACACTCAAATAATTTATATATCAAAATAAATAAACAGCTTTTTTTAAGATGACTTGCAATTGCTTCTATTTGTACAATTAAACTAAGTCATTTTATTAGAAAATATTTCATTTTATTTAAGTGTTAATTTTTAATGTTTTTTTAAAGTATAAAGCCAAATAATTTATAAAAATGTTTTAAATTTGATGATTGGCAAATTTATTGTTTTAATTTGTTATTACAAATGAAACTAGTCATTTTATTATAAAAATATTTCATTTTATTTTAGTTTAATTTTTTAATGTTTTTAAAAAGATGTTAAATTTTTTTATTACTTAAAATTGAACAAAGTCATCATATTATTATAAGATATTTCATTTTATTAAATTTAATTTAAAGCAAAAAGTCAATTCAAATTTATAAAAATGTTTTTTATTTGATAAATAGTGATCTTTTTTTTAATATTTACAAAAAAATTATTAAAGAAACAGAAACTTTGAAATGATAACAAAAATAGATTTTTAAATAAGAATGCTAGTTATATATTTTTGTATTTTAAATACTTTAAGTCAATAACTTTATCAAATCACTAATATTTGAAGCAATATAAATAAGTAGGTTTAAATATTTTGGTAAATAATTCTTCGTTTCCTTAAGCAAATTCTAAAGTTTTTAAGAAGTTTTATTCAAAACCATAGGGTAAATTTCTTATTCTTTTTGAAAAATTTAGAGTCTATTTAAATTTATAAAATTTAGATTCAAAAGCATCAATTGCTTACTGAAATCCTTGATCTAATTTAATTTATGCATTTATTTTTGTAAGATACTTTAAGCATTCCATTTTTTATTTAAAGTCAGGAAATTGATCGCAATTAAATTACCTTTGTTAATTTTTCAAACAAACTTCAAAGTCTTAAAAAGATATAGTATAGGTTATTGCAGCTACAGCAGCAGCTAAAAGAGCTAATGATATAGCACTTGCTTTTTTAGTAGCAAAGAATAAACTCAAACTTTACTTGCTTTACATTAAAAAACAAACAGATTCTATTAATCTTCTTTTTTTACAAATTTATTTTTTTTTTTGATATTATTTATATCTTAAGAAAAGCGAATCTCCTATTAAATAATTTATCATATTTTGATCAGAAATTTTCTACTGATTCAAAGCTTTTTTGTTTATTTATTATTTAATACTATTGATATACTTTCAAATATTTGATAAGTTTAAATTACAAATTATTCACATTCAAATAAAAGCTAAAAATATAAAATTATTCAAATCTATAAAAAGTGAATTAAATATTTTTATTTGTACTAAATTTTATTTTAAAAAATTATTTCTTGAATACTAAAATAAAATAAACAAACAAAAGAATAAATAAGTGCATGAATAAATGAAACAAAAGAAAATAAATGTATTTTTAATAAAATAAATTTTTACTTTTCTATTTTAAAAATAAAAAATAATGAATAAATAAATTAACTAATTTGTTAATTATTTTAGAATGAAATTTATTTATTTTTTATAACAATTCTAAATATTGAATATTTTTTAAATATAAATTGTAGTATTGGTTTTAAAATTGACCCATTTTTATTGTTTCTTCTTTTAATTTTTTTAAGATACAGCCTAACTTAATTAATAACAATAATAATATTCTAAGTGCTTTAGTTTGCTTATTTATTTTTCAATTCTATTAATTTTTAATTGGTTTGTAGGAAGCTCTTTTATGCTCATTATTATTTAGATATTCAACCATTTACGATTTTAAAAATTCTTTCTATTCATCATATTCATCTGATTTTTTATCCTTTTTTATATGATTTGTATAATATTTTTCAATAAATATTTAGCTGAGCATAGAGTATTCAAAATCTTCGAAAGGGTGATCAATTTATTTTTATCTTTACTCTACTACTTTTTTAATTTAATCAGCAGGGATGTTGAATATTGTTACTTAAATGTTATCCATAGAAATATTAAAATATTCTTAATTTTTTATAACTAAATTATGTGGGTAATTAATAGGAATATAGTAAGATTCTAAGCTACATGCTACTTGGATCTAGTCTATGGTTTATATCACAAAATTATCAGTTATTTATTTTTACAAATCCAAGTGTAGATATCTCTTAACCTAATTTACAAAATGAAGTTTTCTTTAAGAAGGCAAAAGCATCAAAAAAAGAATATGCTACTTAAATAATAGATTTTCGATACCCTTTTGTTCAATTCCTAAGATATAAAACAAACCTTTACTGAATTTAACATATTCTAAATATGAAACTTCGTCTTGAATGTTCATGCTTATATTTGAAATTGCATAAAAATGCTCATCTTTTAAATTTTGCTCTATATGCTATTTAATTATTTCATTTTTAAATTTATTCCTTTCTTCTAGGAGATGAAGCTATTATTCTTCATCTAATTCCTACTTAACTTATCTGCAAAGCTCCTTTTAATTTTATATAATATTTTAATACTATTATAGCAATATGCTTGCCTTATAGGAGTCTTAGCACTATGAATTTTGTAATAAAAAAATAATATATTCCAAATCAGTCAAATATTTAATATTCTAAGGAAAAATAGTGTATGATTATTCAGTTTTCTCTAATTTTCTAACACATATTTAATAACTATTATTTTCATGAGGGTTTATTTCAGTTAGAATATTTCCAGAAATGTGATAAATAAACTCAGATTTAAAAGGGTATTCAATATATAAATTAATAAACTAATTTTTCTTCTTTTTCTTATTATATTTTAGTTATATCCACTTACATTAATCACTATCTTTAGCCTACTTTTCAATTCTTTTTATTATTTACAAAGCCTCTATTTAGCTATTATTCATGTTATGTTATCGAATTTACTATGAATTAATACATTATAATGAGGTAATTTCACTTAAATTTAAACTGTTTTTCGAATTAAAATTTTGAGCATCATCAGAAAACATTTTATTCTATTTTTGGTATTAATAAAAAGATTTTCTTTGCTGGTTGATGTAAATTTAAGCCTTATTTACTATTTATGTTGATTTTAATTGATTTATTTAGATTTGTGGTTAAAACAAAAAAATTGTGATTTTAATTGTAATAATTCATCAATAATTAATCTTTTTAAAAGATAAAAATAATATGATTTATTTACTATTAAACAAAAGTAGAAATAATCTACACACATTTTATGCTCAAAATTAAATCAATTTATTATATATTTTTATATTAAAAATTGATTTTTATAAACTAAAAAGCAGCAAACATAAAATTACATATTCTAATTAATTTAAAAATAAATAAATAAGTTAGATAGATAGATATGAATATGTATTGTAACTAAATTGTTAGTATGATATTTGACATACTTAACATTATTTAAATTAATTAAGAATTTTATTTAACAAGATATTTATTTACAATTAATAATAAATAATAAATAAAAAGAAAAAGTATTTGAATAAATATTATAAAAATATCAACATAGCTTTTTATGAATTTAAATTAAAGAAAATATTTTTGAAAGAGAAGCCAGCATGCTTAATTGTTTGTGTGTGTGAATGTAATAGAATATATAAGATAATTTTTATAGAGAATCAGTTAATTAATTTGAAGAGAAATTTATTTTACTCAATTATAAATATAATACTATACTCAAATGATAATAAATGAATAATTAATTATAAATTAACTAATTAATTGGTTAACCAAATATTTTATAGGATATTATTTTCTTAATACATTTCAATTCGAAATTTTTTTCATATTTAATTATTATTTTTTTGTATTGCTCAGTGCTAGCTATTTTTGATTCAAATTTTAAACAATTCCTTCAAAACTTATTTGAGCTACAGATTTTACTCCTCTCAACAAATAGTTTGAGCTACTGAAGCCATTTATGCAATAAATTATTATTAAAGGTTTTCATTATTATCTCTTATCTACAGTATAAGGACAAAATACACATCCAACATCATTAGCAGAAGTATCAAATTAGACATCTCCAAATCTTTATTTTTTTTCAATAATATCATTACTCATAATATGGAAGAATGTATCCCAATTCAGGTGTTCTAAATTTCCAATTTGCAAGTCAAAATCTTTCTTATTCATAGACTCTTAATACTATTGCTTTACTTTAGAAGCCTTAACCATTCCTTCCTTGTTAGGTCCTAGTCCTTAAAAAATTTAATATAATTAATAGATTTCTTGATCATTCAAGCCTGGTTTTCTATAGTGCTCAATTTACAGCTAACCAAAGTCTACCTTAGAATCTCCTGCTCCCATGTATTAATTAATCTAACTCTCTATTTAATGAATATTTGCGATTTTTTTAACTTCTTGCTCAAATAATATCCTATCTACTAATTATTCGATTTGCTTATTTAAATGAAAAAATTTCTTTTTTTAATTTATAATGCTTTCAAAAATTTAATTTTTTAATTTAAAAAAGTATACAGGGGATATATGTTTGTTTGTTTGTTTATATGTATGATTGTTCTTTCTTTGCTATTTGAAGGTGTTAGAAATATTGATCTAATTTAGTAATTTAATTGATTTTTCTTGATATTCAATCTTTCCATCCTGTTGCTTTTTTCAAAAGATGAAAAGTAAAAATTGTTATAAAATATTAAATAAATAAATACATACATACATAAATAAATAATTTATTTCGAACTAAAAAGAATTTTAAATGGTATGTTTAAAATTACTTGCTAATTTAATTTCTTAGTAAATCAATTAATTAATATTCGTTAGGAAATGTAAAATTTAAAAAACAAAATTTTAAAATATTTTAATTATCAATTATATTTGTTTTTATTTTTTTTTATTAGGCCAAAAATAAAAATTTTTATAAATATGAATGAACTTTTATTTATTAATTTTGTTATTATTTTAAAATAACTAAATAATGTTCTAAATAAAAAAGATTAATTAATTAATTGATTTATTTTTATATGATTAATATATTGTTTGACTTTAATAAAATCTACTCTATTTTATTTTATTTAGAAAAATGGTTCATTTCATATTTTTAAAAACATAAAACTATCTGAAAATATTTAAAAATTAAATTTTCTATTGTTTGAATTTTATTTAAAATAATTTAAAGTCAATACAAAATTTAAATAATAAATTTACTTTTTAAAAATTATTAGCAGTTGTTCTTATAATTCTATTTTAGGCAATTATTATAAATTGATTGAGCAAAGGTATTTACTAGCTAGTTAGTTTTTTAATTAATATAAACAAGATTTTCTTTTTTTTAAACAGAGAGGATATAAATAATAAACTTAAATAAAATACTCTACCTATTCATTGATTATTCTTAAATTAACAATAAATAATTTGAAAAATTTATAGAAAGATTAAAATGATTTTGCGTAATATACTCAAGCATACTCAGAAAAGTTTCTAAAATTAAAAGCTTTTCTATTATCCAGTACACTAAGCATTTTCTTCTCTTGCTGCTATTTAAAAGGATTTGAATTTTAAAAATCCTTTCAAAATCATTATGTCACGCAAAAACGAAGATTTGTTTGAAATTGAAGTACTTTTTGCAAACTAACAATAAGAATAAGTCACTGTTTTGCAAACAGACTCTGAAGGAAATATTGGAGATCTTTTAGAAGGCATTAGAGAACAATATAAAATCAAAGGAGACTTGCGTGCATACACTCTAGATAAAAAGGAATTATCAGAAACGGTTATGCTCGATGATTTAGAAGGATCTAATTTTTACATTTGCGACTTAACAAATAAGCACCTATTTTTGGTCCATAACTAAGACGTCGAAATAAAGAACGAATATTAAAAGATTGATAAATATTGCAAGGATATAAATCTTAGCTACATTTAAAAGCAAACCATAATCAATTATCTAAACAGAGTAGATACAATTGTCCGTATGAAAACAGGATAAGAAATATTTTCAGATGAATCCTAACAACCAGACAAAAGACTTCTCATCAACAAAAGTGATTTGGTTAAAAGCATGATAGAAGCTCTTCCAACAAACAAAAATTAACACACAGAATATGAAGCATCCTTGATGCTGCGTTACCAAGAACTTCAAAAAGTTCTCTCTCAAATGTCTTAGCAAAAAGCCTTTATCGATAACATAGTAAATATAGCAAAAGCATAATTTATTTCAACCAAATAATATTAATTAAACATAAATAAACAAAAAACAGCGGTTTTTACATAAATTTGTAAATATCTCCTTATTATTTAACAATAATAGCTAAAAATTTAAAATTATTTTAGAATTTTAAAAAGAATCATCACTAAATAAATAAAAACTATAATTTCAGTTTAAACATCTAAAAAATAAATTTTTTAAAACTTTTTAATTTAAAAAATACTTCCATAAATTCAAATTTTCCTTAATTAGATATAATACACATTTAAATAAACAAATATATTGAATCTGGTATATTTTTATCTAAAAATATTTTTAATTTTAAAATAGGCTCACAAGTAAGTAAAGAGAAAAATGAGTCTTGGACTTTTTGCTTTAGTAGGTAAATGTTTGTTTGTTTGGTTATTTTCTTATTTATAAAATTGGTTTTTGAAATTAATGACATTTTAATTGTATTTTTTTAAAAATTTTAGGTTAATTTTGCTTCGTTGGTTTTGGTACTTACCATGTTTGGAGTTGGGATATTGTAGAACCTATGGCATACTTCTTAACTTCTGCTGGTGTTATATATTTAAACACTCACTTTTTTAAGTACTTTTAGGATTATTCAAATGAAGGTTTCTATGATTACCTTAAGGATAAATAATTAGAGAAGCTTTATCTTAAATATGAATTTAATTTAGACCAATACAATTTGATTTAATAAGAAATTAACTCTTTAGAGAGAAAACTAAAATCATTGTTGTTATCAAACTTTTGAAAACACTTCAATTTAATTTTAAATATTCATTTAAAATTGCTTAAATAAAATAATCTTTATACTGCTAAAATCATATTTGAGTGTCCATGCATGTTTTTTGTAAGTTTTATATTTATTGTTTGTTTATCTATATTAAATTTGCCAGCTCAATTTATCAATATATTTTTTATATTAAAAATTTTATGCACTTTTATATAAAACTTTCATTATTCTTTTTATATTAAAACTTAGAATTTCCTTTATTTACTCAAAATGTGATTCTCTTTTTAAATATTAATGCATACTTTAAACAAGATTTTAAAAATTCTTTTTCATTATTGTTGGTTATTAAATCTTTTTTCAAAAATTAAATTAAGTTAATTAATTCGCAAATTTTAGCATTAGCTGCATCAAATATTTTAAACAAGTGATATTTTTAAGTAAAATAAATAGCAAACAAACTATAAATATAAATGTCTGACGATAAAATTAGATTAGAAAGAAAAATCAACAAGTATATGAATTATGGGGCCAGTAATAAAGGAGGTGATAATAATTCTATTTCATAATACACTTCTGAAAAGATTAAAAATTTACACAAATTTCTTGAAAATGTGGAGAGCGAATCTAATATGAGTGAATCCGATTTTGAAAATTCAATATAGTATTTTAATAAGAAAGGAAAAAGTAAAAATGGAGGAGAAATCGCTAAATATAAAAATATAAACGAAGAAAGATTTGATGATGATATTTAATTTAGAGAAAGAGAATAAACAAAATTAGAGGAATGGGAAAGCTAGCTTAGTAAGTTCAATCAATAAGCGAATGATTTGAAGTTAACAAAATTGGAATTAGATGAGGCTAATAAAACAGTTGAAATGTTAAGAGAATTGCTTTAGCAAGAATAAAAGAAATGCGTGGAATAAGGTAAATTTAGTTTAAATGACCAAACAAGTTTAAATCTAAATATTTTATTTTTTGTATGTAAAAATTATATATAGAAAATGAATTAAGAAACCATTATGAAAATAGACTAAGCACCTAAAAAGAAGAATTAGAATGCGTAATTGAGAGACATTTGTAATTTATAGATTAGCTTATTTTGGATAAGAAAGAATTGAATTCATAAGTTGAGGATTTAACTGAAAAATATAGAATTATGGAAGAAAGCAGACTTGCCTTTGAGAAAGAATAGAAAGAAAAATATATCAAAGATCTTAAAGTAGAAATCATTGAATTAAAATATTAGCTTATAATTTTTGCTTCTTTTAAATGTTTTTTTTGTTTAAAGTTATAAAAGGAAGCGTGGTTTGCAGCAGAAAAATAAAGGAAAGAAAAATGGATGAATGAAAAAACAAATGAAATTAAAGAAGTCACTATAAAAGGATTGGAACCTGAAATCGAAAGAATTATCAACAGAAATAAAATCGAAATCAAAAAACTTGAAGAAAAGCACCAAAAATAAATTAATGAATTGAGATAGAACGTTTAGGAAGAGTATGAATAAAAATTTAGAGCTTATAAGGACAAGGTTATGATGGAAACTGAAGATTTAATAAGTAAAGAGAGGTCTTTTAAGACTGAAAAAACAAAAGAGCAGATCTAAAGAATAGAAACCAACTATTAAGAAGATAGGGAAAGAATGAAGAAAAACTACGAATCAGAAATTAAAGAGTTAGAAAATAAAAGGAGAGAAGAAAATGACTACTTTTTGAAAAAAATAAAAGAAATTCAAGAAGATCATATTGAAGAAATAAAAAAACTTAAAAACGAAATGCAAAATAAAATGGACGAGTGCAAGTATGACAGCAAGCAATCCTTGTAATAACAGAGAGAATAAATTAAAATTGAGCAAGAAAAGTGGATGGAAAAGCAAATTTAAAAATAAAATGATGAGCTAACTAAAAAGACATAAGAAATTAGAAAAAAGCTAGAAAAAGAAAGAGATTTTTAAATAGAAGTTGTAATTAATAAAATAACAGAAGAAAATGTCAATTTAGAAAAACAGATAGCATCAAAATATGAGCAAAAGATATCTTAATTGCAACAAGAACACCGTAGTGAAATAAAAGAACTCAAAAGAGAACTGAGCTACTACGAAGATTAAAATGCATAAACCTCACTTTCTAAAAACCAAATAAAGGAAAATATGGATGTAAAATTATTTTTTAATTTCAATTTAAATGAAATAATTATTATTGTATTAAATAGACACTGACCAAAAAGCTTTTAGATGTATAGAATAGCCTTGAAAAATCTGAAAAGGAGAATAAAGAACTTAAAAAAGAAGTTAAAGATCTTGAAGCACAACTGCTCTCTTAAAAAAATCTTTTAAAAATACATGAAGAAAATATTAGGAGAGAGATGACTTTAGAGATACAAAAATTACATGATTAAATTCTAGTGCTAAATAAAACTCTTACTCAAATGGGTGCTGAACATAATGTAGAATTAGAAAAAATAGAAGAAAAACACTCTAAGTCTCTTGAAGACGTAGAGAGTAGAGTTAAAGTTGTTGTAATGAAAAAAGACCAACAAATTATAAGATTGAAGGAAGAAATTAAATACAAAGAAGAAACAATTAATAAATTAGAGTAAATGCTTGAACAAAGAAATAAAATATTTGGATCCATAATGAATAATAATAACAAATGAATGTTTTATTTATATATTTAATTATATGCTCAGTAATTTAATTTAATTTAATTAAAATTAAATTAATTCGTTTATTCTTTCACTTGATTTATTAAAATAAAAAACTTTTGGTAATAATAAATATTTGTTTTAAATTTTTAATTGAATTTAAACTTAAAATAAATTAAAATTAAATTAATCAATAAATTGTACTTATAGTAAACTTATTAATAACGATAAAAGATGTTAAATTATCTGAATGTTTTGTCTTATCAAATAAATTAATTTTAATTTTTACCATTTAATTTATTTAAAACAAACAAAAATATTATTTTCTGAATTTCAAAACTTAAGTTAAATTTAAAAAAATAAATTTTATTCTTTAAAGTGTTCCTATTATTTATTTAATGTGTAGGCACTAACAACAAATTTAAAAGCTTATTTTTTAAGAAAGTGAAAGATATTTAATTTGTTTGTCTATAAGAATTTACTTAATAATAGATAGATACAAAATCAATTCTTTAGATTTTCAGTTCTTAATTAATTAATTTTTCTATATAGTCAGTTCTTCTATTACTAAAAAAAATTAAAAATGTAATCAATTGTCACAATAAAGTTTATATTAAAAAAAGTCTTAAGCGAGTATTTATTCTTATATTTATATTTATATTTTAATAATTTAACTATTATATTTTAGTCATTCATTTCTTTTTATCAATTAAATAAAATATTGAATAGATAAAAACAAATCAACCAAAAATTATTAATATATATGCGCTTTGAATTTTATTAAATAATTCTTATATTCTAGATTGATTTGCTGTTAAACAGTAAATTTTTAAGAATTTATATCATATCTTTTATGGGTGAAAAATTTAATTAAAATTTCTATTAAAAGAATTTATAAGAAAATTAAAACTTTAACAAATAGTGTCTCTATTAACTTTTGGTGAAACAAATTTATCAGATTATAAGCCCTCTCTCTTAATTATTTCCTTATTTATTTGACTTTTTTGTACAATTAAATAAGTTATAAGAAATAAAATAAAATTAAAAAAGATAATTCTAAGATTTAAACAAAAACTTACTTTCAAAATTTAAAATGGGAAACAATAATTCAAGCTCTTCTCCTTAAAACAAAAATTAAAACCTTCAATAAAATTACATTTAGCCTTAGCTAAATCAATAAAATTACATTTAGCCATAGCTAAATGAATAAAATTACCCAGTTTCAGAACCTACAAAGATTAACAATGATGATGAACCTATTGACTAAAACTTCATAAAGTTAGGTGATGGTAAAAATAAATAGAAGTACAATCTTGAAAAAGGATTGAGTTTGGATGTTAAGACTTTGCATAAACACTTCTAGTTCAGCTCTTCAACTAATTAATCTATTCCTGTTATGGTTTCAGTTAAAACTCTTGATAAAACTGAAGATGCTCCTAAGGGAGATCAAGAAGCTGTTAAATAAGAAAGTCTTGAAAATAGACCTAACCTTGATCTTATTTGTGTCATTGATAACTCTGGATCTATGTCTGGTGAAAAGATTCAAAATGTCAAAAAGACTCTTGAATATTTGCTTGAGCTTTTGGGAGATAATGATAGACTTTGTTTGATTTTATTCAACTCATATGCCACTCGTCTTTGTCACTTAATGAAGACAAACAATTCAAACAAACCAGCTTTCAAAGAAATTATCAACAAAATCTATTCAACTGGTGGTACTGACATTAACAGTGGCATGGAATTAGCTTTTAGAGTATTGAAAGATCGTAAATATCAAAATCCTGTTAGTTCTGTATTCCTATTATCTGATGGGTAAGATGGAAGTGCTGATTTAAGAGTCAGATAGAGCTTAGAAAGACATCTTCCTTAAGAATGTTTCACTATTCACTCTTTCGGATTTGGTTCTGACCATGACGGTCCTTTGATGAACAAGATTTGTAGCTTAAAGGATGGTAACTTCTACTATGTAGAAAAAATTAATTAAGTTGATGAATTCTTCGTTGATGCTCTTGGTGGACTTTTCTCAGTTGTTGCATAAGAAATAGTTATAGATGTAGAACTATTTCTTCATTCATAATATAAGAAATTCTTTTAAAATGCTACTGTCTCTAAAACATATGGAGATATGTGGAGTGTAATTAAGAAAGATACTTCTTATCGTATATAAATAAACTAGTTATTGAGTGGAGTCTCAAAAGATTTTATTTTTGAAATTAATATCCCTGCTAATAAAGTAGATAAGCTTGAAGACTTTGAAAGAAATGCAGAAATTGTAAAAGCAACTGTGTCTGCCATTCCAGTTGATCCCACATATACAACAAAGGTAGTTAAAGATAATAATTTAGTTTTGACACTATTTACTTAGAACGAAAAAGTTGCTGAGGACTCTGAAATTAATGATAGTGTTGAGTTAAATTACTTACGTGTTAAAGCCTCTGAAGCTATGGACTAAGCCATGAAAGAAGCTGAATAACAAAAATATGAATCTGGTTAATAAATTCTTCAATCTATGATTGAACGTTTTGATAAGTCACATCCTAAAAATAAAGAAAAGCTTTAAATCATCAAAAAGGATTTGGAAGAATGTCAATAAAATGCTAAACCTAGAGTATATGAAAACGAAGGTAAATTCAGAATGCTTAAAAACATGAATGCAAATCTAAAATAATAATCAAGAGCAGTTGAATAATGTGACATGTATTAAAATTGTGCATAAAAAGAAATGGTTTCTAAAGCAAAAGCTAAAAAGGGATCATTCTGGTGAAAGAATAAAATTAAAAGCAAAAAAGATATACAAAAAAATAAAAACTATTCTTATTAAAATTGATACTTTATATTGTTAAAATGCATTTTATATAATACTTAAAAACAAAACTACTTCATTATTTTAATTAATACTTCTAAAAAATAATTTATTTATTTTTAATTTATTGTAAAATTAATTTTTGCTGTTTTTAAATTTTATTTTTTTAATTTAAAACATATTAAAAAAATATACAAATTTTATATAAAAAATATTAAAAGTAAAAATATTTGAATAATAATTAGTCATTTAATATCAATGATATTATATTTATTTTTAATAGTTTTGCTTTTTATTTAGTTTAATTATTTTTATTTTAGTTTTTATAATACAAAAAATCTTTTTAATAATTAATAAATTTATATTATATTTTATAAATTAAAAATAAAATTTTAATTTTAACTTGTAATTTATTTTCTGCTCTTTAATGAAAATTAAAGCTCATAAGTTTATATTTTAGGATGTTTATCAAAAATGAACAAATTTATCTTCAACTAATGAATTCTTTACATAAAAATACAAATTTACTTATAATAATTATTTTTGTCTATTTTATATAATTTTAGAAGTTTTAACACTTATAAAAAGTGATTTCAATAATCTTTGATATAAAACGTCTATTTCTTCAAAAATTTTAAGTTCATTATAGAAACATTTTTCATTTAAAAATTCTAAGTAAAAATTTATAAGAAATATTGACTATTATTTTTTGCGTCTCTATTAAATTTAATGGCCAAACAAATTTATCAGAAATTTTGTTGTCTCTAAGAAAAAGATATCTTCATATACAAAATCTTTATAGATTGTTTGAACATAAAAAATTACAAATTAAAAAAATTACAATTCAAAAAACAAAAATTTCTAGCAATAACCAAACTAATATAAAAAAATGGGAAACAAATCTAGTTCTTCTACATCAAACCAAAATTATAACTCTCAACATTATTACAATTAGCCATAGCTAAATTAAGAAAACCAAGTTTCAGAGCCTACAAAGATTAATAATGATGATGAACCTATTGATTAAAACTTCAAAAAGTTAGGCGATGGTAAAAATAAATAGAAGTACAATCTTGAAAAAGGATTGAGTTTGGATGTTAAGACTTTGCATAAACACTTTTAGTTCAGCTCTTTAACTAATTAATCTATTCCTGTAATGGTTTCAGTTAAAACTCTTGATAAAACTGAAGATGCTCCTAAGGGAGATCAAGAAGCTGTTAAATAAGAAAGTCTTGAAAATAGACCTAACCTTGATCTTATTTGTGTCATTGATAACTCTGGATCTATGTCTGGTGAAAAGATTCAAAATGTCAAAAAGACTCTTGAATATTTGCTTGAGCTTTTGGGAGATAACGATAGACTTTGTTTGATTTTGTTTAATTCGTATTCCACTAGACTTTGCCATTTAATGAAGACAAATAATTCTAACAAGCCAGCTTTCAAAGAAATTATCAACAAAATCTAAGCAACTGGAGGTACTGACATTAACAGTGGCATGGAATTAGCTTTTAGAGTATTGAAAGAGCGTAAATATCAAAATCCTGTTAGTTCAATATTCCTTTTATCTGATGGGTAAGATGGAAGTGCTGATTTAAGAGTCAGATAGAGCTTAGAAAGACATCTTCCATAAGAATGCTTCACTATTCACTCTTTCGGATTTGGTTCTGACCATGACGGTCCTTTGATGAACAAGATTTGTAGCTTAAAGGATGGTAACTTCTACTATGTAGAAAAAATTAATTAAGTTGATGAATTCTTCGTTGATGCTCTTGGTGGACTTTTCTCAGTTGTTGCATAAGAAATAGTTATAGATGTAGAACTATTTCTTCATTCATAATATAAGAAATTCTTTTAAAATGCTACTGTCTCTAAAACATATGGAGATATGTGGAGTGTAATTAAGAAAGATACTTCTTATCGTATATAAATAAACTAGTTATTGAGTGGAGTCTCAAAAGATTTTATTTTTGAAATTACTTTCCCTGCTAATAAAGTAGAAAAACTTGAAGACTTTGAAAGAAATGCAGAAATTGTAAAAGCAACTGTGTCTGCCATTCCAGTTGATCCCATATATACAACAAAGGTAGTTAAAGATAATAATTTAGTTTTGACACTATTTACTTAGAACGAAAAAGTTGCTGAGGACTCTGAAATTAATGATAGTGTTGAGTTAAATTACTTACGTGTTAAAGCCTCTGAAGCTATGGACTAAGCCATGAAAGAAGCTGAATAACAAAAATATGAATCTGGTTAATAAATTCTTCAATCTATGATTGAACGTTTTGATAAGTCACATCCTAAAAATAAAGAAAAGCTTTAAATCATTAAAAAGGATTTGGAAGAATGTCAATAAAATGCTAAGCCTAGGGTCTATGAGCACGAAGGTAAATTCAAAATGCTTAAGAACATGAATGCAAATCTAAAATAACAATCAAGAGCAGTTGAATAATGTGACATGTATTAAAATTGTGCATAAAAAGAAATGGTTTCTTAAGCAAAAGCTAAAAAGGGATCATTCTGGTGAAAGAATAAAATAAAAAACCAAACAGAAATATAAAAAAATAAAAACTATTCTTATTAAAATTGATACTTTATATTGTTAAAATGCATTTTATATAATACTTAAAAACAAAATTACTTTATTATTTTAATTAGGATTTCTAAAAAATAATTAATTTAACTTCAATTTATTGAAAGATTAACATATTTTGTTAAAAAATATAAACTTTTAAATTAACCAATTTTAATATTAAAAAGATTTAAAAAATAAAAATATTTGAATAATAATTAAAATTTAAAATATATCCAAATTCAAGCATTTAATCAATTACAATCATATAATATTTATTTTTTATAATTATGTTTTTTATTTAGTTTAGCTTTTTTTAAGCTATAATAACATAACAAATCTTTTTAATTATTATTAAATTTATTTTAGATAGATTAAAATAAAATTTTAATTTGTATTTTATTTTTTGTAATTAAATGAAAATTAAAGCTTAGAAATTTATAATTTAGAATGTTTATCAAAAATGAGCAAGCTTAGCTTCAACTTGTGAATTCTTTAGATAAAAATACAAATTTACTTATAATTATTTTTGTCTATTTTATATAATTTTAGAAGAGTATTTAACACTAATAAAAGTGCTTTTAATAATCTTTAATATAAATCTATTTTATCAAAAATTTTAAATTAATGTTTTTTCATTCTTATTATAGACACATTTTTCATTTAAAAGTTCTACATAAAAATTTATTAGATTCTTATTATTTGTGTCTCTATTAAATTTTATGATCAAACAAATTTATCAGAAATTCTATTTTCTCTAAGAATAAGATTGCTTCAAAAATAAAATCTTTATAAATTGTGTGAAAATAAAAAATAAAAATTAAAAAAATTACAATTCAAACAAA
Source organism: Tetrahymena thermophila SB210 (assembly GCF_000189635.1). Lineage (NCBI taxonomy): Eukaryota > Ciliophora > Oligohymenophorea > Hymenostomatida > Tetrahymenidae > Tetrahymena > Tetrahymena thermophila. The sequence continues at coordinate 232,664 of NW_002476522.1, read as the reverse complement.
CATTTCTTGCACTAAACTAATAAAATAAAATGGGAAGCATTTTAAGTTCTGATGAACCTATTGATTAAAACTTCAAAAATGTGGGCGATGGTAAAAATAAATAGAAATACAATCTTGATAAAGGATTGAGTTTGGATGTTAAGACTTTGCATAAGCACTTCTAATTCAGTTCATCAACTAATTAATCTATTCCTATTATGGTTTCAGTTAAAACTCTTGATAAAACTGAAGATGCTCCTAAAGGAAATTAAGAAGCTGTTAAATAAGATATTCTTGAAAATAGACCTAACCTTGATCTTATTTGTGTTATAGATAACTCTGGATCTATGGAAGGTGAAAAGATTCAAAACGTCAAAAAGACCCTTGAATACTTGCTTGAGCTTTTGGGAGATAATGATAGATTGTGTTTGATTTTATTCAATTCCAAAGCTACTAAACTTTGCCATTTAATGAGGACAAACAATTCAAACAAACCAGCTTTCAAAGAAATTATCAACAAAATTGAAGCAAATGGTGGTACTGACATTAATAGTGGCATGGAATTAGCTTTTAGAGTATTGAAAGATCGTAAATATCATAATCCTGTTAGTTCTGTATTCCTTTTATCTGATGGGTAAGATGGAAGCGCTGATTTAAAAGTCAGATAGAGCTTAGAAAGACATCTTCCTTAAGAATGTTTCACTATTCACTCTTTCGGATTTGGTTCTGACCATGACGGTCCTTTGATGAACAAGATTTGTAGCTTAAAGGATGGTAACTTCTACTATGTAGAAAAAATTAATTAAGTTGATGAATTCTTCGTTGATGCTCTTGGTGGACTTTTCTCAGTTGTTGCATAAGAAATTGTTATAGATGTAGAATTATCACTTCATTCATAATATAAGAAATTCTTTTAGAATGCTACTGTCTCTAAAACATATGGAGATATGTGGAGTGTAATTAAGAAAGATACTTCTTATCGTATATAAATAAACTAGTTATTGAGTGGAGTCTCAAAAGATTTTATTTTTGAAATTACTTTCCCTGCTAATAAAGTAGAAAAACTTGAAGACTTTGAAAGAAATGCAGAAATAGTTAAAGTAACAGTTTCCGCTATCCCAATTGATCCCACATATACAACAAAGGTAGTTAAAGATAATAATTTAGTTTTGACACTATTTACTGAGAATGAAAAAGTTGCTGAGGACTCTGAAATTAATGATAGTGTTGAGTTAAATTACTTACGTGTTAAAGCCTCTGAAGCTATGGACTAAGCCATGAAAGAAGCTTAATAATAAAAGTATGAATCCGGTTAACAAATTCTTCAATCTATGATTGAACGTTTTGATAAGTCACATCCTAAAAATAAAGAAAAGCTTTAACTCATTAAAAAGGATTTAGAAGAATGTTAATAAAATGCTAAGCCTAGGGTCTTTGAGCATGAAGGTAAATTCAAAATGCTTAAGAACATGAATGCAAATCTAAAATAATAATCAAGAGCAGTTGAAAAATGTGACATGTATTAAAATTGTTTATAATAAGAAATGGTTTCTAGAGCAAAAGCTAAAAAGGGATCATTCTGGTGAAAGGATAGAATTAAAAACTAAACTTATATTTTAATAAATTTAAATTATTTGTATTCTTATTAAAAACAATTTTATAATGATACATTAAATTTTATATAGCATACTACTTTATAATTATAATTAATTTTTCTAAATAATAATCTACTTATTTTAAATTTATTTAAATATTAACATGTTGCCTTTAGATTTATTTATTTTTTAAATTAAAAGCTATTAAAAAAAATAAACTTTTAAATATTCTAATTTTTAAATAAAAAAATAAATTTTAAATAATAAAAATATTCGAATAATAACTTAAATTTAAATTATATCATAATTCACGCATTTATAATTAAAAACTATTACTCAATCAATATTAATCTTATTATATTTATTTTTTAATAATTTGATTTTTTATTGTTTATAAATTTATTTTAGATAGATAAAAATATAATTTAAATTTTAAATAGTATTTTATATTTAATGAATGGTAAAGATAAGGGGTTTATACTTTAGGATGTTTATCAAATAGAAGAAGTTTAACTTCTACTTATGAATTCTTTATATCTGTTTTATATAATATTAGTAAATAGTCTTTATCAGCTGATAAATAAAAAGTGCTTACTATAATTTTAATATAAAACTTCTTTTCTTTATATATTTATTCATAATATAGAAATATTTTTCATTTAATAATTATAATCTAAGAATTTATAAGAAATGTTGATAAGTATAAATTTAATTTATAAATTATAAAATACAAACAAACTAACAATATTTTTTTTTTCTATTTTTATATTATTGTAGAATGTTTTTGTATTAGGATTCAACAGTGTTTACATATCTTATTTAATATAATGATAAAAATTTTTCAAAATTATAAATTAAATTTGTATAAAAGAAGTATTTATTTGTTTAATTTAAAAACTCTGCCAAAAATATTATAAAAAAATATAGAAACAAATTATTTGTATTATTATAAAATTTTATGGTCAAAAAAATTTGTTAAAAATTAAATTATTTCTTAGAAAAAGATATCTTTCTTTTACTAAATTTTATATAAATAGTAAATATAAAAATTAAAAATTAAAAAATTGTAAATCAAACAAATATTTCTAGCAATCACTAAACTAATAAATGGGAAACAACAAATCAAGCTCTTCTCGATCAAAAAAAAATCAAAACTTTGAAAAAAAGTAAGTTTAATCCTAAATTTTAGACGAAGATTTCCTAGATTACAAACCAGTTGTAGATATTTTAGATGATGATGAACCTATTGAATATAACTTCTAAAAGATGGGTGTAGGTTAAAATAAATAAAAGTATAATCTAGACAAAGGATTAAGTTTGGATGTTAAGACTTTACATAAACACTTTTAGTTTAACTCTTCTGCTAGTTAATCTATTCCAGTTATGGTCTCAGTCAAAACTCTTGATAAAACTGAAGATTCTCCAAAGACAGATTTAGAAGCAGCTAAATAAGATAGACTTGAAAATAGACCCAACCTTGATCTTGTTTGTGTTATCGACAGATCTGGATCTATGTCTGGTAATAAGATTGAAAATGTTAAAAAGACTCTTGAGTACTTGCTAGAGCTTCTAGGAGAAAACGATAGATTATGCTTAATTGCATTCGATTCATGTGTCTCTCGACGCTGCCATTTAATGAAGACAAATAGTTCTAACAAACCTAATTTAATTAAAATTATCAACGAAATTCACTGTCATGGTGGAACTAACATTAACAGTGGTATGGAATTAGCTTTTAGAGTATTGAAAGAACGTAAATATTATAATCCTGTTAGTTCTATATTCCTTTTGTCTGATGGGTAAGATGGAGGAGCTGATTTAAGGGTTAGATAGAGTTTAGAAAAGCATCTATCGTAAGAATGTTTTACTATTCACTCTTTCGGATTTGGTTCTGACCATGATGGTCCTTTGATGAACAAGATTTGTAGCTTAAAGGATGGTAACTTCTATTATGTAGAAAAAATAAATTAAGTTGATGAATTTTTTGTTGACGCTCTTGGTGGACTTTTCTCAGTTATTGCACAAGAAATTATTATAGATGTAGAACTATTACTTCATTCATAATATAAAAAATTCTTTTAGAATGCTAATGTTTCTAAAATATATGGAGATATGTGGAGTGTAATTAAATAAGATACTTAATATCGTGTCTAAATTAATTAATTATTGAGTGGAATTTCAAAAGATTTTATTTTTGAAATTACTATTCCTGCTAATAATGTTGAAAGACTTGAAGACTTTGAAAGAAATGCAGAAATAGTAAAAGCAACGGTTTCTGCTATTCCAGTTGATCCCACTTATACAACAAAGGTAGTTAAAGATAATAATTTAGTTTTGACACTATTTACTTAGAATGAAAAAGTAGCCTAGGACTCAGAAATTAATGATAGTGTAGAGTTAAATTACTTACGTGTAAAGGCCTCTGAAGCCATGGACTAAGCTATGAAAGAAGCTGAATAGTAAAAGTATGAATCTGGTTAACAAATTCTTCAATCTATGATTGAACGTTTTGATAAGTCACATCCTAAAAATAAAGAAAAGCTTTAGCTCATCAAAAAGGATTTAGAAGAATGTCAATAAAATGCTAAGCCTGGAGTTTATGAAAGTGAAGGTAAATTCAAAATGCTTATGAACATGAATGCAAATCTTAAGCAATAATCAAGAGCAATTGAAAAATGTGACATGTATTAAAATTGTTTATAATAAGAAATGGTTTCTAAAGTAAAAGCAAAAAAAGGACTATTTTAGTGAAAAAATAAGTAGCGAAATAAAAAATTAATAAAATTTATTTGTGTTCACAATTCTAGTGACTGAGATTTTTATTTTCTATAAATATAATAATTGTATTTATTATCATATAAAATTTCTTCTGCTAAAATAAGTTTTTATAAAATTATATTTTTGACTAAAAAAAACTTAATATTCGTTAAATAAATTTCCTTTTTAGCAATAAAATTGGATAAATGTAAAAATTTGACTTTTAACATTAGTTAATGTTGTTAATCAAAATAAAAGTTAATATTTAAAAATTTTTCTCTAACAACTTAATATCTTTATTTTTATCTATCTTTATTAATAAGTGGATTCGGAAAAATAATAAATACAAATATATAAATAGTAAATATTTCAATAAAATTACAATAATTTAGAAATAATGAATCAATAATTAAATGAATTGATAGATATATTCAAATATGTAAGCTAGCTAACTATTTTTTTAGTTCAGTTTAATTTAGTATAAATATTTATTATAGAAATGGTGGTTGTGTTTAGTTTTTTCTTTTATAATAATTTTTAGTATTTTTAGTTAGTATTCTTGATAGATTTAATCAAATACATTTCTTTTTTGTTGTTATTTTTAGTCTAATTAAAAACTTTTAAAATTTTTATAGACCTACTTTTTCTTTTATTACTTTGAAGAAGCACGAATAAGTTGTCTATGTCATGGAAAATTTTGTTGTGATTAGTAGTTTCAGTATATTATAGTTTTAAGTTTTTGATAGGCTAATTAATTAACATGATCCTTTCAAATAATTAACTTCTTTTTTTCATCCCTTTTTCTTTGTTTTATTAGAGGATTGACTAATTTAAGCTCGTCTTTTGTAATTTGATCATCTACCTTTTTGAGGTTTTGCTAATCTTATCCTTTTTTAGCAAATACTGAGTATTTTTTTAACTTATCTCTTTTGATTTCTTGTCTTTCCTGCACTCCTCCATTAACATTATTATTGGCAGATTAGAAACTAACAGCAGCTCCTTGCTTATTTGCTTATTCTCTATGTCTTTTAGTTTCTTCTACATCTGTGAACTTTCCTGATATCAACTCTAATGTTTTTGAATCCATCAAAAATACATTAATTCTTTGTTGAACTTTTTACAATAAATGCTTGTATGGATTTTCTTTTACTACATCTTCTTCTGCTTTGAATTTTTAGAAGTCGTGGATTCCTTGTATTTTATCGCAAGCGATTCTATTATTTACAGGTGAAGGATCACGCTTTTTTTCTTAATGATTATTTGGTGAATGGAGAATATCTAGACGGTTCATAAGAACTTGCTAATATCCTTTATTATGGGCTAAGGGAAGGATAGGAGTAATGCCATTTTCTTCTAATTCACTCTATCTCTAAACTGCATCAATATTATTTTAGAATTTCTCTAAACTGAGCTTTCTAGTCTCTCTTCTTGCTCTTTTACGAATTGGAGGATGCTCTATTCCTATAGCAGTAGTTAAGGGTGTATTAGAAGGTGATCCAATTGACTCATTTTAAGGCTATTCTTGTATAACTTATTGCTATATTTAAACTATGTTTTAAGGTACCTATTAAAGACCTAAATTAAGTATGCTATTGCTAGTTGAGGAAGTGAATGTTAAAGGATTCTAATTCTATTTGTTTTCAGGAGAAGCATTATTAAAATTGCCATTAGAGCTATTATCAGTGTAATTATTATGATTAGGAGGGCTATTTTCTATTAATACAGACTCCGTTTTAATTGAATTCATCTAAGGTTTGTCTCTGATACGATCAGTCATACTTTATCCTTCAAATCTCTTGCTACTTAAGTTGTTGGTCAAGCCTTTGCTAGCAGAGCTACTGTAACCATTTTAAGATGAACCAACAGAAGATAAAAGATGAGAATTGTAGTTTCCATAATTAGTTGATGAAGTTATATACTATGGTGAGCCAGTTAAATTTTTACTTGTACTAAGCAAATTTCCAATAGAATTTTAATTAATTTTGCTCAAATCAACACGAGTTGAGGTTGAAGACATAACGCTTGGATTGCTTTACAAATTATTTCTTGATTAAAAGCTATTTTCTTTGATATCAATCTAAAGCGATTTTTGAGCTTTCATATGAGCCTATGGTACTTTTGTAGAAGAAACTAGCTTTTCAAGCTACGAAGGTGATTTCTTGCTACTAACTTAGAGGTTTGAAATGTTTGAAACTGAAATATGATTTTTATTTTTTAATCTAGAAGCTGATGTGGCTTAATTTCGAGAAGAGGTTTTTGATAAATAAATGCCATTTTGATTACTGCTATTTAATTAGGGTGAACGCAGTCTTTCATCGACTGCATAGTTGTTACTTGAAGAATTATTATTATTTGGGTTAGAACCTGCTGCTGCTGCATTATGAGCGTTGGTTTGGTTAGATGAAAAATTAAGATTGCTTGAGTTATTAGCAGAATTGATAGAGATACTATGAATTCTATTGGATCCTACTGCTTAATTTTGGTTAGCTGAAGATATACCGATTGAGCTAATATTCTGCAATGTCTATTGAATTTGCTTAACATTTTAACTAGGATTGTTTGAAGAGCCTCCATTTAAATAATTATTATTTCCTAAAGAACTTTAATTGCTAGTGTTATGTGAAGATTTTCCAGCTTGGGTTGTGCTAATATTAGTTTAAGTTTGAGCAGAGCTCTAAATTTTGCTAGGTGAACCACTTATCGAATTCATAGATATTTAATTGCTATAATTAAAATGTGGTTGTGACTAAGCTCCTAAATATGTTTAAGGAGGAGGTGATAATAAATTTTATTGGGTAGAACTATTTCCATTTTACTGCTAAATTTATGGCTAGCTAGTTTACTAAAGTGATTGAACGTTAATTATTGAATTTTTTGTTTTCTTTTATTCTTGTTCTTTATTTTCATTAAGTATTTTAGATGTGTTAAAGGAGTATTACTTCTAAAAAGTATTTGGTGGGCTCACTGTGCTAAGAGAAATTAAACTTGGCACTGTAATCGAAGGTTCTTATTTTTTTAAAGTTAAGACTGGTGTTTATGTTACAGATTATTGATTAGATTAAGGTTGTGACACAGTTGATTACTAATCCCCTAAATCACCTAAGTTGAATGTTGCCACTTTTACAATAGGCTAAGGCTTAACTAATTTTAAAGAGTTGGCATAAGAAAAACACTTACAGGGCGAAAGATCTGGAGAGGTAAGCAGTTCTTTGAATTTAAACCATTCTGTTTTTGAATAATTTTTGAGAGGTTCATCCATAATTTCGAGGATCTTCTCAAAATAAATTGTGAGAGACTCAATTATAAAAAATAAATCTGTATCACTATTCCTTTTTTGTGTAGCTGACATTTAATTTTAAATTATTTTATTTTATTGTTTAAGATGAAGATTTTTAGTCTTGAAATCAACCAGAAATGAACAAGATTTTCCTATTAAAGTCTTTCTGTCACTCTTTACTCTCTTTAATTTGCTTTTTTGCTTGCTTTGTTCTTTCCTTTGACGTGCTTTATCTTGCTTTTGTTGATTGGCTTGTTTTCCTTCTAAGTTAGAATGCTTTTAAAATTTATTATTTTCTTTTTTTATTAAATATCAGTGAAATTCTTTTTTTTTGTTTTTTCTGGCTATTTTGTTAATTTAATTTCGCTTTAGTTAATTGATTTCATCTAATTTAATTGATTGCTTGTATACATACATACAGACATGCCTGATTTCTTTATCAAGATAACATTATTCAATACATTCATGATAAAATTTAGATATTAAAAGATTTTTGAATTGATGATAACCAGGTTCGCAAATATATAAATTAATTCAATGAATGATTGATTGATCTTTGATAAAAAGTTTTTGAAATTGACTGACTTTAAGAGAGTCCAATCATCGAGAGGATGATTTGATTTGAACTTAATTTAGTTGAAATACAAACTTAAATAAACCGACTAATCTATTTGTGATTTTATATTTAAAATTACTTCATAAGCCATTTTAAAATTAGTTTTTGATAATCTTAATAATCTTAATTTATAGTCTATGAAAAGTAGCTATTATATAAAATATTCAAGCTTAGCTAAAAATCAATCAATTTAGTGGTTGCGCAATCAAAAATATTAAGACATAATTAAAAAAGTTATTGATTGGATATTAATACTTCAAATATTTAAATCAAATTATTAATTTATGATCATTTATACAAATTTTTATAAATAAAAAAAGTAAATTCAAAATAATTATGAAAAAAATTCATTAAGATTTTGCTGCTTTATAATTTCTTTTATGCTTGCGTTTTTTTTATTTTTCATTAATTTATGTAAACTATTAATTTAGAAAGGAGATTATTTTAATATCTGCATAAATAATATATATTCTTTAATTATATTATGTTTGCTTGAAAGATAATACACTTATTAATCATTCTATATCAATTCTGATTAAATTCGAAAAATCATAACGAAGGTTATGTTTAAAAAATGTGATTTTCATAATTAAGAAAGTAATAAATAATTAAGTATTTCTTCTCATAATTTTAATTTAGTTTAATAGAATTTTATCACAAAAAAATAGACAATAGTCACTGACTGTAAAACTTTTTGATAGATTAATTTAATCATTTTACACTGGAAATATCAAAAAGAAAAATATCTTCTATTTTTCTCATAGCAACAAACAAATAGATAAATTTACTCAAGCATGTATACATACATAAATACATACAAACCTATGCGATTAAATTTTACTACAGCAAAATTAATGGGAATTTATTTTTGACTGATAATTACATTAAAAAATATTAATTCATTCAGTTATTTGAAGTCCTTCAAAGAAATCTATGTAATTGATCTTATTTTATTAAAAATTCAATAAAGATCTTAAAAAATAAAAAATAAAGCTTACTTTGCCTTAGTTGTTGTCATTAATAAAGCCTAAAATTTATTCTACAGAAACTTCACCCAAAGGTAAATTTCCATTCTAAAGTAAATATGTAAATTCTTCTAAATTTACAATACCACTTCCATCCTAATCAAGTTATTTAAATGATTATAATATCATATTCTTATTCTTGATTGAAAACTATTCTGCAAAAGCATGAATGAATTCTAAAATAATAAAATTTGTGAATTTAATTAATTTTGATTTTGTATGTTAATTAAAAATAAAAACTTAATTTCTATAATAAATAAAAAATACCTTCTTAGCTTACTTCTCCAGAATTATCTTCATCCATCTTCTAAAAAATATCTTTCAATTCTTCTTCACTAAATTTGTTAGCTCCCGACTAAAATCTAGCCATACCTTAGAAATAATTAATTTTATTTCAATAATTTTTAAATAATCTATAAGATAAATAAGTCAAGCGATTTTTTTTAATAAAATAGGAATTTTATACCTGTTAATAGCTCATCTAAAGAAAGTTGTCCATTTCCATTTTCATCGATTGCAGTAAAAACCTTAAAAACAAGTATTTAAAAATTCATATTAATAATCAAATTAAATTAAATTAGGATTTACAGCCTGAAGTTTATCAATGTAATGCTAAGGAATTTTACCAACAAGAGACATTAGCATTCTCCTTTTTAAATTTTCCTCTTGAACTAATTTCATTCTTTGCTCTTCTTCTTCTTGAAGCCTTCTCAATCTCTCCTTTTCTTCCTCCATTCTTCTCATTTCTTCTTCAAGTCTTCTTCTCTCTTCTTCCAGCCTTCTCCTCTCATCTTCTTCTTATTATCTTTTCAATGCATTAAGCCTCTATTCTTCTTCATAATCAACTTCATCAATACTTTTTTTTTGTTTGTTAAAAATTTTTCTTAGATTAAAAATAAATAAATAAATAAAATAATACAATTGTGAGTAAAATTTTTTAAGATTCGCAAAAGTCTTCTCAGTCAATGATTAATCGAAAATAGGAGAGTTGTCTGACTAAATTATCCACTCGTGATCTAAGCACTATTTTATACTGATTCGCTTTCTTTCATTTTTAGTAAGCAGTTTCGATAGCAAGTCTTTAAGCTTTTGTTGATTATAATAAAGTATGGTTTAAGATAAAATTAATGAGTAAAATATTTTAATTTAATTTTAAAGCTTTTTTAATATGCAAATTTTATTTTTTATTTGATAATTAGTTCAGCTGAATGAAATAGATTATTAAAAAAATCAATAAATACAGCTTGCTCCAAAGTTTTTATTAACATAACAAAAAAAAAATAATTTAATTAATTGATATTTATTAAATGATTTTCTAAATTAAATTTATAAATTTAAAAACAAGTTCTAAATTCCAAGTGAAAAATAATAATTTATTTGCAATAATATCAATTAAATTATAAACAATTTAACTTTATCAAAAAAATTTAATCACTTTTTAGATATTTATGAAAATAGTTGAAAAAATAACATAATTAATCAAGTTAACAAATTAGAAATTATTTATTTATTTTTTATCTTAATGCAAAAACTATTTATGTGTTTCATTCTTTCATTTTTATTATATTATGAATTTAATATTTTTGAATAAAAAAATGAAATTAAAAATTCTTTGTTACTTCCACACTGCAATTATGGAAACACTACTTAGTGAATGTAAATATACCCTTTTTTATTTGGTCTAAAGATTTTTGAGGATCTAAGCTTTAAAAGGGATGCTAACCAGAAAATAGAATGTACAAAAATACCCCAACATTCCAACTATTGCTCACTTCAATATTTCTTCCTTCAAGCTATTCTGGGGCTAAGAAAGGTAACTTTAATTTTTTAATTTAAAAAAAAGTTAATTTATCTAAAAAATTCTAAGCTCTAATTTACCTCTTGAATTTATGGTAATTATGATTCAGATTATTTCTTATCTTTGCTTTATAAATTAATTCCTAAATCAATCAGCTTAATAGAGTTATCATCATTTTTATATTTTAGCAATATTTTTGACGATTTTATATTCCTAATAAATTATTTATTTAAGTTGTTTAGCATTTAAATTGCTGTAAATATTATACTAATGTATAATTGCTTTTTAATGGCTGTGTAGTAATGCAGAACATATTTATTAAACTATTTTAGCACATTGCCTTTCATTATAGTTCTACTTCTTGGCTACAAATTCTAGCACCGATCCTCCTTAGCAGTACCTTTTTAATTAATAAATTAATTATAATTAAATGAATGAACCAATAAAACATTTAATTATACTCTTCAACAATATGAAATTTATCTATACTTTCGTAAACTTAGAATACCTTTAGTATATTTGGATGATCCTACATTTAAAAATTTTTTGATTAGCAATTAGCATTTCTTAACTTTGAAATCAAAATATTACAATTTTAAGAACTACTCCTATATCTGAATAGAATTAGCTAATGTTACTAATGTGTTTTTTTTATACTTCCTTTAAAATAAACTTTTCTCCTTTATATTTAAAAAATAATTTTTTTTAGCATTTCTACTTCACAATAAGGCAATTAATATACTTGAAATTTTGTGTTCTACTAATGATATTTATCCTGATGAAGAAACCTTCATTACTTTTTTTACTTCATATTGCTACTCGACGCTTTCTAATAAGCATATTATTAGTAATTTTATTAATATAGATCAATTTACAAGTCAAAATAAAAGATGGCTTAGAGATATTAATTGATTATTTCTTCATTTTAATTAATTCTACTTTGTTTTTTTGTTTTGTTTTAGTAAGTCTAAAAATCAAAAGAATTTCAATATAAATAGTAAATTTTTTAATTATGATCCAATTAATCAATTTATATAGTTAATATTAGATGAGCTAACAAATCGAAAAAGGCTTTATTCAATTATTCATACACAAATTAAAGCCAATATCATAATTAAAACCTAAATAAAGTCCATTAATTATAATTTTTAGTTCCTATTTATAATTAATTCTATAATAAATTTATTTTTCGAAATAAAAAACATCTACTTGATTACTCATTACAAGTAATATATTTTTAAAATAGCATATTGCCATAAAAATATGGAAAAATTGCAAATTATTCTAATAAAAAAAATTAAATGTATATCATGCTTAAAAATTTATTTTAATATTGCAAGTGCAACTATAGTGTTTTCAGGAAAGTTGGAAACTGATTGTATAAGATGAATATTTTTTAAAATAAATATTATAACATGAAAATACTATGAATAAGCTTTAATTTGGTATATGTAAATATATTTTATCTTTTAATTTCCTTTATATTTAATAATAAAAATAATAAATATTATATGGTTTATTTAGTATTTTTTTATGTTTAAAAAATAAATAATAATAAATTAAGTTTATTTTTAAATAAAAAAAAGTTAGAAATATAAAATTTAAAAACCCGCCTATTATATTTTTTATTAGGTTTTAATAGGAAGATTAAAATCATCTTTGATAGAATTTTATTTGTAAATGTATTACTGAGTCCACTTCAGTTTACATTTAATACTTAAAATATTGATTTTTTCGAAAGATTATTAAAATAGATAACCTTATCAGAAAGAGAATAGGAAGACATAATAAAAGAAAAAATTAAACATAGAAATGTAGTAACAGACTAAAACCATATTTATGTAAGCAAAAAGTTAAAATATAATACATTAAGAAATTCAAATTCATATATAATTGTTATTTAAATATTTTAAAATAATTAAGTTGAATAAATTTCTTGTGAATATTTTTTTTATATTTTTTTAGATATATTTCTGATAAAAAATTTTTTCTTTAAAAAAATATATGTGTCAAATTACTTTAACTTAATAAGTAAATTAACTAAATTACGATGTTTTCCGAAGATTAATTAAAATTGATAACCTTACCAGATAGAAAATAGGAAGATATTTGAACAAACAAAAATAGAAAATAGAATCAAAATAATATACTATTAGCATATTTATGTAAGTATTTTTAAAATAATATATAAAGATGTTAGAATTGAGATAACATTTTTAATTAACTATTTAAATAAATTAAATATAGCAAAGTATTGATATTATTTAATACATTTTTTATATAATTGATTATTTATTCTTTCAATAAAAGCTTATGTATAAAATTAAAATTTAGGATAGTGCTTATATGCTAACATAATAGGTATTATATTAATTTAGCCTTAATTAATAATCCTCACAATAAATAACAAAATATTTGGTTTTGATAGAAGATTTTTTTATTATTAAATTTATAGATTTCAGTATCTGCAAGAATGTAAAGTTTCTCAACCTTTAAAAGTGTATTAAGGAATTTACAGATTCTTAAAGGTTTATTTGAACCTTAAATTGATTAACAAAACTAAAAATAAAATAAAAATAATTAAATCAGAAAATAAGTTAGAACTAAAATATGACAAATAAAAATAAAAACACTAAATTTTAGGTTTTATTGTTGTTATTATTATCATTCAACATAATAAAATCTCAAACAATAAACCTGTAGAAGATAGTAAATTTACAATCAAATGAAAGATACATTCAAAGCTTGTCTGATTTTGTGAAAGAACCAGCGTATGAACTAGATTTGGTTCCATCAGCATCCTCTAGTCTACTGCAGCCTTATAGCTTACTATCTACAGATAAGAATTCTCCTCCATTGTTAGATATAGCTACATTTAACTAAGGAGTATCAACCAAGTATATTATTGGAATACAATAAGTTATTCAGCAAGATAAAATTTAGCTCTCATTAGTCTACCAGTAATTGAGTATAGATAAAGAATGCTCTTGTATAAAATAAAAAACATTTAATCCATAGCCTTTAGATGAAGTTTAAGCTAGCTCTGATTAGCTGAAATTATATGGGAGTTTTTATTCAAGTACTGCAGGTTTTATATCATACATGGCAGGAAATGTTTACAAATCATACAACTTCTAAATTAATAGTCAGGGAGAAGCAACTTTTAAATATCTCAGTGGTGTCTCATTATATGATCATGTTGCAATCTTAGGACCTCAAAACTCTATATACATAATTTAAATAGCAAACAATTACTACCAGCTACTTAAATTTGATGAATCTTTTAATTAAAAATTTGTTAAGGAAACATATGAAGATTGTCAAGCTGAAATACATTTGATTGATACTGGAAGGAATTTCTTTAATTATTGTTATTCTATCAAAGGCTCTTACATAAAAACAGTTTCGATAGATTTTACAGTAGAAAATTTTTAATTTACTTAGATTGATTTGAATATGGATTAAGTAGTCACACCTTAGCTTTAAAGAATTGGAAACTAAATCTTCATTGGTCTTACAGATTAATTGAACAAAAAATTTACTATTTTGACATTAAATTCAAATCAAAGCATCATTGACTAACAGTTAAGTTTATAATCATAGGTTACAATAGATTTAACTCCTCTATTTATAGTAAAGTTCATCTCAACAAATTTACTAATGTTCTACCCAAGTAGCGTTCTCCACTATAGTAGTAACATGATCTACTTATATGATTTGAACAACTAAGTTTTAATCTATGAGAACTATGTCTGTGAATTTAATCTCTACATAAATAAAGTAGAAAATCTAGGAAATCAAATTATGATATATCTTTATGATAAAATAGGAAATTATTAAAGTACTCTTGCAGCTGAAATAAATAACCCCTCCTTAATTATTCAAACCTAAACTTCAACTACAGAACCTATAACTTTGAATATAAAGACTATTTCTACTACTACTTACCAAGTGTAAATTAATGTTAATATAGTTTAACAAAATACAATTTTATTTACTCAAAGCTTAGTAAGTTTACAAAATACAATCGAAAGCATTCAAACTCAAAATTTGTACACTATTCCTATTGAGGACTTTGTTGTAGGCTCAGACTTAGATTTAACTGTAACAGTAGATCAATCTAAAGGAGCTATCTTAAATCCTAAGATCGTTAAGTATTTACAAATACAAGGTAATGATTAAAATGTTATTGATTAATCTTGCTTATCCTACTAAACAGATGGGTATTTTTCATCTATGTTCCTGTGTCCTGTTTATTTCCCTTAATAAGGGTAAGTTTATTATTTACGTGCAGTTATTCCAGGCTGTTAAGGATAAACAGGTTAATAAAAAGGAGATTTTGTAAGTTATAGAAGTAAAAACGTCTTTAAATATCCTTTGGAGTATATAGACAACTATGGTTCTTTCAATTTAAAAATAGTCCCACCTACTTCTGAGATTTACATTTACATACCTTATATTGATTTCTCCTAAGGTATAGGAGGATAATTTAAATATAATAAGATACAAGTTTTATGCTCAGAAATCAATTTCACATTTGCTTCAGATCCTGCTTACAATATTCTGTTTACTCTATGTGGTAAAACTGTTACATAGACTATTTTTAGATTTAGTTCAAGTGATGAATTGATTCAAGAAGTTAGTACTTATAATCTAGATATTGACTCTTCATAGCTGACTAATCTCATTTGCATTTAAGGCACACTTTTTATGTATAATAGCATAAATATTATCGCCTATGACTATATAAACCCAGGTTTTATCGGTTAGATTAGCATTCCAGCAATTGCTTAAGGAAAGAAATAATAAGTTACTCTTTTTAAATCTTCCTTTTTGATAACCGTCCTTGATGATCCACTAACAACAATTGCTTAATTCTCATATAACAACTTTAAAACAAATGATCCTACTTTTATGAGAAATTTATAAATTGATGAAAAACATCATGTAAATAGTTAAGCAGTTATCATTCCAAAAAGATAGTCAGAATAAGAATTTGCTTATATCTTATCGACTAAGCCAAATACCTATTATATGTATAGGATAAACAGTAAGTTGTGGTCTAACTAACTCTATGCTACTTTTACATTTGATTCTAAACAAACTGTAATAAGCTCATATCTCTTGTATATGATCAATCCTCAGTAATATACTTTTATCCTTGAAGAGGCTAGTGTTTTATATTAATTAGGAATAACTTCTGATGATTTCAATTCTAATTTATCCCAAAATGCTCTAATAAATCTTTAGATTTCCTAATAAAACCATGTGGTTAAATCATAGAATCTGAAGAGTGTAAATTCTGAATAAAGAATCATTTAAAGCTTATAATCAGAAACAAGCTCTCTAAATATTAACTATATAATAAATAGAAATGCTAGCGCCTAGTATGGTGTTGTTAATAACTAAGCAAGTACTTTGTAGCAAATTAGAACCTAAATCTAAGACTCTAACTTCTAAGTTGGTTAAATTTTCTCATTCTATGACTGGTAAGTGTTTAATAGTTGCATTCTTGGGTGGTAAAATGAAGACTCCTATTCTAAAGTTATTTAGAGAATATAAACCTAACAAGAAGGTGTAGATAAATAAGTGTTTACTATTTTATACAAATTTTAAGCGACTATATATAAAGAGAGTATTCAAAGTTTCTTTTTGATTTAAGGATAATTTCAAGGATGTGTAGTTTTAGATGACATGGGTTCTTTATAAACTAATGATAACTTGAACTATTAATTCAATTTATATGTTATCTGTGAGAAGTAGATCAGTCAGTACTAAATACACTATTCAGTAGATTAGCAAACCAACAAAATTATAACTTCTTCAGTTTCTACCCAAGGTACTTATACAATAACTTCTTAAGGAGGATGGAGTGTTTTGTCATTTAAAAGAATAATAAGTGCTAATAATTAGTTAATTTTATACTCAAATTCATTTTTAGAAAATATTTGCGAAGTTATTTTAGATAGCTAAACTCAATAAGCTTAATATAATTGGTTATATGGGTTTTATTATGAAGCTAGCATTAACATAGTATAAATATATGATACCTAATTGACGATATACCCCAATGGTTTAATTTAAACTTTATTAAGATCAAAAAAACAATTGGCAGCTTACAACATTGCTACTCTTTTGTAGTAATACAATTTTATTGTTTCAGGAAATGATCAAATTTCATAAGTAGATCAATATGAAGATACCAAATTTAGAATAGCATTTAAAAATTCATTTGTATATGATATAACATTTAATGTAGATGCTATTGGATAGTTGAAAATATCATCTGTGACTTAATATTATTACTAAGATGCATTCTCTAACTATATTTCAGGTTTTATAGGTACAAAATACACTTTATTGTTTGGGGAAAATAATTAAAAAATATTCACAATTGCTTTATACTCTAATTCAAACAAAAAACAAAATATCTATTTAATTGAGTCAACAATATAGATTTAAAGTGGATATATCAACAACTCCCCTTCAAGTATTATAGAATTTAATCCCAACAAAATATAAATTAATGATGTTACTGGAAAATTTATTATCTTAAATGTTGAGGATGCACTAGGTATATAAATGATCTAAAGTGAAAATTCATTGTCTTAAAAAGCAAATACGTCAATTCAACCTTTAGGATAAAACAACCCAGATAATTCTATAACCTTTTTATTAACAGCAGGAACTAAATCCTCAGCATCAATACAACTCTTTAATTTAATAAGCATTATTAATATCATAATATTTTTATTTTGAATTTATAACTTAAACTAATGAATGATAATTATTATATATATATATTTAAATTAGTGTTGATTCATAATGAAATTTTTTGTATCCACCTATATTTGATTTAAAAAAATTATAAAAATTTATTATAAAATTTGATATATAAATCATCCGATATATTGCCTTCAGCACTATTATAATAAATTTACCTACATATATATCAATAAATTTTTTTATAAGTATTATTTTAAATAAAAATTATTTCAAATTTTTTTAGTATAAAAAATACATTGCTAAATTGAAATTAAATTATAATACATTTTAAAATTATAATGATGAAATTTTTCTCTTTACTTTTTTTATAAATGTTTTATCAAAAAATCAAATAATGATTGATTTTCTTTTTAAAATATTTTTTATTTCCAAAACACTAGTTAATTTTTGTATCGATAGTTATTTTTGTTATAGAATAAATTAGTTTTTTCTTTTCTTTTCTATAGGATAACATTAAAAAAAATAAATGGTTAAATAAGATAAGAAAAAAAAGTAAAGCAGAAAATATTAAAAGTGAAAGAAGATTTGGTATAGATAAATTTAAATACGTTAATAGTTTTTTTATTATTTTTGAGTAATTATAGTAAGTAATAAAATTCAAAAACTGAAATAGATGCTATAATATGTTAATACTAAATGATAGAAAGGAAAAATAAAAGTTTGTTTGTTAATCAAGTAAGTAAATTTGTTAATATTAATTGTTTTTTTAACATTCTTTATTTTTAAACACATTTAGAAAATAATTTCATATTAATTTATTTAAAATATTGATTAAGCTTAAACAAAGTATTTTTAAATAAAGATTTCTTAATTTTTCTGATCAAATTGGATTTACAGATAAGATTATCACTATTTTTTGTTTGTTTGTTTGATTGTTTTCTATTAATTTTCTTAAAATTGTAAACTCTTGAAGAGAATAGAAAGCTTTCCTAAAAGAGATACTCAAAATTTTATTGGTATTTGTTAAAATAGATTTGAATAAAAGAATTTATTATAGAAGAATAAATACATTATTATACATTAATATAGGTTTGCATTATTATTATAACTATTATAAAATTAAAATATTTATTTATATATTTTATATATTATCTTATAGTTTTTGTAAAAGAATTTCTATTGCCTTTAAGATTTAGAAATACTAATTGAATGATTTATATATTTATTGGTTGATCGATTAACTGATTAGAGAGAGGAAACAATTTCTGATATCCTATTTACTTAGGATCTTTCATCAGTTTCTAAATGCTAATAAATATATTTAAATAATTCTTTTATATCTTTTTCCATTCAAACCAACTTATAAGCTAATATATTTAATAGAGTCTACTGTTTTAAAATAAAATTTTAGTATGAAAAGTTTTAAAGCAGTTGAGAGCCTCCTGATTGGGCAAGATAATTCAGAAGTTATTTATATTTAGTTGGTTTATATAGCTAAATTATATTGCCCAAGTCAATTGTAGTCTGCAAGCCTTTTAATTCAGCATATTTAGAGAGAAGCACTCTCGTCTTTAAATTAGTTGTTTTTAATCTATTCTAGCTTAGCAAAGGCATCCATAATATCTTAGGGAACATCATCTTCTTATTACCCATTAGAGTACTTATTTAAATTAGCCTTTGAAAAGTGCATTTTTATGTCTTTAGGAGTGAGCTTTAAACGGTAAACTGGTCTTTCTTCGTATTGGAATTACATCTCTGTCTGATTTAGAAAAATTGTTGTTATTTATTTTTAATATATTATTAGTTTTTTTTATAAATTAATTAATTAATTATTAAATTCAATATATCCAAAGCTTATCTATTTAATAATGCCAATTGTTATATCAATTTCCATTTATTTTTAACATGAGATGACATCAAGGAAGAGTAAAACAGATAATATATAAATATTCTTATTGTTAATTAAGTAATGCTTTAAAGACAAAAATAGTCATCAAGTACTAGTAGAATTATAATTTAATTTAATTGTATAAATTAATTTAGTAACTTTAAAATGTATCAAAAATCTATTTTAAATTTTTATGATAGACCATTAAAATATACAAAAATAAAATAATTTGGGTCCTTAAATAATAGTTCAAGTTTTTGCTCTAACTTTATTTACATTCAATTCAATACATTATTAATTTGAATATAAATAATTTATTTTTAAGAAAGCTATTTATATAAATTTTTGATTTCGTCAAAATCGTCAAATTTAAAACTCTTGATCGTCATAGAAAATTAGTAATTGTCATATATATTTGCATACTATTAAACTCAATGACAATACAATTATCAAAATGCGTAAATTGTTTGCATTATATTATATTTACTTTATTTTGTATGCAATTTACTATTGCTAATTTTGTATTTAATTAGCATATGATAGATAAATTATTATTTAAGTCTAGCATATTTTCATAGCAAAATATAAGTTGAGCAATCCTGATATTTAGCCTTCATTATAAACTAGGTATTATTAGTTTTATATAAACTCCAAAATACTAATTCTTATATAATCTAATTTTCTCTTATCGTCACTTTAATCTTGAATATTATTATTTTATTAAATAAAATCCACAAATCAAAATATCAATTTGCCTATATCATCAAAATGGCTTAATTTAGATTAGGAAATTAATATATTTTATACTCTACTACTCAATTTAAGTATAACTGTGCTTTTTTAGCTATCTTTAATGTATATATATTAATATTTTTATACTTTTTTGTTTGATAAAAGCTAATGTAAAATGTAATTAAATTGATTTATAAAGATTATTTATTAAAAACTTATGAATTTGTTCAAAAATTATGCGTTTTAAGTTAGAAAAATGAAAAAATAATTCAAATTGATTTAAAGTGAAATAACATAAAGATAAAGAAATAAATTTTCATAATATTTATTAATTATTTAGACAAAACTTAAAATAACGCTTTTAACACTAAAGGAATTTCGAAACAACAACAGTAAAAGCATTTGATTAAGAATAAGATTTCTATGAATATATTTTCAATAAAATATATTAAAAATAATATTTTTTAAGATAAAAATTTATATTATTAAAAGAATAAAGAGTATTTCTTCTTAAAACACTAAAGCAATTCAGAGATTAGATAAATAACTGATATTTTGTTGATATTCATTAATTTTATTATGTATATATAGTTAACATTTTTTATTTATAAGTTCATAAATATTTTTTTTACAAAAAAACATTATAATTGCTCATTTTACTCATATTTATATATTTATGGTAAAAATCAATCAAATGAAAAATTTTTGAATTATTTATTTGAAAAAAAACTAAAAAAATTAAAATAATAATCGAAATTAGAAAAAAAAAGGTTTTAGTTGATAAGGGTTTTAAAATGTTGCAATTTTTACTCAAAAATCTACAAAATCTAAGATCATGATTGCAGTTATAATATAAGACAAAAAGTAAAAAATTTGTAAAATAAAATTATTATCATTTAGAAAAACTCTGTAGTAAAATTAATATGTAATTGAAAAGAGTTATTAATATATGATACTAAATACAAACATAAAATGATTTCTCAATTTTTACAGATAATATTAATAAATAAATACATTTAAACTGGCTCAAATAACTTAGATAAATCAATAGCTCCTTATTTTATACTAATCAAATGCTTTTGGGTTTTATTATAATTCTTTCTTCAATTCATCTAGCATTTTAAATTTTTAAGGTTTACCTGTTACAGTCAATGGAAATTCATTTACAAATTTAACATATTTAGGGACTTTATAATGAGCTATTTAACCTTTGCAGTATTCAAAAATATCTTTGCCTTCTAAGACTTAGTCCTATTTTAACTTTATTAAAGCGAATGTTTCTTCTCCAAACTTTTCATCAGGTACTCCTAAAACCTACACATCCTAAATACTTCTATGAGATCTCAAATATTCTTCTATTTCTCTTTATATTTATATTGTTAATTTAGTACATATAAAGCAAAAGCAAAAAGAATTTGAATGATTAAATAAAATATTACTTTGGATAAATGTTTTCACCTCCTCTAATAATCATTTCTTTAAGTCTACCTACTATTTTCATGTAACCTCTCTCATCGATTATTCCCATGTCTCCTGTTTTTATCCACTAATCTTAATCTATTGTTTTGCTCGTAGCTTTTCTGTCTGCCCAGTATTTTTCCATCACACCAAATCCTCTAATACATATTTCTCCAGATTCTCCAATTGGAACAATATGACCTTTTTTATTTATTATTTTCACCTCAGAATGGGGGAAAATTGTTCCTACAGTAGTGCACTTATCTTCCAGACTATCATTTTAATTAGTCTGGAATATAATAGGAGAAACCTCTGTTTATCCATAGCATATCTAAATGTTTGGGACATCCCATTCAGATATTAACTTACTCATTAATGCCTATTATTTATTTAAAACATGATTATTTGCTTGCTCAATTATTTTAAAGTTAATATTCTTAGTTATTAATTTAATTTTTGATTTTCTACAACTTTTATTGATCAGTAATTAAATTCCTTTTAAAACAAACTTTTCAAATTTTGTTTATATTTACTAAAAATAAATCTGATTGATTAAAAACTATATAATATTAATAATTACTTATGGGCATAAAGCTCCAGACATTACACCTTTTTTCAAAGTTGAATAATTATAAATGGAGGGATTGGACTCATATTCTTTAACATATTCTAAAAACATTGTAGGTACACCATAAATCGAAGTACATTTATATTTAGTCACAGATTCCATAGCCTTCTTTGCACTAAAACCTTCACTAGGCATCACTACTGTAGACCCAAAATTTATAGCACATAAATTACCCAAAACCATGCCAAAGCAATGATATAGAGGGACTGGAACACATATTACATCTTTCTCAGAATATCCTAATCTGTTACCTATGAAGAAGGAGTTATTTAATATATTAAAATGAGTTAAAGTTGCTCCTTTTGGTAAACCTGTTGTTCCTGATGTAAACTAAATGTTTGTAGCATCATCTGGACTAGCAATATTCATAATACGGTCCAGTGTTTTAAAATCTTTTAACCCTCCCATTTATAAGACATCTTTGTAATTAATCATACCAGGAGTAACTTCGTCATCTATACGAATTAAATATTTAAGTGAAGGTAACCTTTGGGATTTAAGAGATCCAAACTTGCTTGTTTTTAATTCAGGAGCCAAGTCATTAATGAATTAGATGTAGTTACTTTTTTTGTGATGAGAGGCAAGTACAAGAGCTTTGCATCCAACTAAGAATAATAAAATTCTTTAATTAAAATTGAAAGATGAAAACTTAGATTAAAAATTGAAATAAAGATGAAAAATTGAATGTCTTACCCTTATTCAAACAGTATTCTAGCTCATGCTCTTGGTATGCAGGGTTTATATTAACAAGTATTAAATCAGCCATTGAAGCTGCAAACTAAGTAATACACCATTCATAGTTGTTGGGAGAATAAATACCAATTCTATCCCCTTTCTTTAAGCCCATGTTTAGGAGACCTGCTGCAAACTTTTAAATTTCTTTGAAATATTCTTGATAAGTAAATATTTTATTTTGCTCATGAGATATTAATGCTTGATTATCAGGAAATTTTTCGGATGTTTCTCTAAGCTTTTATCCAATTGTAAGATACTATAGAGGAGTATTGGATGTTCCGTTCAAATAAGACATTTTTTTAGGATGAGAATGTGAACGTGCCGCAGTCATATAAGATTAGCAATAGCTCAGTCTTAAAAGATTTTTAAGCATTTCTACTTATGAGTGTTAATTATGCAAAAAAAACTATAAATAAATTGATTTATGAGATATCTTGTTGGCTAAGATTTATTTATTTTATAAAATTTATTATTTAGATTTTAACTTGCTGTCCATTTCTAGCGTATTTTATGTACCAAAAAATTGCATAATCAATGCATTAAGTTTTTAAATGGAGAGCTTGTTATTACATCACTTTTCTAGCAGTTATTAATATTAATGTTTAAATTATGGTTTTTCATTATATTTAATGAGTAAATATAGTTCTTTAAGTTGTGATCGCAAATTAATTCTAAAATTTAGTTTGAAATTTTAATTTTGTTTGATCAATTTCTTAAATTTTTTTAATTGCATTTGTTAAATTACAACTAAATTTCATTAAAATTTGTTAATTAAAATCCTGATTTCAATAGACATTATCAGAAATCAAATTAAAAAGTTCACGAAACATGTCATTTTTACATGAAGATAGTTTTGAAATGCAATTGCTACTATTTTTATCACATACATTTATTTTACTCACTTTTTTTGTAATCTGAGTGAATTAATATTGCAAATTTTTATATTATTAATCAAAAAAGACAATAAAACTCTAATAACATCAAAAATATAAAATTTTTGTATTTTTAAAACATAAATGCATTTTAATGAATAAAAACTAAAATTTGAGAAATAATTTTACTTTGAATATACTAGTTTTCCACATTAAACTGGTATAAATTTTGGATACCAAAAACCTATCAATCAATAATAAAATTGATTTATTAGCTTTATTTTACTATTTTTTTTAAAAAAATATTCAAATATTTGTTTTACAGGAATAGAAAATATCTTAAAAAGAGATTTAAATAAGTATTACTAAAAACTATAAATAAAAATGTTGTCTACATTTATCACAATTATTTATAAAAAAACACTAATATTTATTTTATCCTGTTTTGTATAATTTATTTAATAAGTATTTTTTCTCAAAAAATGATTAACAAAAAGAAAAAAAAAAGAAAATAACATTACCATTATCATCACAAAAGATTAATAAAACAATGATAAATAAAATGTGAAAGATAATTATGTATGATAAATAATAGTAATAAAATAAAAAGTCCTCATTTGAATTAAATATAAGAGCAGATTTTATTTTATTAATTAATTAGTATTTATATTATATTTATCATATCTTTAATAAGAATTGAGAATATTTCTTTAATAGAAATTCAAAATAAAAACAAAATTTAGCTAATTTAATTATTTTTTAAATGTATTAGAATTTTTTAAGATATTTATATCTAGAAAAACAAAAAAAATATATTTTGTAAAAGTATATTTTAATATTTTTTTTATTTATTTATCAAAATATATTTTGAATCAATAGTTTCTTAGCATAATATAAACTAACAAGGAAAATATGAAAAACAATAGTTAAAATTAATTTTATAAAACTAAATTTTAAAAAATTAATTAAAATTTCCAAATACTTTTAAAATTTTAGAAATATTTTTTAATTTTTTGTAGACGTATTTTGTGATTTATTTTATAAATAATTAATCACTATTTTCTAAATAAAACTTGTTTAATTGTTTAAAAATGTAGAGTAAAATAAAATTAAGTAGCCGCTATTTATTTTAAATTTAGTTATTAATAGTAGTTAAAAAGATTAGAAAGTTATCCATCACTTAATTAAAAAAATAAACTATAATTTGATTGATGCATTTATGGATAAAATCTACTTATGAATGTAATTTTTTTTATAAATTAGGTTTTAAATAAGTTCTATTAATAGTTAATTAAGAGATATTTTATCATTAAATCACATTTCATTTATTTACCTTTTATATTTTTCTTAGATCAAAATTGCTTGTTTATTCATTAATTCATTGAAAATTGATTAGAAAATTTATTAATAAAAGCAATTTTTTAGGAAGAAGAACTTAGCAACTTAAATTCCCTTTTTATTTATTTGTTTGCATATTAATCGCTGTAAAAACACGTCAATCAATTCTAGTTTAAAAATATTCTCTTTTAAACAGTCGATAGCATTTAAGATTAAATTAGGTCTTTGAACTTTTTTTAAGTTAAGAGCTTTTGAAATAACATTTACAATTGATTTACTAACTTACAGATAGCCATTATTAAGATATAAATGTCTGATAAACTAGTTATAAACAGCTTAGAAAAACTATATTTGTTGCGATTTTTAGTTCCAGGCATGAATAAAATAGCTATCTAATTAAAGTGAGTACATTTCATTTAATTTTTTTTTGAACTTTGAGCAATACTAACTCTTCTTTAATACCATTTTTATTTATAGTAAGAGTATTATAGATAGCTCAGATGTAAAGAAAATTAGAAACAATCTCAAATATTGTACTTCAGTTCAAGATTTCGAAATCTGTTTATAGTAAATTTGACTTAAACATTAATATTTTGTTTTAAAGCTTGTAATAAACAAAACAGTGACAATAATATCATTCCAGATAGAGCGAAGTTTTTATCAGATGGCATCAAGTCTCTAACAAACGCTAAAAATTTAGTTTTATATTTATCGTAAGTTAGTTTATAATAAAGGACTAATTATTTGAGATTGTATAAAATTAATTTTTAATTATTTTTAGAGATAACTAATGTATTGGAAGTGAAGGGATAGAATACATAGGCTAGTCCCTAAAGAGTTTGAATTAGCTTGTTTCACTTGAGTTGATTTTAGAGTAACTAATAAATTTAATTTTAATAAATTAAATATTTAATTGCAAATAAGGCATAATTAAATTGGTTGCATCGGAGTTGAAAAGCTTTCTCAAAATTTGAAATTCTGCACTTCTTTACAAAAGCTTGAATTATCTCTTTAGTAACTAAAAAGAATAATAAATAAATAAATACTAATATATGATTTTAAATATTTAATAGTGAAAATTAAATTTCAGATCAAGGAGTTCTCAGTTTAAGTCAAGCTATTGAAAATAACACTAATATGAATCATTTGAAACTCTATTTAGGGTATATAAATCATTTTTTTCATTTTTACTTTTTATTTTAAAAAATATAAAAAATAATTTTTAAATTTTAAAAAAAATTTTCTAAAAAATCTAATTTTGATTTGCGAAATAATAAATTATTCTAAAAAAGTTCATGAACATTAATGAAATGTTTAATTTCTGATTTAGAACTTATCAAATTAATTTTTACAATGCAACTTGATTTTAATTAATTAGAAAAATAGATCAAATTACAATAATTAAATAGTAAGTTAACATAAAACAATTTTCTACGACATTTTTTATTTCATAATTTTAACCTTTCTTTGAGTTAATAAAATCAAAAACAACTATTTTTAAACAAACTAATAAAGGAAGAATTAAATTGGCTTCATTGGTTCTAATAGTATTACAGCAGCAATATCTAAATGTTAAAACTTGGAAAAACTGGAGCTTTCGATATAGTAATTTATTACTTATGCAGTGCTTTAATAAATTTTAAAACTAAATTAGTGAGAATAATATTGGGGATGATGGAGCTTCAGCAATAGGAAAAAATTTAAGTAAATGCAATTATTTAAAGTAGCTCAAAATCTACTTGGGGTAATAATTCATTGATGTCTCAGTTGCAGTTAATAAAATTTAAAAATACATTAATAATTAGTACGAATTAAATTAGTTCAAAAGGAGCTTGTGATGCTGCCTAAATAATCAAGAATTGTGATAAAATATATAATCTTAAGTTTTACATAGGGTATGCTTTACATATTTTTATCAATAAACCAAAGTCAAATTGTATTTTTATTAGAATAAATAAAATTGGTTCAACAGGTGCACAAGCGTTTGGAGAATCTCTCAAAGATCATCCCAGCTTGGAAAAAATTAAAATCTATTTAGGGTAATACAAGAAAAATAATTTTCAAAAATTATTAATATTTTAATATTTACTTATTAATAATTATAAATATAAATATAGAGATAACAATATTTAAGATTAGGGAATAGTAGGTTTTTCTCAATATTTGTCTACACTAAAGAAAATTAATACTCTTAAGCTTCTATTACAGTAATAATTTTAAGAAACAACTGACATTTAATTTTATTTATTTATATTTTTATTAGGAATAATTAGATAACGCATTCTGGAGTAGTTGGGTTCTCTTAAAATGTGAGTAAGTGCTAAAAAATTGAAAATTATGAGTTCATGCTAGAGTAAATTAAGATTTTAATTTATTTTTTTTAAAAAAATTCTAAATAAAAGAGGATGTATTATAAATCTTGAAAGTGCACAGTAATTTGGTTATGCTATACAAAATAGCTAAGATCTTAAGTAGCTTTGGTTAGATTTAAGGTAATTTGTTACATTTTTTTACTATAAGTGTAAAAATTTTAACAAATATCTAAACTAGAAAAACAAGGTTGAATAATGAATCATTTAGTGAATTAGTTAATCAGCTAGGAAATTGTTCGAAAATGGAACACTTAACTTTATCACTCATGTAAGATAAATAAACAACCAATAAAAATATTTAAAAAATGATTTGAATAAATTAGGAAAAATAAAATAGGAGATGAAAGCATTCAAATTTTTGGGTAAAATCTGGTAAAAATGACTAATTTACTACATTTGAAGCTATCTCTTTTGTAAATAGAATTTATTTAAAAATTATAACAAGCCTAATTTCAAATATTTTAAAGCGAAAACAGACTCAGTGGTGAAGGTTTTATAAGCTTGGTTAATAGCTTGATTAAATGCAAGCAAATGATATCTTTAGATTTAGACCTCGAGTAACTTAACTATAATTATATTTTTTACACATATGGTAAACATAAATTTCCTTTACTAAATCTCTAAATATAGGGACAACGATGTTGAAAATATAGAACAAATTGATAAGATATAGAGGAAATTACTAAGATTAGTTTATTTGTATATATCAATCTGAGAGAATATATAAAAACAAATAAATAAATTCAAAGAGTGAAATAAAATATTAAGATTTAATATGTGAATGCAAAATTTAATAATTATTAAAATATTTATTATTATCTAATAATATGTATTATTTTCTATTAATACTACTAAATAAATCAAAAATATGTTGAAATTAAAAGTAAATTTATGTGTTTTTTTTTATTCAAGAAAGAGATTGTTCAACAATAATAATAGGGGAGTATTAATCAAAGATTTCTTTTTGTAATTGATTTTTCATTGCAAATATAATACGATTTTAATGTAAATTCCAAGATAAAATGCATTAATATATATATATATATCTTTATTATTTATTTGTTTGTATGATTATAAATTACTTAGTTAATTAATTATTTATAAAGTATTAGTAAGTCATTTATTTGATTTTGAAGACAATTAGTTAGTTTTTGTCTATAAATTATCAATAGTGTCTAATTTTATATTGTTCGAAGATTGCAGGATTTTATTTTTATTCTTCTACCAATTCTTCTACCATTTTGAATTTTTAGTATTTTCCAGTTACTGTTTGAGGGAATGAGTCTACGAATTTTACATACTTAGGGATCTTATAGTGAGATATTTATCCATGGCAGAAATGATATATGTCTTTAGATTCTAAGGTGACTCCCTCTTTAAGCTTAATCAAGCAAAATGTTTCTTCGCCATACTTTACATCAGGAATGGCAACAACTTGGACATCTAAAACTTTTTCATGTCTTCTTAAATACTCTTCTATTTCCCTTTTTTTAATTCATACAATTAATCTTTTTTTTTTGATATAAATTTTTATTTACTTTGGATAAATATTTTCTCCTCCTCTAATTATTAATTCTTTTATTCTACCAACAATCTTTAAGTAGCCTCTAACATCCACTTGTCCTAGGTCACCAGTCTTAAGCCATCCTTCTTCGTTAATAGTTTCGCTTGTGGCCTTGATATCGCCCCAATACTTTTGCATAACACCAAATCCTCTTATGCAAATTTCTCCTTTTTCGCCAACAGGAACTATTTTACCTTCATTATCAATGAGCTTCATTTCGCAGTGAGGGAAGATTGTTCCTACAGTTGAACATTTATCTTCAACTGAATCATTTTCTAATGTTTAAAATACAACTGGTGAGCATTCAGTTTGACCATAGCATATTTGAATATTTTAGATATTCCATTCTGTAATCAATTTATTCATTAAAGGCTTTTCATTTAAAAAGTAAATTTAGTATTACTTACGCTTTGCAATATCAAATAGATTTTTTAAATAAATTTATTGCTAGATAGATGGATATTGAATATTAGACTAAAAAAATTAAATGCTACTTTAACGAATAATTTATAATTTTAATAATATTATATTAAATTAGCTTGTTTGTTTGTCTAATTCTATTTTTAATTCTTGTAATAAATATATTTTAAATTACTTATGGACATAAAGCGCCAGCCATAATACCCTTTCTGAGAGAGTCGACCTTATATAATCCTGGATTATTGTCATATTCTTTAAAGTATTCAATAAACATAGTGGGAACTCCATAGAGAGAAGTGCACTTGTGTTTTGTCACTGCTTCAAGAGCTTTTTATGCGTTAAATCCTTCAGAAGGAAGAACAATAGTAGCTCCAAAGTTGAGTGCTGCAAGATTACCCAAAACCATACCGAAGCAGTGATAAAGAGGGACTGAAAGACAGATTCTGTCTTAAGGAGAATAAGATAGTCTCTCTCCAATGAAGTAGCCATTATTAAGAATATTATTATGAGTTAAAGTAGCTCCTTTAGGATATCCTGTGGTACCTGATGTGAACTAAATATTAGTAGGATCGTTAGGGTTAATTTGTTCCATTACTTTTTGTAAATGATTTATATCGTCTTGATTGACTTTCTCTATCAATGTTTAGAAGTTAATCATGCCTGGAGTTTATTCGTCATCAATTCTAACTACATATTTCAAAGAAGGAAGTCTGCGTGAATTTAGCTCACCAAATTGGCAATCTTAGAGTTCAGGAGCTAATTCGTTGATGAATTTAATATAATTGCTTTTGCGATGGTGAGAAGCCATAATCAGTCCCTTACATCCAACTTTAATGAATAGTATAAAAAGTTAATAAAGAGAAGAACTACTTAGTAAAACTAATAAGCAGAAAAAAACAAGAAAAGGTAAGCAAAAATTTTTTATTTTTTCAATAAAAGTAAAAGCATAGTAACTTTTTTATCAAGAAAATAAATAGCAAATTTCAAAATATGAAATGAGAGTTTTGTAGAAAAATATTTTTGGAAATAAAGTTTGCTATTTTCTTTTTTTGAATTGACTGTAATGAAATTTTGATCAATGAATAAAAAATAAATTCTGAGTGTAACATTAAAGTCAGAAGACAAATTTATTTCTAATTTTTTGATAAAGATTTTTCTGATAGTTAAACAAAATATTTATTTATTTTTTAATA
The DNA here is from genome assembly GCF_000189635.1 of Tetrahymena thermophila SB210. NCBI lineage: Eukaryota > Ciliophora > Oligohymenophorea > Hymenostomatida > Tetrahymenidae > Tetrahymena > Tetrahymena thermophila. The sequence goes on along the minus strand of NW_002476522.1, from coordinate 201,691 downwards.
ACAATTTTATACCTTTATTCAAACAGTACTCAAGCTCATGCTATTAATAGGCAGGGTTGATATTAACTAAAATGAGATCTGCCATTGAAGCAGCAAACTGAGTTATGCACCATTGGTAATTGTTAGGAGAATAAATACCTACTCTGTCTCCCTTTTATAAGCCAATTTTCAGCAAAGCAGCTCCTAGCTTCTGACAAATATTAAAGAACTCTATATATGTGAATTAGACTTCTTGATAATGGGAGATAAAAGCAAGCTAGTTAGGGAGTTTTTGAGCAATTTATTCTAACCTTTAGCCAATACTGACGTTCAAAAGTTGAGAAGATGTATCACCCTTTGTATAGGAGTCTTATATGTTCATTAAATCTATTTTGCTTATATTTGAGTGCTCTTTTGTTTGCTTGCTTGCTTATTTAGTTTTTTTAGCGAATCTGCTTTACTTTATTTAATATATATTAGATATTTTTTATAATATTACAATTATGTAAGAAAATTATCAATCTTCAGTTTTTAAATTAAAAGATTTGTATTAAAAATAAATGAGGGTTTTGCTTGAATGTTACACTCAAAATATTGACATAATAATTATAATATTATTATCAGTCATGAAAATTAAAAGGTGAATTTTTGTAAATTTATTCGAGAAAGGAGTTAATAGTATTTTGTTAGTCTGTCACTAGCAAATTTACACAACACAATCGATTCTCACATATAATTTGATAACGTAATATTTATCGATATTATACTTATCACTTAATCTGATAAAAATTGATACTATTATTTGATAGATTTGATTATTTTTCTTTTCTCTAACTGCGTTCTAAAACTAAAATTCCTTCTTTCTAATTTCCCAAATAGAATACTTCAAGCAAAATAATGACGGGCTTTTTAACTCATCTTTTTTAATATTCCGTCAAAAAAATTAATCTTCATCACAATTTTTCAAAAGAAAAGAAAATGCAAGTGACATCAATCCAGGAGTTATCACGAATAACTAAATTCTGATAAAAACTACCTTAGATTAAATTTGTTATTTACACACACAGCCAATCCAAATCATAATTTTAAATATCTTTAACTTTAAGCTCCATTTTTAGTAACAAAATTGAAGTTCAAATATCCCTCTAGTAATATCTTATTTTCTTAGCAGATTTCCTTGTTAAGTACTTTGAATATCACTATAACGTTAAATTTTAATTAAAAATCACTTTGCAAGTTAGGTATTTAGCATTAATTAGCCGTATATTATATAATAGCATAGACAACTTATTAATTAAATTTGGATTTTTGTGTACAATCAAGAAATATTTGTTTTCTTAACAATACAAGATACAAAAAAATTTATTTGTTTTAATTAACATGAAAAGTTGAAAAAAGTCCTTATTATTTTCAAAAAAAAAAAAGAAGTGATTAAAAATACGATGCGTAACCAAGATAGAGTCTATCAGAAATGCAAAAATAATCAATTTTTATATTTTTATCACTAATTATTGATAAAAAATATATTTTTTATCTTATATGTGTTTTTGATATTTATCAATAATCTACTTTAACTTTCATACTTAACTTTCTATAAATTAACAGTTAGTTAGATAGTAATATAATATTATTAAGCTGAGAGCCTATGATATCTGGTTATATTAACATAATTGATAATTTACATATAAATTTGTGATGATAGGCAAACCTCCTAAATTAATTATTTTTAATAATATTAATAAGTATCAAAAATATTATTAATCAAAAATAATACATACTATTATGAATTCCATTAGAAAATTGATTCGAAATAATTTAAAAAGTTTGAGCTTGTTAACTGTTTATGCATTTCATTTTTTAAGTATATAAGAACTGTTTTTAAAATTATTTCAAATTCTTCTTTTTAAATTGATAAGTTTTATTTTGTGTCTTAAAGAAAGAATCTCACTAAAAAATAATTTTTTTTCTTCATACTTCAATTTGTTTAAAATGATCTAATAAATCAATAAAAATATCTTTAAAAATGAGGAGAATTCATATATAATTTTCTAGAAAGAAAATGACTTTGAATCAACAATTAATTTCTAATTATAAAAAAATTTATCTATTTATTTTTGAGAATATAGCTATTAATTCTCGAAAATCTACTAAATTTTCTTAATTTATAAAATATTCTAGAAAAGAAACCAATTAAAAATTTTGATACATATGTAAATTAATAATTACCGTTTTTCAAATTAGCTATTTATGAATCAAGCTCATAATTTTAAGGGTAATTAAGTTCATAATATAATATTAATTGGTAATTTAATGAATTAAATATAGAACATTTTCATTAAAATGTATTAATTTATATGTTTTGATAAGATTTGTAACTTAATAAAAAAAATTAATTAGTAATTTATTTAATTAACTATTAAAATTTTTCATTAAAATGAATTAATTTCTATGATTTAATATGGTTATTAAATTAATTAGTGGTTTATTAAAATAAATTATTGTATTTATTAATTTATGACAAATATAATAATTTTTATTTCAAACTAAAATAAACTAAATATTTTGAAGGTATTATTTATTTTTTTTGGGGGAGTATCAGAGAAAATTGTAGTATCCTTCAAAGATATATGAAAGAAGTTAGTCGGAATAGCTATTGAAGATTTAACTTTTTCAATTCAACTTTGTTAATCAGTAAATGGTTTCTTTTTATCTACAAATAAAAAATATTCTCCTTGAAATAAATATACATTAGTTTATCTATCGTAAGAATATTATTAAATTCTTTATAGACAAAAAAGATGTATTATTTATAATTAAATAGGTATTAAAAATCAATTTGTTCATTTTTAAATATTCAAAAATAGATTTACACAAGTTAATTAATTAATGAATTTTATATTGTATCACTATAGACTGTATGGATAAAATATATTTAAAAATTTTTTAAGTTAATTAAACCTTTGTTAAATAAATTGAGTTTTATTAATTTATCTTATTAAAAAATGATTTTAAAGATTTTTAATAAAGTTTTTTTTAACAAATTTGACAAAAACAGAGCTAAATGAAAAGAAATTAATCGCAAAATTATAATACCTGCATTTGATATTAATTTATGGTTTATTTTATTTTTTCTATCAAGTAATCTTATTTAAAAATTAATGATTTTTGATTTAATAATTTTTAAATATTTATTAACTTTTATTGCTAGGTGAATTTTAAATAAATAAATAATAAAAGTAGCTTTGAATAATATTTTTTGTTTGCTTGTTTTGAAAATTGAATCAAGTTTATAAATATTACTCTTATTAATAACATAACAAAAAATTGGGTTAAATCTAAATTTCAAAAAAGTCTTCAAATATCAAGATGAAAAGTCTATGAATATCTATCTTCTAAATATCTAATATCTAGTTAATTAATTAGTGAATTTTGTTTTGTATCACAAGATAAAATATATTTTTAATTTTTAAGCTGATTTAATCAAACTTTTGTTAAATAAATAAATTGTGTTTTATTAATTTTTCTTATTAAAAAAAATGATTTTAAAGATTTTTAATAGGTTTTTTTTTAACAAATTAAACATAAATAGAGCTAAATGAAAAGAAATTAATCGCAAAATGATAACACTTGCATTTCATATTAATTTATGGTTTATTTTATTTTTTCTATCATATAATTTTAGTTAAAAATTAATGATTTTTAAATATTTATTGACTTTTATTTCTAGGTATATTTTAAATAAATAATAAAAGTAGCTTTGAATAATATATTTTTGTTTGCTTGTTTTTAAAATTGAATCAAGCTTATAAATAAATATTACTCTTATTAATAAAAAATTAGTTTAAATTTTAAATTTCAAAAAAGTCTACAAATAATAAGATGAAAAGTCAATGATTGACTTGTATTCAATTCAAGCACATTTATCCAACAAATTTAATTTCTCTATCAAAATCATGCTCAAATTTTTTATTTAGAATAAATAAATTCCCCAATATTTCAAGGATCAAAAATGCATGAAATGTATGTAAAAAGTATACAAATGATTATTATAAAATTTAAGTTATAGCACCATAATGTAACTTTAAAGATTATGTAATCCAAATAACCTTTCTTCTTTTTCTGTTGATAATAAAAATTTTTACTTCCTAAAACATAGAATTAAGAACTTTTAAATTTTATAAAATATTAATTGATTAAAAATGCTAAATAAAATATCTAAATTATTTATCACTTCTTATTATTGTTATAAAGTATTGTTGGATAACCCTATGAAATCTTAGTATCTTTATATTTTGAAATTATTAATTATAATAGAAGAGAAATACCATAATTTGTAGATGAATAAATAAATCATAAAATTTTTTAGTTTGAATATATATTATAGATTATGTAATAATTTTGTGTAAGTTTTTTATGATTGCAACATGATTCTTTTTAAATAAAATGAATAGAATTTATTTTATTTCTTTGATTACTATTCCATTTTCTAACTATAATTATGAAAAATTATTACATACACTTAATATTGCTATAAGAGAATAAATATTTTGAACTCCAATCTTTTTTGGTTGAATTCTAAATATCAAAATCAAATCAATTCTTTACTTTGGTAGAGAGATCACTTAAATAAAATTTACTTATTTGATGATTGAATTTTAGCTTAATTATTTATTGTAAACAAATGCTAACTCAGTCTTCTTAATCTTAAAAGTCTATGATATATTTTTTTAATTTTATATTTTAATTCTATTACAGATTTACAACTCAGTAAGATCTTATTTTAATAAAATGTTTAGTTAAAAAGTATTTTTGAAGTAAAGAAGATGTATCTAAGAAGGGATTAATTATCTGTTCTCATAATTAAACGAAAATATGAATATTTTTTATAAAGTCTATAAATTGAGTTTAGAAAACCTTTTTAAGAATAATATAATGAATTAATTTTCTATTTGTTTTCTGATTTAAATTCTTATAAAATTCATTCAAATTAGTTAGAAATACATTTTTATTTAGAACAAACAAAATCATCATTTACAATATATGAACAGAGCTCTTTATTTTTTTATATTTGTGTATAGCATAAGTCAGGTTTATAGTACTAAAATGAAATTTCACTTTTTTTCAAGAATTTATTTAATTTTTAAAATATAGCACTAGACTAGCTTATGAGTTAGAATATTATTGGAATCAAAAATGCTGACATCTCTACATTTGAAGATTTCAGAGACCTTTATGTCATAGGGTTTAACATACCTATATTTCTAGGTACTCCCTCACAAACCTTGACTGTCACTATGTTTCTTTCTAGCCCAGTAAAAATATTCAAAAAATAGCAATATATTTTATTAGTTTATTAAATTAGGTTAATATAACATTTGCTTAGAATCTCAATATGATTTTCAATTCTGAATGCTCTGTTTAAAACATGTGTCCTTATGCAATAAGTAATTTAGGGATTGCTAATTTATTCTACGAAGAAAAAAAATCATCATCTCTTAAGTCAATAATTAACAAAGGTCCAAAGGTTGTATTTTTTAATTACAAATCACAATACTAATTTCTTTAATTTTTAAAGAAAACCATAGAAAATTAAATCTTTCATGGAAATAATATGGTTGACCAAATAAAATTTGCTCCAAACGAAATATCCATGGAAATGAATTTCGTTTCTATCAGTCATTTTAATTTACAAGAAAAAGTATTTCAAATTAATTTTAGTGCGAAATTATATAATAATTATTAAAACATTTAATAAGCTGAATGACGGAATCATAGACTTATCTAGTGGCAATTAAAATAACATTTTCACTTAAGGATATTTATAGAAAAAGCTAATAGTAAATTTTATCTAAAATATTTTAACTAATTAATTCCTTTATTTAATAATAAAATTATTTATTTTATAATAAAGTCTCCAAAATTTTCATTCAGCTATGATAAAATAGGAAGAACTGACTTAAGATTTAATTATAATGATTAAATTTTAGAGTAACTACCTGCTTTACCCACATATTCCAAATAATTTTGGGTAAATGTTATAATTATTATATTTATAACATTGATAACAGAATATCTTTAATTAGAATAATAAAAATATCAGAATACATTCGAATTTTCTGTGTATTCTGAATTTACATTTATTTTATGAATAGAATATTTTGAATATCCCGCGAAATCAATTATTAAGAAGTGTTAATTAATTAATTAATTTATTATCATTTAAAAATAGGATTTTTAAATGGTAGGAATGTTTATTGAAAATATAAATGTTCTACCATTAGCTCACTTTTAGACAGTTGTCATTCAATTTTACATTATCTCTGCGCTTCCAAGAAGTAAATTAATAACTAAATGATTTTTGTAAAAGACCATATATTTTTAACTAAATAAAGAAATAGTTGAATATCTTAACTAGGAATATAGTTAATATTTTTTAAAAGGTGGAAGGTATAATTAACTTAACTAAGAAGTTTGTTTTAAAGAAATATCATTTTTAGACATAGTTATTTATACTAAGGAATATAAATTTGTAATACCTATTAGGTATTTTTTTTATTTAAACAATGATTTACAATGCAAAATAAATGTTTCAAAAACAAATGTATTATTTGGCATTTAATAAATCCAAGATTAAAATATAGTATTTGACCCACTAAATAGCACCCTTTAGTTCCCAAAGTAATTAATAAACTAAAATTAATGCGATTTTTAACTTTATTAATTATAATTTCTATAGAGACTAATAAATGAAGCACCTTTCTATATATTTATATTATCCTATATTTTTGATGGGATCGATTAAAGCAGGCTTATTAGTTCTACTGTTTATTAAATTAAATAATACATATATATCTTTACTGGAAGAAAATGATAAATGGAAGTTAATTTTCTACCAAAATAATAAATTAAAAAATACACAATAAAGCAAAGAAAAATAAATAGTAACTGATCAATCAAAAATTTTAGCTTAAAAAAATTATATCATTAGCGAGTTAATATAGTTATCAAAGGAGACATGTATTGATAACCATAGCAATCTATGTAATTCAAGCAAGTAAAGCCACATCTGTAATTACGTAGTTTGAAAGGAAACAATAAAATAAATTCTATTTAGTTAAAACAATAATTTAAATAAAATTAAATTTAAAATAATTTAAAAAATTAATTATAAATGAAAAATAATAACCATGTATGTATGTATATCTGTATGCATGTATTTTGTATCCAAATTAAAAATTCTAAAAAAGTAATTTATTTATTAAATAATTTTATAATATTTTTATGATTTATTATATACCTTAAAATATGATGAATAAATTATTGACATATTTTTTGATTTGTTCATTCTAATAGATTTATTAGATAAGCTGTTATTTCATTAAAAATTTAATTTGTTTGTTTTTTACTTAGGTTATTAATGTATTCATTCTTCTATTTTAATTAATTTATTAGCCTCATTTTTATTTAATTTGGAATAACTATATCTCAATTTTAAAAAGAGTAAACTGTATTCGTTATCATTATAAATTTTTAAACATTTATTACTTCGTATCATTTCATGCTTTATATTTTATCTTTATCAATATTACAGAATTTATTTGATAAAAAATATATTTTTTCTAAATATTTTTAAAACAAACATTTTAAAATAAAATGTAGAAATTATTTTTATTTATCTTTTTTTATACAAAAGAATTTTGTTTTCAATATAATATTTTAACATTTAAATAAATACAAATATACCTAAAGTGAATTTGAGAATTCATAACCTCAAATACTAAAAATTTTTTATGAAAAATTATCACTATATTTATAAATTCTATAAAAAGACTACACTAAAGTAAATAATACTCAATTAAAATATCATACATCTATCATTTACTTATTTGATTTTAAATGACTTAAATGAATACTCTTATATTTAAGGCAATTTAGTTACTGAAAATGTTTATCTTTCTTTCTCAATCAAGATGATTCACCAATTTAAATGGAATTTATCTCTGTCTACAATTTTACTACAACATAATATGTAATAAACATTCTTTAAAATAAATATTTTTTTATTTAAATTTGTTTTTGTTTGTTTGTTTATTTTTATATATCTTGGAAATGGATTTATAAAATTAGTAAATGGAAATAAAAATGATATATTTATATAAGACTATCTGTAGAATATACTAATAGTAAATTATTACTAATTATTCAAAATATTAAAATTAATTTTTATTTATTAGAGTTTCATTTTTATAATTTGGTGTTGATATTTATCATGGTCATATTAGTTGGTTATAATATAATAAGCTATCCTTTATATCTGATAATAAAAACTTATTCAACTGACATATGTATAAAAATATTCCTCTAAAATATTTTTCTTTAAAAATTTATTTTTAATTGCTTTTGGAGTGCAAATGACTGGATTAGTTTTAGGAGATACAGATATGACAGCGTATGTTCATTTGTAGACTTTTAATATGCAAGCTTAATTTTACTTTGCCCTTCCTATCCCAGATAATCTTAATTTTAATTAATTGTCTAATCTTAATTAATATTTTTTAAAAAAGAGCTAATTAGATGTTGCATCCACACATTACTCTCTTCAAATAGATAATATTTTTTTATTTTATGATTACAATTTAAAAATGAAAGGAATTCTTTTGATATTAAATTTGAAACTAAATAATTTAATTATAAGAAGAGGTATTTTTAATAGCTAGTTAGAATCAAAATATAATAAGAAAAATGATATGGTATTTATACTCTATAGTTATTCATTTTTTATTTATTATTTTATCTTAAAAGACTTTTAATATTTTTTTGAAATTTATTATTACCATATCAAAGAAAAGATATCCAAAAAAATTTAATGATTTGATTTCAACTACTGTAAGTTTTCATTAATTAACACCCTAAATTCATCAAAAAGAAATTTTGAGATAATTTTATTAATAAAAGTGCCCACTAATTTCAAGGGACCATTATATTGCCCAATATATAGAGTTTGCCTAATGTATTAGCATACAATCTATACAGGTTGAACTGTATATGTAATATTTGCTTAATCTATAGGTTTTTAATTTAAGAAGTAAAATTAATTTTATTATTTTCAGCTAGCTTTAATTTACAAAAAAAGGATAAACTAAAGTCAGATTTCTAAACGTCTTCAACATTAACTCCAACCCAAACTCTGAGATTTTAATAATTAGAAAAACTTAAAAAAATTCTTCTCTGCTGCTTGAGGGAGAGATAAAAAATTAATGGGAATAGTATTAGTTATTTTTATAAAAAATAGATAGATAATCATAATAGTAAAATGATAATAGTTGCATTTAATATTAAATATCTTTTCTTTCAAAATCTTTTAAAAAATAAATTATTTTTTTTTCAATCATTTTTAAATAATATTTACTTTAATTACTTTAAAATAATAAAAATTGCTTTGAATATTGTTTTTTGCTTGCTTGTTTTTATAACTCAATCGCACTGATAAATGTTTGTTTCTCTTATAAATAATACAATAAAAATTTGTTTAAAATTTAAATTTCAAAAAATTCTACAAATAGTAAGAAGAATAAATTTCTCTTTTCTTGTCTGTCATTGGATATCTATCTTCTAAATATCATGTGGTAATTATTAAATTTTTAAAGAAATTTGTATTATTTACAAGCGTGCATATCCAGCCAATCGAAGTTCTCTAAACCAAAGGCTGCTTAACTTTTATTTTGAATGAATATTTATTCCCCAAGATTTTAAAGATTAAAGATCAAAGATCAAATACATAATATATGTAAAAATCACACAACTTATCACTACAAAATTTGATATTAAATTAAAGCATGGTAATATAATTTTAAAGATTATGTTATCCAAATACCTTTTTTTCTTTATGTAAATAGGAAATACTTTTAACTCATAAAACATAGAGTTAATATCTTTTAAATCTTACAAAATATTAATTTATTAAAAATATTCAATAAAGTATCTAAATTATTTGTCACCTTTATTTATTGATTTAAATTTTTTTGGGTTATACCTATGAAATCTTATTATGCGTAAATTTTGAAATTATTAGTTCTTACAACAAATAAATGTCATAATTTGAAGATGCGGAAAATAAATCAAATATAATTTTTAGTTTGTATTTATTTATTAATGGTTATGTTTTAATTTTTATTTAGTTTTTGATGAATTCAATATAATTTGATTTAAATAAAATGAATAGAATTTATTTTTTTTACTTTGACTACGATGCCATCTCTAACTAAGATAATGAAATATTATTTATTACATACACTTTTGCTATAAGAGGAAAAAATATTGTGTGGCTCGAATCTTTTAGATTGAATTAAAAAACATCAAAATCAAATAAATTTTTTAATTGTCAAGAGAGATCACTAAATGAAATTTACTCTTTTAATAATTTAATTTAAACTTAATTATTTGATGTAATTAGCTGAAAAGTTGTTCTTCAAATGGTAAAACTCTTTAATATTTTTTATTTTTTTAGTTTGAATTTTAATTCTATTACAGGTTTAATACAAAGTAAGATCTTATTTTACATAAATTGCTTTGCTAAAAAGTACTTTTAAAGCGAAAAATACTTATTTAAGAAAGAATTAGTTATCTTTACTCTTAATTAAAGAGAAAAACTGAATGAATATTTTACAAAAAGTCTATAAATTTAGTTCTGAAAATCTTTTTCAGACTGATACAATGAATTAATTTTCTATTTGTTTTTCTGATTTAAATTCTTATAAAATTCATCCAAATTATTTAGAAATACATTTTTTATTTAGAACAAACAAAATCATAATTTACAAATTATGAACAAGGCTCTTTTATTTTTTATATTTTTGTATAGCATAAAGACGAATAGTACTAAAATGAAATTTAAAATTTTATAAGAATTTACTTACTTATTAAAATATAGCAATAGAATAGATTAAGAGTTAGAATATTATTGCAATCAAAAATGCTGACATCTCTGTATTTGATAATTTCAGTGAACTGTAAATCTTAGGGTTTAACATACCTATACACCTTGGTAATCCTTCACAAGCTTTGACAGTCACTTTGTTTCTTTCTAGCCCAGTATAAATATTGAAGAAATAGCAATATATTTTATTGGTATATAATATAAGGTTAATCAGAAATTGGCTTAGAATATCAATATGATTTTCAATTCTGAATGTTCTGTTTAAGACATGTGTCCTTATGCAATGAGCAATTTAGCGATTGCTAATTTATTCTATGAAGAAAAAAAATCATCGACTCTTAGGTCAATAATGAACGAAGGTCCAAATGTTGTATTTTTTAATTACAAATCGCATTACTAATTTCTTTAATATTTAAAGAATAGAATAGAAAATTAAATCTTTAATGGAAATACTGTGGCTGACCAAGTTAAATTCTCTCCAAGTGATATATCAATGGAAATGAATTTTGTTTCTGTCAGTCATTTTAATTTATAAGAAAAAGTATTTTAAATTAAATTTAGCGCAAAATTTGTAATAATTATTTAAACATTTAATAAGCTGAATGACGGTATCATAGACTTATCTAGTAACAATTAAAATAACATTTTCACTTAAGGATATTTATAGAAAAAGTTAATTGTAAATTTTATTTAAAATATTTTAAATTAATTGATTTGTTTTATAATAAAGACTCCAAAATTTTCATTCAGCTATGATAAATCAGGAGTAACTGATTTAAGATTTAATTATACTGATTAAAGCTTAGAGCAACTACCTGCTTTACCAACATATTCCAAATAACTTTGGGTAAAAATTATAATAATTATATTTATAACAGTGATCAAAGAATATCTTTAATTAGAATAAAAATATCAGAAATATATTTTGAATATTCTAAATTTTACATTCATTTTATGAATAGAATTTTTCAAATATATTCTGTGAGATCAATAATTAAGAAGTGTTAATTAATTAATCAATTATAATTTGCATAAAGGATTTTTAAATGGTAGGAATGTATATTGAAAACGTAAATGTTCTGCCGTTAGCACACTTTCAGACAGTTATCATTTAATTTTATGTTATCTCTGCTCTACCAAGAAGTAAATTAATTATTTATTAATGAATTTTATAAAAGACCATACATTTTTATCTAAATAAAGAAGTAGTTGAATTTCTTAACTAGGAATATAGCAAATACTTTTTAAAGAGTGGAAGATATAATTAACTAATGTTAGAATTATGTTTAAAAGAAATATCGTTTGTAGACATAGTTATTTATACAAAGGAATATAAACTTGTTATACCTATTAGTTATTTTTATTATAAAAATGGTGATCAAGAATGCAAAATAAATGTTTCAAAAACAAATCTATTATTTGGCATTTAATAAATCCAAAATCAAAACATAGTATTTGACCCATTAAATAGCACCCTTTAGTTCCCAAAGTAATTACTAAACTAAAATTAATGCGATTTTTAATTTTATTAATTATAATTTCTATAGAGAGTATTCAATGAAGCACCTTTCTATATATTTATATTATCCTATATTTTTTATTGGATAGACTTAAATATGCCTTTTAGTTCTACTGTTTATTAAATTAAATACTAAATATATCTCTTTATTGGAAGAAAATGATAAAATGAAATAAATTTTCAATCAAAATAATAAATTAATAGAAACACAATAAAGCTAAGATAAATAAATGGAATCTGATCAATCAAAAATATCAGCTTAAAAAAATTAAATTATTAGTGAGTTAATGTAGTTATAAAAAGAAATATGTATAGAAAACTTTAGCAATCTATGTTTTTCAAGCAAGTAAAGCCAAATAATTAGTAACATAGTTTGAAAGGGAATAATAAAATCAGTTCTAAATTATTTAAAATTAAACTTAAAATAATTTTGTAAATTAATTATAAATGTTAATTAAATAAATTTCTGTATCCTTGCTTGAATCAGTATTTAAAATTCAAAAAAATAATTTATTATTAAATAATCTTGCAAACAAATATTTTTTATCCTTGCAATATAAATTATGGATTTTTAAAAAAGTATCTTATTGGATAATTGCAAAAATAATTTTAATAAATATGAAAATAATAATTAGTTTGAAGAAATATTGTAAACAAATGAAAAACTTCATTCGTGCTCATATACAAATTTCATTTATTATTCTTTTATTTTTGTTAATACAAGGTGCTCAAATGTAATTTTCATAGATACAATATAATCTTGTAGAAAACATTAATAGCTTAAAAATTATCTAAATTTGATTGATTTTTTTATTTATTTATGATTGATTAATTCTAATCTTTAATTATTTTCCTAAAATACTATAGTAAGCAATAAGAGATCAGTAATTTAATTCAAATCTTCCAAGCTTATTTTAAATTAAGCAAGATAGTAGATAATTTATTTATATATTAAGCAAAAATGAATTTAATTCTTTGCTTTTTATTTAGAATAGATCATAAAAATGTATAGAAAATGAATTAAAATTTACTGCTTAATCATAAATAAAATTTTGGTTTATTTAAAATTGTATTTCTATTTTTCTTACATAAGCAATAAAATTTATAGAACTTTTATGATTTTTTCTTCTTCTACTGTTCTATATAATAAGTATATTTCTAATTAAATAATTATAACTGGTTTAATTTTTAATTTTATCTAAAGTATAAACATATTCTTTATGATTGATTATAAAGATTTTCATTAATAATTATTTTTAGCTATTAATTTAATTAAAATCTAATTAGCATGATGATTGATTGATAATTTATTTACTAAGAAGAAATGTAAATGAATTCTTTGCTTTTAAAGATAAATTATATAATTAAGTATATTTAAATGAATTAACAATATATATTTTACCATAAATAACATCTTGATTTAAGTAAAATTTAAATTTTTCTTATTTTTGTTACATAAACAATAAAACTTACAAAACTATTAATATTTTATGTTTAAAATATACCTGTTCTAGCTTAATAGTAAGTCAGATTTTAACTTAATAACTATAAATAGTTTATAATTATTAATGAAAATCATAAAGTACCAAACTAATTATGTTCTACCTTAAAAATCTATGAAAACTTTTAAATTTCAAAAATATAATTTATCGATTTCATTAGATTAGAACAAAAGATCAATAAATAAATTAAATAGAAATTTAAAAAAATTTAAAAGCTAAATAAGCAAACATGATTATTTTTGTAATTAAATTTTAAAAATAAGATTGTTAGCTTCAAATATAAAAAAAATAACTAAAATTAAAATAGAATTATTTAATGATTCGTTTGATTGCATCTGCTTTACTGGCTTTTATATTAACTATTGAATATGTTGAGTCTAGATCAATATAATTCCCATAATAAAATTGTAGGACATTCTTAGATTTTCGAGGATAAGAAGTTTTTAGTTGTGCATTTGACATGTTTATTGGTAATCCTTAGCAAAGATAACCAATCAGTTTTATATTATCAAATCCAGTAAATTAATTAATTAATTAATTATAATATTTAACTTTATTAAAATTTATTTTTTAAATTAAGCTGAGTTTACATATTGCAAACAATATGAATTTCGTATTTAACTCTAAGTGCTCTATTTAAAATAATTGCAAGTACGCTAGACATAATTTACAGTATGGACAACACTTTTATCAAGAAAGTATTTCAACTAGTTTACAAATTATATAAACCAACTACACAAATGTAACATAAATTTTAAAATTAAATTTTTATAAAAAATTAAATAATTTAATAAAAGAATTTACTTGAAGGGAAAATAATTTAAGGCGATTTAGATTCGGAATAATTCTACCTATCTAGAAATGATTCTCCAATTGAATTGCAGTTTATTTCTATTAGCAATTACACTGAAAAACAATATGTACTATTCTAAAAAATATATATTTATATTAATAAATAATTATTTATTAACATAGGTTGGAAACGGTGTTTTTAATTTGCAAAATGGCAATTAAAACAGCATTTTTTTGCAGGGTTATCTTCAGTAAAAGTTTATTGTAAATAATATTTAATTAATTATTTATTTATTTTTTTAAAATTAAATTATTTTTACTTTACTTTAAAAGTCTCCATTATTTTAGTTCGATGCTGGTAATAATTTTGAAAGATTAAGAATAAATTACAATTTTGCTAGAGATTCTTCTTTACCAGTACAAAAAACATATTCAGATAATATTTGGGTAATTTCTTAAACAATTTATTTAGATAATTAAAATATTAATTTAAATCTTCTCTAGGATGTGCAAATTGTTGGAATTTCTTTAGGAGGCGAAAATATGGAAGCAATGGCTCATTATAAAACTTTTATAATACAGACATATGTTTATTCAGCTATTCCAAAACGTAATTAATTATTAGATTTAGACTTATTTATTTTATAATTTATTTTTTTTAAAAAAAAGAAATTGCTAAATATTTAAAAAATAAATATAATGAACATTTCGATAACGAAGCTAGTAGATATGTTTTGTCAAATTGTTTTTAATGTAACTGCATAAAGGATTTACCTAATTTAGAAATATTCACAGCTGAGTATAAGATTACTATCCGTATTAAAGAATTTACATATACAAATGAAAGAGGTCAATGTAAAATTAATACATCAGAGTCAAATTTACTACTTGGTATTAGATAAATACTTTCCAATAACATTATCTTTGATCCACTTCAAAATGAACTTTAATTTCCAGGGTAATTCAAATATTTAATTTTTAGCTGACGGTAATAAATATTTTTTTTAAAAAAAGAGCTGAACAAATGTTGCATCCATCAATAACTTACTTTTAGATAATATTAATATAATCAAATGTTTGTATAGCTATACTTTTAGCTTTGTTGATTCAATATGAGAGATTATCAACAGATTTATAATTGGAAACTAAGCAATTTGATATTAAAAAATATATCGAATTATAAAATATCATTAAAAAAGTTAAAGAATAGGCAAAGTGAGTATTAATATTATTTTTATTAATATATTCACTGTAAATTTCCATTTAATTATTAAAGTTCATCCTTGCTAAAATATATTATTTATATTACATAAAATCTTTTATTTAACCAATATAATGAATATTTTAACCACCACCAATTTGATAAATTTAATATGCTTATTTTGTTAAATCATCTTTTATTATAACTATTATTAAATTTTTTTATCTTTATCTTCATTTTATATTTATAATGTTATTTATTATTCTTATAATTATTCAATTTGTTATATTTTAATTTATTCTTTATATTATAAATATTCTGTTAAATATCTTCTAATTTTATATATAATTTTTTTACTTCTGATTTTCTTTAAATTAATAATTCTTTAAAGCAATTTACTCTTAATTAAAGAGAAAAACTGAATGAATATTTTACAAAAAGTCTATAAATTTAGTTCTGAAAATCTTGAGCAATTTAGCGATTGCTAATTTATTCTATGAAGAAAAAAAATCATCAACTCTTAGGTCAATAATGAACAAAGGCCCAAATGTTGTATTTTTAATTATAAATCGCATTACTAATTTCTTTAATATTTAAAGAATAGAATAGAAAATTAAATCTTTAATGGAAATACTGTGGCTGACCAAGTTAAATTCTCTCCAAGTGATATATCAATGGAATTGAATTTTGTTTATGTCAGTCATTTTAATTTATAAGAAAAAGTAAACATTTAATAAGCTGAATGACGGTATCATAGACTTATCTAGTAACAATTAAAATAACATTTTCACTTAAGGATATTTATAGAAAAAGTTAATTGTAAATTATATTAAAAATATTTTAAATTAATTGATTTGTTTTATAATAAAGACTCCAAAATTTTCATTCAGCTATGATAAATCAGGAGTAACTGATTTAAGATTTAATTATACTGATTAAAGCTTAGAGCAACTACCTGCTTTACCAACATATTCCAAATAACTTTGGGTAAAAATTATAATAATTATATTTATAACAGTGATCAAAGAATATCTTTAATTAGAATAAAAATATCAGAAATATATTTTGAATATTCTAAATTTTACATTCATTTTATGAATAGAATTTTTCAAATATATTATGTGAGATCAATAATTCAGAAGTGTTAATTAATTAATAAATTATAATTTGCATAAAGGATTTTTAAATGGTAGGAATGTATATTGAAAACGTAAATGTTCTGCCGTTAGCACACTTTCAGACAGTTATCATTAAATTTTATGTTATCTCTGCTCTCCAAGAAGTAAATTAATTATTTATTAATGAATTTTATAAAAGACCATACATTTTTATCTAAATAAAGAAGTACTTGAATTTCTTAACTAGGAATAAAGCAAATACTTTTTAAAGGGTGGAAGATATAATTTACTAATCTTAGAATTATGTTTAAAAGAAATATCGTTTGTAGACATAGTTATTTATACAAAGGAATATAAACTTGTTATACCTATTAGTTATTTTTATTATAAAAATGGTGATTAAGAATGCAAAATAAATGTTTCAAAAACAAATCTATTATTTGGCATTTAATAAATCTAAAATCAAAACATAGTATTTGACCCACTAAATAAATAGCACTCTTTAGTTCCCGAAATAATTACTATAATGCGATTTTTAATTTTATTAATTATAATTTCTAAAGAGAGTATTCAATGAAGTACCTTTCTATATTTTTGTATTATCCTATATTTTTTATTGGATAGACTTAAATATGCCTTTTAGTTCTACTGTTTATTAAATTAAATACTAAATATATCTCTTTACTGGAAGAAAATGATAAAATGAAATAAATTTTCAATCAAAATAATAAATTAATAGAAACACAATAAAGCTAAGATAAATAAATGGAATCTGATCAATCAAAAATATCAGCTTAAAAAAATTAAATTATTAGTGAGTTAATGTAGTTATAAAAAGAAATATGTATAGAAAACTTTAGCAATCTATGTTTTTCAAGCAAGTAAAACCAAATAATTAGTAACATAGTTTGAAAGGGAATAATAAAATAAGTTCTAAATTATTTAAAATTAAACTTAAAATAATTTTGTAAATTAATTATAAATGTTAATTAATTAAATAAATTTCTATATTCTTGATTGAATCTTAAATACTTGCTTGAATCAGTATTTAAAATTCAAAAATAATAATTTATTATTAAATAATCTTGCAAATATATATATATTTTTATCCTTTTAATATATAAATCATAGATTTTTTAAAAACAAACGTATCTTACTTATGTAAAAATTGCAAAAATTGTTTTAATAGATATGAAAATAATAATTAGTTTGAAGAAATATTGTAAACAAATGAAAAACTTCATGCATGCTCATATATAAATTTCATTTATTATTCTTTTATTTTTGTTAATACAATGTGCTCAAATGTTATTTTCATAGATACAATATAATAAATAAATAAATAAATCAAAGTTAGATACTTTATAAAGCTATTAATGTTTTCTACAAGATTCTTTATCATTTTTAGTTAATATGATAAATTAATTAATGGTTTTTCTGTGATATTGATATTTATTTCTTATTTGTGATTAATTCTAATCTTTAATTATTTTCTTAAAAAACTATAGTAAGCAAAAAGAGATCAGTAATTTAATTCAAATCTTCCAAGCTTATTTTAAATTAAGCAAGATAGTAGATAATTTATTTATATATTAAACAAAAAGGAATTTAATTCTTTGCTTTTTTATTTAGATTAAATAATAAAAATGTATCTAAAATGAATTAAAATTTATTTCTTAATCATAAATAAAATTTTGACCTATTTAAAATTATTTTTCTATTTTTCTTACATAAGCTATAAAATTTATAGAACTTTTATGATTTATTTTAATTCTACTGTTCTATATAATAAGTATATTTCTAATTAAATAATTATAACTGGTTTAATTTTTAATTTTATCTAAAGTATAAACATATTCTTTATGATTGATTATAAAGATTTTCATTGATAATTATTTTTAGATATTAATTTAATTTAAATCTAATTAGTATGATAATTGGTTGAAAATTTATTTACTATGAAGAAATGTAAATGAACTCTTTGTTTTTAAAGATAAGTCATATAATTAAATGTATTTAAATGAATTAACAATATATATTTTACCATAAATAACATCTTGATTTAAGTAAAATTTAAATTTTTCTTATTTTTGTTACATAAACAATAAAACTTACAAAACTATAATGATTTTATGTTTAAAATATACCTGTTCTAGCTTAATAGTAAGTCAGATTTTAATTTAATAACTATAAATAGTTTAGTTATTCATTAATTATTAATGAAAATCATAAAGTACCAAACTAATTATGTTCTACCTTAAAAATCTAAGAAAACTTTTAAATTTCAGAAATATAATTTATCGATTTCATTTCATTAGAACAAAAGATCTATAAATAAATTAGCTAGAAATTTAAAGCAAGTATAAAAGCTAAATAAGCAAACATGAATATTTTTGTAATTAAATTTTTAAAAATAAGATTGCTAGCCTCAAATAAAAAAAAATAACTAAAATTAAAATAGAATTATTTAATGATTCGTTTGATTGCATCTGCTTTACTGGCTTTTATATTAACTATTGAATATGTTGAGTCTAGATCAATATAATTCCCATAATAAAATTGTAGGATATTCTAAGATTTTCGAGGATAGTAAGTTTTTAGTTGTGCATTTGAAATGCTTATTGGTAATCCTAAGCAAAGACAACCAATTAGTTTAATTTTATCAAATCCAGTAAATTAATTAATTAATTAATTAATAAAAATATTTAACTTTATTAAAATTTATTTTTTAAATTAAGCTGAGTTTATCAATTGCAAACAAAATGAATTTTGTATTTAACTCAAAGTGCTCTATTTAAAATAATTGCACATATGCTAGACATAATTTACAGTATGCGCAACACTTTTATCAAGAAAGAATTTCAACTAGTTTATAAGTTATATAAACCAACTACACAAATGTAACATTAATTTTAATAATTATATTTTTATAAAAAATTAAATAATTTAATAAAAGAATTTACTAGAAGGACAAATAATTTAAGGTGATTTAGATACAGAATAATTTTACCTATTTAGAAATGATTCTCCAATTTAATTGCAGTTTATTTCTATTCGCAACTACACTTAAAAACAATATGTACTATTCTAAAAAATATATTTTTATATTATTAAATAATTAATTAATTATCCATTAATATAGGTTGGAAACGGTGTTTTTAATTTGCAAAATGGTAATTAAAACAGCATTTTTTTGCAGGGTTATCTTCAGAAAAAGTTTATTGTAAATCATTTTTAATTAATTTTTTTAAAAAATTAAATTATTTTACTTTACTTTAAAAAGTCTCCACTATTTTAGTTCAATCGTGGTAATAATTTAGATGGATTAAAGATAAATTACAATTTTGCTAGAGATTCTTCTTTTCCAGCACTAAAAACATATTCAGATAATATTTGGGTAATTTCTTAAACAATTTATTTAGATAATTAAAATATTAATTTAATTCTTCTCTAGGACGTGCAAATGGTTGGAATTTCTTTAGGAGGCCAAAATATGGAAGCAATAGCTCATTATAGAACTTTTATAATACAGACATATGTTTATTCAGCTATTCCAAAAAGTAATTAATTATTAGATTTAGACTTATTTATTTTATAATTTATTTTTTTTTAACAAAAGAAATTGCTAAATATTTAAAAAATAAATATAATGAAAATTTTGATAACGAAGATGATGCATATGTTTTGTTAGATTGCTTTTAATGTAACTGTGAAAAGAATTTTCCTAATTTAGAAATATTCACAACTGAATATAAGATTACTATCCCTATTGAAGAATTTACATTTACAAATACTTAAGGTTAATGCGAAATTAATATTTCATAGTCAAATTTACTATTTGGTATTAGATAAATACTTTTGAATAATGTTATCTTTGATCCACTACAAAGTGAACTTTAATTTCCAGAGTAATTCAAATATTTAATTTTTAGCTTATGTTAATAAATTTTTTTTTTTTTTAAAAAGAGCTGAACAAATGTAGCATCCATCCATAACTTACTTTTAGATAATATTAATATAATCAAATGTTTGTATAGCTATACTTTTAGCTTTGTTGATTCAATACGAGAGAGTATCAACAGATTTATAATTGGAAACTAAGCAATTTGATATTAAAAAATATATCGAATTATAAAATATCGTTAAATAAGTTAAATAAATTAAAGAATAGGCAAAGTGAGTATTAATATTATTTTAATTAATATATTCACTGTAAACTTCCATTTAATTAATTAATTATTAAAGTTCATCCTTGCTAAAATATATTATTTATATTACATAAAATTTAATTATTTACATAAATTTTATCTTAAAAAATAATCAGTTTTTTTGTATGTTTTTAATAAAAATTATAAGTTACATTCGAAATACAAATATTAATCAAGTTTTAAATAAAAAATTTAATATTTACCTCTATTTCCCTTTATATGTATGTAGTAAAACAATAATTTATGTATTTATTTAACTAATATAAAAAGCATAAATATAAATTCTGCATATCTTTTTAAATCATTATTAGATTAATAAATAAATAAATAAATAGCTTACCATATAATAGTTTATATAATTAATGCTTTTTTCTAAATTAAAGGAATAAATAAATTATTTATATACTTATACGACTTGTTTAGTCTGTCTCATAGATTTATATAAAAAATAAATTATTTTTTTTTTAAATTTAACTTGTTTGTTTATTTACTTCGGTTCTTAATACTTTCTTCTATTTTATCTAATTTCTTAGGCTATTTTTTATTAAATTTGAAATTAGTATTTCTCAATTATAATAAGAGTATACATTGTTCATTATTATTACTATAAATTTTTACACATTTAAAATATTAAGCATCATTTAGTGCTTTAAATTTTAGCTTTGAAGATATTACTGAATTTATTTGATAAAAAATGTCTTATTTTTCTAAATATTTTTAAAAAGTTTAAAATATAATGTAGAGATTATTTTCATTTATTTATATAAAGCGAAATTATATTTATTTATTTATTTAATTAGTAATGAAGATTCATGCTTAGCCAATATATTTAAGTTAATCCAATAAATATTATTTATATTTTATGTGAAATATTTATAAAAACTTTGTGGACTCAGTTTGTAGCAATTAGTTTTTATTAAATAGTAAAATTCATTTGTTGCTCTACATGTAATTTGGTCTATTGTTTTTAGTTTAAAAAGTGTTTTTCACTTCAAAAAAGCTTTTTGAAAAATTTAAATTTTTTTATGAAAAAGTTTTGTCTATTGTATAGAGCTTCATTAAATATTTTGTTCATTTTTAAAAGTAAATAAGACTCTTTTTAAAAATTGTAACAAAATTTAATTTTTCTATAAAAAGTTAATCTGATAAATTTTTTCTTTTTTTAATTTAAAATTTGCCTCAATTTTAATTAATTCTGATTTTTTTTTCTTTTCTTCGCTTTTTAAAAGATTCCCCAATACTTTCTTTGAGATACATTCTATATTATTTTTTCTATATAATTTGACATTTTTAATTATGAATGTATTAAAATAGCAAAAAAACAAGTAAATTATGCAACTATTACTAAATACATAAAATAAACTAAACATTTTTAATTTTTATGAATAATTGATTACACTCTATATCATATATAATTTTTTATTCAAATACTAATTTAGCAAAAATATTCTTTCAAAAATAAATTTTTCAGCCCTAATATTTATATATGATTAATCTTATAATAAATTTTGTATAAGATTAATTTATTTACATTTTTAAATTTCAAATAAACTCAATCCAAATTAATTGGATTCATAAAAAGTCTACAAACGAAGAGTTAATGTAAATGATTACATTCATATATTCATACATACATACAATCAAACAATAAGAAATTTTTAAATAACATTTGATTTTTAAAAATAATTATTAACTGATAAAACTTCTTATTAAAATAGAATTAGTTATTAAAATGAGTACTTGGTTTTTTTCTGCTATGATTGCCTTTATATTAGCTATTTAATATGCCTATACAAAATAAATATCCTTTTCTATCTAAGAATGTAAAATATTCAAAGATTTCAGAGACAATATGGTTTTTACTTGCATGTCTAATGTCTACATTGGAATCCCTAAGTAAAAACAGCCTATGAGCTTTATTTTATCAAATCCTGTATTCAAAAAAATTATCTTTAATTTCATCAATAATAATTTTTAACATTAATAGTTGAGCTTACCTATTGCAGACACAATGAATTTTGTTTTCAATACAGAATGTTCACTTTAAAATAAGTGCAAATATGCTTCAAGTGAATTTGAGAATCCATAGCCTCAATAATTACACTTTTTTAATGAAAAACTGTCACTAAGCTTATAAACTATTTAAAAAAACTACACTAAAGTAAATAATACTTAATTAAAATATCTTTCTAACATTTATATATTTGACTTTTATATAGGACTTAGATGAATACTCTGTTATTTAAGGCAATTTAGTATCAGACAATTTTTATCTTTCTCAAGATGATTCACCTATTTAATTGGAATTTATCTCTGTCTACAATTTTACTACTACATAATATGTAATAAATATTCTTTAAAATAAATATTTTTATTTAAATTTATTTTATTGATTTATTTATTTAGGTTGGAAATGGATTTATAAATTTAGTAAATGGAAATCAAAATGGTATATTTATATAAGGCTATCTGTAGAATAAGCTAATAGTAAAATTAATTATTTAATATAAACAAAAATTAAAATTAATTTTTTTTTATTAGAGTCCTATTTTTTAATTTGGTGTTGACATTTTTAATGCTAAATTATTAATAGATTATAATATAACAAGCAATACTATATATCCAATTATAAAAACTTATTCGACTAATAAATGGGTAAATAAATAAATAAATATATTCCTCTAATATAACAATCTTTAAAAATTTATATTTAATTGCTTTAGGATGTGCAAATGACTGGATTGGTTTTAGGAGATATGGATATGGTAGCCTATGCTCATTACTAGACTTTTATTATTCAAACTTATGTATACTCTGCCCTTCCTATTAGTAAATTTTATTTTTATTTCAACTAGTAAATATTTATTAGTTATTTAATTTAAATTAGGCATTGCAAAATATTTAAAGAATAAATACAGTTAGTATTTTTCAGATTCATACACTACATTGATAAATTGTTTTGGTTGTGAGTGTGCATCATAATTCCCAAATTTATATGTATATACAAGCGAGTATAGAATTAATATTCCATTAGAAGAGTTTCTGTTTACAAACACAAATAATTAGTGTTAAATTAATATCTCTTCTTCAAATTTATTGTTTGGTATCAGACAGATACTTTTCAATGGCGTAATATTCAATCCACTTCAAGGTGAACTTTAGTTCCCTGGGTAATTAATTATTCTTAATTTTAATATATTATCAAATCTTAATAATGTTTTTTAAAAAAGTGCTAAATAAATGTTGCATCCATCTATTACTCTCTTATAGATAATATTTATTTAATCAAATATTTGGCTTATATTTATTTTAGGATTACTTTTTAAATATGAAAGAAATTCTTTAGACCTTATATTTGAAACTGAATAATATATTGATAAAAAAAATAATTATTTATAACTTGTTAGAATTGCTAAATAATAACAAAAATGATATTATGTCATTTATATTTTACTTGTATAAAATAGTTATTCATTTTATAATTTATGTTTTCTTCAAAAACTTTTAATCATAAAAAAAAATGTCCAATAATAAAATAAATGCTATGATATTTATTACAAACAAACTGTAAATTAATTCTCATTAATTAATTTATTGACACCCTAAATAAAAATATTTTTTTGTTTTGTAAAAGTATTAGTCACAGACTCAAACCAAACCCAAAAAGTTTAATTTATTCCCAATGTGCCTATAGTATCATTTAGTATTTTTATTTAATCAAATTTAAAAACTTTTTGAACTTTTCTTATTTCTACTTATCTTGATTAACTAAGCTAAAAAATGAATTAATAAAATTTAATAAAAACCAAATTTTAAAGTGAAAACGGTTTAGATTTTCTCAGTTAAATAATTTTAAATTAATAAAATTAATTTATATAACCTAAATACCTAACAAAAGGTGATATTCCATTGAAAAGTTTTTAATTATAATTATATTTTTTAAAATCTTGATATTCTACTTTTACAAATTATATTTTAGTCAGTGTATTTTGCTTGTTTTTATTTATAAAACTATGATTTCTTTACTATCAATAATCTTTTTTTTATGATAGATTCTAAAATAAGAAAAATAAATCCAAAGTATTTTTATTTTCATTACATTAATATTTATACATTTACTAGCTATAAATTAATTTGATTTTTTTTCCCCTTTCTTTCAATTGAATAAATGTAACTAAAAGCTTACAATTTTCATCAGTATTTTTAGGACAAGCATGATTAGTTCATTAAAAATGAAATAATAATATTTAAAGTTGTTAAAAAATTGAGTAATTTTTAAATGATTAATTATATTTTAAGGATTTTTATTATACATATTTAGTTTATCTTAGTTATCTTAGTTGAAAATCTATTTTTATACTTTTCTATCAAAGCTTTTTCTTCATTTACTCTAAAAGAAATATATATCAAACACTGCTTGAATCAATTATTTTTACTTATATGCACAAAACAATTATAAAAATTGTAATCAAACCTACTTGCAAGCAATAAAATTTTAGTGTCATTAAGTTTTTTAAATTATTAATTTCTGATAAATTCTACTTTTATTTTATTTATTCATATATTAATTAAAAAAATTAACTTCTTATTTTCCAGAGTTAGAAATAATACACAATAATATAAATAAAAAACAAGTTTGCAAATTCATAAAAAAAATTAAAATAAATAAATTATTGAAAAAAAATTACAATCAATATAAAAACAAATATACTATTCAGTTAATAAATTTTTTTAAGTTCTATCATAGGCAATAAGTAAATATCACAGTTTACATTTTAGATAAATAGCTTTTGTAGTCTAGAATTTTAATTTAACATTAGTTAGCTAACATATTGAATGCGTAGTTAGTTATTTCTTACAGTATTTATTTTTATATGTGTTATCTAAAGCACCTTTTCAAATAAAATACCCTTTTCCTTTGAAAAATGCAAAACTTTAAAAGACTTTAGAGATTAAATGGTTCTTATTTGTTAGATTAGCATTAGAATAGGATATCCATAGTAAACTATCTTAATTAGTTTCATTCTTTCTAATCCAGTAATTAACAAAAAATAAATAAATAATCTACTAAAAATAAAAATGATATATAAATATTATAGATTATATAAATACCCTTGGCAGACACTATGAACTTTGTTTTCAATTCAAGATTACCATATTAAGGCTACTGTGATTTGAATTCAGATTATTAATTGCCACTAAATTACTAGCCAGTTTGGTATTTTGAAGAGGAATAATCAACAACTTTATAAATAATACAAAAAGACTACACTTAAGTATACAGTTCTTCATCCATTCATTATTAATTAATTAATTAATTAAATATATTTTTTTTAATTTTTTTTTTCTAAAGAATTTTCAAGAAAAATTCATTATCAAAGGAGATTTAGAATCTGAAAGCTTTATCCTTTCTGAAGATAACGACACTTCTATTTAATTATAATTTATTTCTGTCAATGAACTTACTCAAAAAATATGTGTAACATTTAAAAAAATATTTATTTTTTTTCATATCAATTTCTATAGATAGGAAATGGACTTCTAAATTTAGCAAATGGAAATAAAAATAACATTTTTATATAAGGATACTAGTAAAACTAACTAATTGTAAATTATATTTAACAAATTATCAAATAAACTACGTTAAATTATTTTATTATTTATTTATTAATTTATTAGAGTCCTAATTTTTAAATAAGTGGAAGCACTTTCAATTCAAATGATTTATTTGAAATAAATTATAATATTACAACCAACATTTCTTATCCTATATTAAAGACTTATTCTAGTAACAATTGGGTAAATTTATACATTTATGCATACATACATACATCTATTTAATTTAGAGGTTTTATAAAATTAATTTTTTTTACTCTAGGATGTATAAATGGCTGGAATATTTTTAGGAGATACTGACATGACAGCTATTGCTCATTTTAAAAATTTTATAATTCAAACTTATACTTACTCAGCTCTTCCTATAAGTAGATACATTTTATTTTAAATCGCCGGTCAAAATTAAATTCTTTTAAAATTAAAATAAGAAATAGCTAAATATTTAAAGGATAAATACAGTGAATACTTTTCAAACTCATACACATAATTAACTAATTGTTTTTCATGTGAATGTGCATCATAATTTCCAAGTTTATATATATATACTAGCCAGTATAAGATTAGCATCCCTTTGGCAGAGTTTATGTTTATAGGCTATTAAGGGTAGTGCTAAATTAATACTTCTTCATCATATTTGCTTTTTGGATTTAGACAAATAATTTAGAATAGTATAATATTCAATCCACTCCAAGGTGAACTTTAGTTTCCAGGGTATTTATTTATTCTTTTTATAAATTAATTTTCTAATTTTAATTAATAATTTTTAAAAAGAGCTGAGCAAATGTTGCATCCATCTATTACCCTCTTACAAATAATATTAATCTAATCAAATATTTCTCTGATATTAATTTTAGTTTTAGTTTTTAGATATGAAAGATTGTCTTTGGATCTTAAATTTGAAACTGAGTAATTCATAAATAAAAATTATAATAAATAAATAAATACAAATTCTAGTGTAAATAAATTAAAAGAGCAGTGATAAATAAATAAATATATTAAGTTTTATTTCCCGTTTTTTTGTAATTATTTATTTTCATTTATTTTATTATTAATCATACATACATACATGCATGATTAAAATTTTATATATTTATCATGTTTTTTATAAATAAAAGATAGTTGTATTTTACATTAATTTATATACTTCAATCCTCTAAATTTTTGCAAGCCAAGCTATAATATACTTAAAGAATAATACATATTTGAAAATTTGGTTCGAAATTATTTTTTTTGAATACTAGCTAGATAAAAATGAAGATTCGTAATATGATATTTAATCCTCTTTAAGATTAAGTTCTTGATTGGATTAATATTTATTATTATACTAAATTTAAAAGCTAATTTTTTAATTAATTTTTTTAAATTGAGGTGATTAAATGCTTGATTGGTTTTAAGGAATATTACAGACAATAATCTCTATTTGATTGTTAACTTTTTGTTGCTTACAAAGCTTATTGAAAAACTTCAAAAAGTCTATATTGACTTAAATTATGAAACCTAACACATTAATATTAAAAAAAGGCTTTTAAATATCAGTAAAAAGTTATTCTATAACAGTAAAAGATAATGAATATTTAAAAAAAAATATTCTATTCTTTAATGTATTATTATGCATTTATTTATTAATGATAGTCATTCACTCTGAAATTATGATTTATAGATTAATTATTTGTATTTGTCTATCTAATTGCATTTATCTTATGAAATGATAAATATATATATCATATCAATTTTTATTTATAGGTTTATATATTTTGTTATTATTTAATAGCTTAAAAGCAATTATAATTTTTATTGAATTTCAAAGGATTTTGAATTAATCAATTAATTAAGTAATAAATAAGTCAAACATTTTTTAAGGTCAATAAAATTTTAAAGTTGCATTGAAAAAGAAAAAGAGAAATGATGGACGAAGAATAGGATGTTTTATTTTCTGAAAATGAATTTTAAGTTTCAAAGGAACAATTCACCTTTAATAAAAACTAAAAGGTATTAGTTAGTTTTTGGAAGATTCCTATTCATAAATTTGTTATTTTGGATATTATTTAGGGATGGTATTTGAAGCATTAGCAGGCTGTAGGATTTTGCGCAAAAGAATATAATGAAGAACATATTAAATATTTAGAAAATGAATATAATATTAAATCATAAGTAATTTTAATTGTTTTTAACAAAGTTAAATATTCTTTTTTTTGTAAAATTAGCATTCAAAATAATTATTTGGTATTCAAGAATCAAGCACCATCAGATATAGGAAAAATAATGAAGTAGACTTTTAAAAGCTAATTTAAAATATAATATCTGTTTATTATTATAGGGAAATCTTGAATCAAATGCCAAAATTATTGAGTGGGATGATGGCTCATATCATTTAATGGTTGGCGATTAATTTTTTAAATTAAATCTCAAAGATTTCTAAGCAGAGGGCTGCAGTTTATACGAAAGACCTAATAACATAAATCAATAATCAGTAAATTAGATATAAAAAATATTTTGGCTCAATATTAATTTTTATATAATAAAAGTTTTTAACAGATCAAATAATTCCTTAAATTTTTGTAGATAAAATTGGTACAATTTAGAAAAATGTAAAATGAATTACTATTAATTGTTTAATAATTAAAATGGTATTTATTATATGCATACATGTAATTTAATTTAAGATTCATCGCTTATTTGTTTGTTTTCGAATTAACAAATCATTTAATAATTTATTTATTTTAATATTTTTTTTTTGGGATATAATTTTGAATGAGTTTTTTAGTTTAGATTTTTTATTTCTGTCATAAGTTTGTTTATTTAATGTGCTTTTAAACTAAATTTTGTATGAAATCTATTTTTCCTGTGACTCCTTTAATTTAACTCCAGTCTTGATGGTGGATTAGAACGGGTATATAATTTTTTATCTTTAAGTTTTTAACTTTCATTTGTTCTTTAGCAGAAAATACATCTTTATTTGAAAAATAAGGATAGTGAGATGGCCCATTCATTTCAAGCACTATTTAATTTTTAATGCTTGGTAAAGTAATTAAAAAATCTACTGTATATGGATCAATTCTAACCTCTGATTTAAAATTCCACTTGAGAACTTTTAAAATAATTTCGCAGTCTTCTTGAATTGGAGATACTTAGCTTTCTTAGGTGTAAAAATGATCAAATTGAGAAATATATTTGCTTGCTTCACCCAAATCAGAGCTAATTGATATTTCTTTTAGCTTATATTAAATAGCCTTTGGAATATTCTTAATAGATGGCTATTATAAAATAAAAAAATTATGTTTTGTTGAAGTAAACCTATAAATTTTACCTGTTCCTATAAAAACTTACACAATATTTTAGTTTAATCTTGAGTAATCTATGCACCAGAAAGAGAAGTCATCCATATATACTCAACTAACTCTTAAAATGGTAAGCTTTCTGGGTTGATATTTATTTTTAAGGGGATCTCAATTATACCTTTTGAAAAGAAAAACTTAATCAAATGCAGCAAGCTTGTTTGAGTAAACTAATTTAAAACTTAATCTTAGCTAAAAAATAAATGCAATTTTTGAACTAATTCATATTCAAATTTATCGCTTTTTGCTATCAAAGGAACTATTTATTGGAAAACATGGAGACTTTCCATAAATTTTTATGCAGATGTATTCTACATATTCATTTATTTTGAAAAATAATTCAATAAAACAGTATGAGCCAAATTAAGGATATTTTAGCTCTATCTCTAGTTTTGAAACATAATCTAAAGAATTAAGATAAGACTTGTTAAATCATCTTAATTTAAACTAATATGATTAGCTGCTTGTTATTCTATATTGTTTAGTTTATTCGCTAACACTTATTTATTCTTGTCAGTCATAGTGCATTCTTAATTTAGCTTCCTCAAATAATCAGCTATTTCTATTTTAGTTAAAGACTTAAAATCTACTTTGGCGTTCAATAGAGATTCATTCTTCTAATTGTTTATGTTTGAAAAGAATGAATAGTTAGTTGATCTAAAAAGTAGGCTCCTTTATCTTTGTTTTGCTAAAAAAGCCAAATTTGTCAACTTCTACCTTAATTAATGTATCATTCAAACTTGAATAAAAAATATCTTTTTAATTATACGTAGTTAGTTCTTTATTTTTCATCTATTGCTTTATTAACAAAAGGATTAATTAGCATACAAACATACATTAATTATTTTAAAGCAACTGAGTTAGATAGTATGTATATACATATTCATATTCAAACTAAATCAAAAAAACATACTTTGGAATATTATTAAACTCAAAAATGATAAAATTTAATCTGGTTCATACTATAATAATCAAGCAGCTCGGGTAGCTCAGTTGGTTAGAGCGTGGGTCTAATAAACCCAAGGTCGAGGGTTCAAGCCCCTCCCGGAGCATTTTTTTAAAGCATAAAAAACTCAAGAAATATTTTTGGTTAATTAATTAACATTTAAATAAGAAGGAAAGAAAATATTTTTACAAAATAAAATAATTAAAAAATAAATAGCTATTTTTATTAATTTTTAAAAAAACATTCTCTAAAAGTTTAAAAAGAAAGAAAAATAATTATTATCTTATTCTTACCACCTTAAATTAAAAACATCTTATTAAGAAGAGCACTTTATTTAAATCTTTTAGAATCGATGGTAACTATTTTACTTTAAATTATAAATAAAATAATTAAATTCAATAAACTTGATTTTTACAAGTATTTTTGTGAAATTAAATATGTAAATATTAATTTATATTAAGTTGAAATGAGTAATTCTTATTTATTTGATAAGTGGATTGAGTACGCAAGCATATTAATAATTAACAGCCGTAAATGATTCTGTTATTATAAAAAAATAACTAAAAAGCATGAATTCCATTTGGATGGGATGTTATTTAATATAAAATATAGTTTTAAATGAGAGACTACATATTTTTGGCATCAAATAATCATATTTAATTTCAATTAAAAAATACTAAAAATTTAATATCATGAAATTATTATTATGGAGAGAGAGAGAGAGAAAGAAAGAAGAATGAAAGAAAGAAAGAATACTGTTGCTAATCTAATTATTGATCCCAAATTATTTAAAATAGCTGAGAGTGGTAAAGTTAAATAAAGATAAACGGAATGAGTATTCCTTTGATAAATTAAATTTATAAAAGGCTTTTATATTGCATTTTAAATGGTTATACTATTTAAATAAATTTTGATTGGATTATTATCAATGTAATAACTATCTGATTTAAATGAATTTAAAGAAAAATTAAGAGTTTTTATTTATTACTTTATACAGTGAACGAACTTTGTTGAGATATGTTTGCATTAAAAGAATTAGAAACTAATTTATGCAGAAAATAGGCAGTGATTAATTGACTAAAGAAGAAAATTGAAAAAATAAAGACTCACTAAATAATAAATAAATTAATTAATAATAAAAGTTCTATTTTAAAAAGTTAATTATTGAAGTAGGAGTAGGAATAAAAACTTCGTTGAAAAGACGAAAAAAAAATAAAATTTGATTTCTATCGGATAATTCATTTTAGTATGTAAGAATGAATTTATAAAAAAAAACTTCATAATTTCTTACTTTTTTAGAAATATTTTTTCGTATTAAAAAATATTTTTCTCTCTAATTTATGTAAAATCATAAATGTATAGATTGATTGATTGAATGAAAAATTTAAGAGAGCTTGAGAAAAAGAGATCAACTAAAGATATCCTTTATGAAGCACTTTCGAATTTGTTTCTTTTAATGTTCCTAAAAGATAGTGAACGAAATAGAGAGAGGGTTTACTATGTTGGACTAGTTTCTATTTACTTTTCCTAAATCGCTGGTTTTATTATCACTGCAAGTCAAATTACTGTTACTGATGATTACTTGAAATACTTGTTCGAGCTTTGCTAGTCAGTAAGGATAACTTATCTACTTAGGTCACTTGATTCTGGGATCCTAGTTGGAGTAATATTGTTCTGTTTATGCATATATGAGGTTACCTTAATATTATTTAACCTAAATTTAAGCTTCGCAAACATAAAAGGTACTGATTGATTAACAATATTTATTATTTTGGCTATTGTAGAACTTTTTTCAAGCCCAAAAATAGAAAAAAAGTCAAAAATAAATGCATAAAACTTAAAATCTTATAGATAAAATAGAATATTCTTTATTAGAATATGTCACTGTTTAAATTAAAAGTAATATAAGTAAAATAAAGCCTTTCTTTATACTAGCCCGGTTTGATAAAACAGCTATTTAATAAATTTCTGCTTGTTTTACTTACCTTTATTATTTTACTTTTTTTAAATGCATTTTGTTTGAATAACAAAAAAAATTTTTAAATAAAACATAAAATTTTTAATAAAAAATTAAATTAAGATGATGTTGATATATTGAAAACACAAGCAAACTAAATTGGTGCTGTATAGCTTTATTATGAACATTAAAAGTGGCTCTACTGTTTACCCAAGTTAGATTTAATTTTTAGCGTTTTATTTTGTGATGGAAGCAGCCACCCATAAAGATGTAGTTTATCTATGGTAAATCCAAGCAACTAAGGCATGATTTTCTACTTCAATATAGTGTGCTCCATCATCTTATTGATGACAACAATAATTTTGAATTTAATTGTCGTTCTAATTTATCATAATCCAGGTTACTTATTGATTTATTTATTTATTTATTTATTTATATATATATTTCCCT
The DNA here is from genome assembly GCF_000189635.1 of Tetrahymena thermophila SB210. Lineage (NCBI taxonomy): Eukaryota > Ciliophora > Oligohymenophorea > Hymenostomatida > Tetrahymenidae > Tetrahymena > Tetrahymena thermophila. The sequence continues at coordinate 168,132 of NW_002476522.1, read as the reverse complement.
CTTTTTGAAATTATTTTTTTAGACTAATTTATTTTTTTAATTCCAAAGAACTAAGCAGTGTAAATTAGCTAAAATCTAGGTACAGCTAATTTAAGCAGATAGAACCCTTACTCGAAATTGGATTAGTTCTGCTTACTTATTTAGGCAGCCCAATTATAATATACTCATTTGGATAGATGTTTGGTCTTTTTTTACTAGTTGAATATTTCTATCATTTCCCACTCATGGATAAAAATATATCTGATATTTATGGATGGATGGTAATCGTTTATCAGACATATGCCTCAATGCTTCTTTTTAGAGAATACACAACTAGCATAAAAGATGCAAACTTCCCAATTATTTTCTTGCTCATTATTTCTATATTGTATGGTATACTCAAAACTTTTTGGAATAACAAGATTATCTTTGCAATGACAGTTGATCCAAATAGACTTGGCGGTAAAATAAAATAATTTATTTAATATTTCAATTAGTTTTAAACATAGCATAAGCAAAAAAACATTTTAATAAATAAATAAATAGATTTCCCTTAGGCTTCTTGCTTATACCTTGAAAAACTTTGTGAACAATTTGAGTAATGCTTAACAACACTTTCCAGCAAGCTTATCCTCTTTGGCTCGCTTTAACTACACAAGAATAATTGCAGGGATACTATTTGTCCTTGCAAAGATACTTAATTTAATGAGTTAGCTGGTATAATTCTAGTTGAAAATTTATTTTTTTAAATTAAAAAAATAAATAAATAAATACAGGTGAAGAAAGACCAACTATCTCTGGAGGAATGATCATCGATTTAGGAAAAGACATTAAAATAAAGGGAGTTGATTTTGCTAGAATTTGTGATGAGTAAGTTGTATTTGAAAAGTGGTTCATGCTCTTCATCGATTACTAATTTGAGGTTTTGATCAGCCACCTAGTTAAAAAAGGTCAAGAAGTTATTGTTCAAGTAATTAATTAATTTTATTAAATGAAAAATTAAAAAGTAATTAATTAATTATTTCAAATTAACAGGAGGTGTGCTTGAGATATTGGTTTTTTTTGATTAAATTTAAAAAGAATTAAATTAAAGCACTCTACTAGAATAAAGTTATGAACCAAATGCTGAAGAGAAAAGACAGCTTTTTCTAAACTGTAGAAAGAAGTTTAACTAATTTAATAGAAAGTAAGATTAAAGAAAAAGACAAAGCACATTTCTATTCTTACAGGTAAACAAATAATAATTGATAAATGAGATTAAGCTTTTTATTTTATTAGCCAAAAAGATAGATAAGATGCTATGAATAACATTAAATTTGATAAAATGGTGTAATCAGAAACAGAAAAAGATAGAATAAAAAAAATATTAGGTTTTTATTTATTAATAAATTTGTGAATAATTATTAATAAATAATTAAAATATTTATATAAATTAGGCAATTTGATTGTTGAAAAATGTATATTTATGGACGAAATGGTAAAGGGCTTTAAATCTTTGGAGGAGATGCGTCAAAAGATTATTAATTTTTTATTTTTAGTAGAATATTTTGAATAGATTTTAAAAGAATAAATGAACTTAAATAAGCAAAACATATATTTTCTCAAGTTCAGTTCATTGCTAAAGGCTTACATATTATTTGATCCAATCAATTGTAGGGATACAGAGGCTGCAGTTGAAGAAATTATCAATAGAGAAAGGTCAGTTGATTAAACAACTACTATCACAAGCTTAAGTATTCTGTAAGGTAATGTTGGGAGCATTATTGCCAGTTTTAAAAATGTCAAAGAAAATGGAAAGATTTTAAAATTCTCTGAAAAAATTCCCTAAATATTCAAATACAACAAAGGAGAATTCATAACTAAGGTAAATAAATAAATGTTAATTTTGCGAAATTAAAGTAATATTAATTAAAGCTGTTAATCACTATTTTTATATTACATCTATAGGAAAGTGTGACTGACTTAATACCAGATTGTATTGGAAGGTTGCATGATTAGTTTTTAATGAGGCTTATTAGCACAGGTGTAGCTAAAACAGTAAGAAACTATAGGACGATGTTTGCAAAAGATAAAATGGGTTATATATTCAGAGTTAAACTTTTTATCAATTTCTATTTTATCAAGCAGGATGATTTTGCTTTCAGCTCACTAGTTATTAACTGCCCTTCAAATGATATGTATGTCTTACTCAATTCTAAAGGATACATAGAAGGAATGAGTGAGAGTTTTGCGCATTTAATTTAAGGAGAGAAAGTTGAAAGCATGTATTTCAAAAAGCTTAACATATCTGCACTTATTCCTTAATTCATTGAGTTCATGCAAGAATTCAACATGAAAGAGGAATACTCGTTCCTAAAATTCAAGTTAGATGTGCCAAAAGGTTTTTTATTTATTTATTTATTTACCTTAAATTTTACTTTTTAATAGAAGGATTTGTATATTAACTTGACTTTTAATAAAAGATATGAATAAACTGATTCAGACTTTTATTCTCCATCATTCTAATTACTACAGCTCTTAATAAACCTCAGAAAGGGGGAAAGAAAATTAAAGTAGAAGTGAAATCAAAAAGCCGATTAAAAACAACACTGAATGGAAAAATAATGTTTAATCCTTTCTAAATTCAAGAGTTTAGCAAAAACTATGTAGCTACGAAATTACTTTAAATATAAGACATGAATTATTTTAAGATAATGGAGAAGACGTTTTGATCTATATTTTAGAAATTCAATCATATGTTAACTGGGATGATTTATTATAATCAGAGTTTTCAAACAGTACTGGAGGAAGGTCAAAACATTCTTAAAAAGTTTTACAGAGCGATAAAAGTAAAGAAATAAATAAATAGCTTTCATTTTAAGTTTTTCAATTTTTATTAAAAAATAGCTAAGCAGGATAACTTAAACTATTAAATCACTCATTAAGAAACTATGGCAAATTAATTGATAGGACAACTTAATACTCAACATAGTCAAAATGATAATATAAACCTATTGAATACGGATTAATACATTGATTTAAAGCAAGATAAAGAGATTTAAGGATAGAAAAGTGCATAGATTGATAGCTGCGATAATTTAGACAAACAGAATCCGAATTTTAAGTCTACTGTCTTGTAACCTAAACTACAAAACTATGCCAACTTAGATGACTCAAATATGCCTATTTTAGACAATAAAAAACTAGAGGAGAATATGCTAGATACTAATGCAATTAATAATACCTTGATGATGACAACATAATAATACGAAGATGAAAAAGAATTAGTTGCTTAGTTGAATAAATCAAAAACAATGAAGTATACCAAAGTCGAAGATACCACTAAATACGATTTTTCATAAACTAATTAAGCTTGTTAAGATTAGGATAATTAAGAAACAGGATTGCACCTCAGTTAAGAATAGCAGAAGTTAGAATCAGAAAAATAGAAAAAAGAAGATGATAGTTCTCAAGGCCATGATTCTAAAAATAACGGAAAAGAATCAATATCTGTATTTGATGATGCTAAAAAAGAAATTGGAAATGACCTAATTAAACAGATGGGGAGAAAAAACGAACTACCATTTGATTAGGGTTCTAAGTCTTCTATGCAATCTTCATCTTCAAGCATTGTAAAACATATCATTGATAACACCACAAGCAAGTCTACTCCACCTTTCTTGGTTATACTTTATGGAGTTTTTATATTTTAATTTTTTGTATTCATAACTGTAGTTATAGTGCTGTCAGTTACTATTTCTAACTCCTTTAACAGTTATACTTAAGGTATTCACTCACTCATTCATTTATTTATTTTTCCAAATTTTCATTTTTCTTCTGTTAGCAAACAAACAAACAAACAAATAAATAAATTTATTTATTTTATTTTATTTTTTATACTGCAACTTCAAAATTTACAATAAATTAATTTTTAATAAAATTTATAATCGAAAATAAAAAAAGGGTTTTATTAAAAATTAATTAGTAAAAGTTTAATGTTATATAAATTTAATTAATTACAGTATTGAATAATTATTGATTAATTTTTAAAAAAATTTAAAATAAATTTATAAATTAATTAAATTTTTTATTATAAAATTAGCATTAAATAGGATGGGAAGGTAATGAAAGAAATTAATTAATTAATTAACTTAATTATTCTTTTTACTTAAAATGAATACAATTTTTTTTAAAAAAAGTTCATCAAAAATGCTTATTCCTATAAACTAAGCTATGATTACTTCAGATATAACTTCTCTTAAAAATATGGATCAGTTGAATCCTGTTCCTTCTGTTGATTATATGACTGTTATGGAAGAAGTAACTCGAAGTGGATATTAGTAGTATTCTGATAACTTATTTAATTTCTTAGACTTATAAGTTTAATATTAGTACTAAAAAATTGTTTTTAACATGATTATGGATGTTTCTTTGATGTCTTTTAGATAAAAATTGGTTTCTCGCTCATATTTTACAGAGTACTTAAAATCAGCAGGCACTTCGCTATTTAACTTAAACAGAAATGACTAATAAAGTAATTAATTTTTGTATTTACTTTTTTTATCTTCTATTTATTTTAAATTAATAAAATTAGACTAAATTACGGTTTTTATGGAAGAAAAATATCTTCTTGTCAACAATCTAAATTGTACATAGTCTTATCTTCTTGTATCAATGCAAAGCATTAGCGATGATCTTGGTACCCTTTAATCAAGTATTATAGTAGTTAATACTTATAGTATAGTATTAGCTATTGTTCTAATCATTCTATCCTTTGGATTCATTATTCCATCTTATAATAATTTAAAATTTAAATCTGAAAGAATTTTAATGATTGTAAGTCGTTTAAAACAAGAAGAGACAACTGATATTATATTCCATTTAAAGGCAATATAAGCCAAGCTCTTTTCAGATGATGATGAGTATCTTCACATAGATTTCTCCAATTTTGCTCTTAGAGAGGAAAATGAGCTTGAACAATCACAAAGAGCAAACAAAAAGAAAAATAAACAAAGATAGAACTATTTATATGATAGAATATTTGATAATAAACTCAAGTTTTGGTCTTTCATAATCATCCTCATCTTCCTTTGTCTTCTTTCCGTTTTGTTTTTCTTGATAGTAATTTTATTTATTCCTTCAATAATTCTTTACAATTTTATTTATTTATTTTCTTTTATGGAAATTTAAGTTATATCTAAAGTTTGTTTTATCAATATATTTATCCAATTTAAAAAGAGAAAAATATACTTTTTATTTAAATTTTTACAATACTGAATGAATGAATGAATGAATGAATGAATGAATAAATAAATAAATAAATATTAATAAAAATATTAAATATTATTTTAAGGGTAAATTTAATTTAAAAAAAATAAATAGATTTTTATCTACTTGAATCAGTTTGAATCTATATTTGGTACTCCTGCTAATTAGTATAAATAGTTTATATAAGGCTCGATGTAATTCACTACAGCATCAAGTAGTCATAACTCAATTTTACTTAATAGTCTGCTAAAAGAAAATAATATAGAGTATTTAACAGATGAAAAACTTAATGAGCTTATTGAATTGAGAGCTCAATCGCTGTTGTAAAGTTAGCAGTATTTTTCTTAGTAATTTGTATTACTTCAGTAGCATGGAAGTACCAGCAATTTTTAAAACATGATTGTGAAAGTGAGCTAATAAAATATATGTGAACAAAATATTCTAGACTAAAAGTATATAGAATACTGTTAGTCGGCTCTTCAAGGAATACTCACATAAGGGCTACAACCAACTGTTTCAACTATAATTCAAAAGATCCAAAATGAGATGAATATTGATAAGAATTTTAATAAATTCATTTAAAGCCAAGAGTATCAAGATGGTATCATTGTTCAATAACTCTTAACTAACGTAATGACTTACGTCGTAGTCTAGTTTGAAAATCAAAACGTAAATATCAAAAATGACTATCTCAATATTCTTCTGCTGATTCTAACATTAGGAAGTTTAGTTTACGTTTTAATTTTCTTTATAGTGATAGCTATATATCTCAATAAACTTAAGAGAGAGTATCTTGTTATTAAGAAAGCTATTTAACTTGTCCCATACAGGAGACTAACCGAAGGTATGCATTAATTCACTCATTAAATATTTTTATTAAAAACTTTAACCTAAATTTAATATTTAAAATAAAACAATTTATCATATATATAGATTCAATGACTTTGTTCCTTCTCAAAAAGGTTATGGATGTAATACATAATCATATTTTATTTTAAAATTTTGTTTATAAATAAATATAAATAATATTTTTAGTTGCAATGACAAATAGATTCAGAATAAAACTTACTTACTTACTTATAGTTAATATACATTTTAAATTCTATTTTAAAATTATAAAATAACTATTAAAATAGGTTTGAGTCACCTAAATAAAATTTTACCTTAGCTAACTAACATTTAATTAAAAGTTGGCCTTATATTTATTAATTTAGTTACAAAAAAAAGAAGAAGAAGAAGAAAATCAGAAAATTATATTTACTTTATTACTTGCTTACTTAGTTAGTTTATTACTTATATAAATAAATAAATTAAAAATTATTTTATACTAATTAAATTGATGATATTTATTTATCTGTTAGTTTAATTAATTACTCTTTCTTTATATCTTGATATTTTTATTACAAAATATATTTCTTTTTATTTAAAAAAAATAAGATATCAATTTAATTAAATTAATAATTAAATAAATTTTAAAAGTAATTTATGATAGATTTTATTTAATATTTATATTTATATTTATCTAAATTTATTTTTTTACTTTTTTTAAATTCCATTTATTTATTTATTTATTTATTGAATATTTAATAAATTTTTTAAATTAGATTTCTGTAATTCTCACAAAATTTTGAATTATCTTTTTATTTTTAAATATTTTCGCATAAAATAATCAAAATTTCATATCATATAAAAATATTTATTTTGAATTTCTTACCACCTACCTTTAATTAAAAATACTTTCACATAATGAGCATATTATTTTCCATAATCGACTGTAAATGTTTAATTTAATAAAATATATTTTTTAAAGTATTTTTATCAAATAAAATTTGTAAGAATAAATTAATTTTTAAGTTAAAAATGAAGAATTCTTATTTTTCTAATAGATAATTTACACTTTATATAATTAATACACATGTTGAAAATAAAAAGCCGTTAATAATTTTATTATGGTATAAAAAATGACTAAAAAGCATGAATTCCATTTGGGAATTTAATTTTATGCTTAATATAAAATCTAGTTTATTAAAATAGTGTAAATATATTTAGTAGCAAATTATAATATTTAATTTAATTTTTAAATTATAAAATACTAAAAAATATTTGCATAAAAATATTATTATGAAGAAGACTGTAGCTATTTATTGATTATAAATTATTTAAAATAGATGAGAATGGCAAATTTAAATAATGATAAAAGGAATTAGTGTTCTTTTGATAAAATTTAATTTATAAAGGCATTAATTATGCATTTTAAATGATATTGTGATTTAAATAAATTTTCATTGTATTGTTTGTTATTATGATATAACTATCAGATTTAGATGAATTTTTAGATAAAAAATTAAGAGTATATAATTTAATATGGGGAACTTTGTTGAAATTTGATTGTATTTTTTAAGGTTTTACTTGAGGAAATAGAAATTCATGCAGAAAATAAGTAAGTACTGATTAATTTACTAAAGAAGAAAAATAAATAGTTAAAAGATAACTAAATAATAAATAATAAAAAGTTCTATTAAAAAAATTAATTATTGAAGTAGGAGTAGGAATAAAAGCTTCGTTGAAAAAAGACGAATTAAAAACAAAAAAAGTTTGATTTCTATTGGGTAATTCATTTTTGCAAGTAAGAATGAATTTATAAAAAAAACTTCATAATTTCTTACTTTTTTAGAAATATTTTTTCGCATTAAAAAATATTTTTCTCTCTAATTTATGTAAAATCATAAATGTATAGATTGATTGATCGATTGATATTGATTGAATGAAAAATTTAAGAGAGCTTGAGAAAAAGAGAACAACTAAAGATGTTCTATATGAAGCACTTTCAAATTTGTTTCTTTTAATGTTCCTAAAAGATAGCGAACGTAATAGAGAGAGAATTTACTATGTCGGACTAGTTTCAATTTACTTTTCTTAGATTGCCGGCTTTATTATCACTGCTAGCCAAGTCAATGTAACTGATGATTACTTAAAATACTTATTCGAGCTTTGCTAGTCAGTAAGGATAACTTACCTACTGAAATCTGTTGATTCTGGGATACTAGTCGCTGTAATATTGTTCTGCTTATGCTTATATGAGGTTGTCTTAATATTGTTTAACATAAATTTGAGTTTCGCCAACATAAAAGGTACTGACTCATTAGCAATATATATCTTTAATTAATGTAGAACTTTGTTCAAGCCTACAAATAGAAGCCAAAAATAAGATCATAAAATTTATAATATTTGATGTAAAATAGAATATTCTTTTTTAGAATATGCCGCTATTTTAATTAAGAGCGAGATATGGAAAATAAATCCTTTCTTTATACTAGCTCAGTTTGAAAAAACAGCTAATTAATAAATTTCTGTTTATTTTAATTAACTTTATTATTTTTACTATATTTTTTTTAATGCATTTATTTTGTTTGAAACTCTACATAAAAAAAAAATTTTGAATATAACATAAAATTTTTAACAAAAAATTAATTAAGACGATGTTGATATATTGAAAACACAAGCAAACTAAATAGGTGCTGTATAGCTCTACTATGAGCATTAAAAGTGGATTTACTGCTTACCCAAGTTAGATTTAATTTTTAGCGTTTTATTTTGTGATGGTAGCAGCCACCTATAAAGATGCAGCTTATCTGTCACAAACCCAAGCAGCTAAGGCATGATTTTCTACTTTAATATAGTGTGTTCCATTTTCTTGCTGATGACAACAATAATTTTAAATATAATTGTTGTTCTAATTTATCATAATCCAGGTTTTTTATATAATTTTTGAAATATAAAATTTAAGATTTAATTTATTTTTTTTCAATTCATCAGAATTAAGTAGTGTAAATTAGCTAAAATCTAGGTACAGTCAATTTAAGCAGATAGAACCCTTACTGGAAATTGGATTAGTCCTCCTTACTTATTTCGGCAACACGATTGTAATCTACTCATTTGGATAGATTATTGGTATATTTTTACTAATTGAATATTTCTATCATTTCCCCCTCATGGATAAAAATATATCTGATATTTATGGATGGATGGTAATTGTATATCAGACATATGCCTCAATGCTTCTTTTTAGAGAATACACAACTAGCATAAAAGATGCAAACTTCCCCATTATTTTCTTACTCATCATTTCTATTTTGTATGGCATACTCAAAACTTTTTGGAATAACAAGATTATATTTGCAATGACAGTTGATCCAAATAGGCTTGGAGGTAAAAAATAAAAATAATTTTATTAATTCAGCTTTCTTTAAAAGATAAAATAACAAATAAATAAATATTATTAAAATAAATTTACAGATTTCCCTTAGGCTTCTTGCTTATATCTTGAGAAACTTTGTGAACAATTTGAGTAAAGCAGTACAACACTTTCCAGCAAGCTTATACTCTTTGGTTCGCTTTAACTACATAAGAATAATTGCAGAGATACTCTTTGTCCTTGCAAAGATACCTAATTTAATGAGTTAGCTGGTACGATTTTACTTTAAAATTTATTAAAATTCAAATAAATAAATAAATAAATAAATAAATAAAGGCGAAGAAAGACCAACTATTTCTGGAGGAATGGTTATTGATTTAGGAAAAGACATTAAAATAAAGGGAGTTGATTTTGCTAGAATTTGTGATGAGTAAGCTGTATTTGAAAAGTGGTTTATGCTCTTCATCGATTACTAATTTGAGGTTTTAATCAGCCATCTAGTTAAAAAAGGTCAAGAAGTTATTGTTCAAGTAATTAATTTATTTAAATGTAAAAGCAAATAGCAATTATTTATTTATCTATTGTTTCATATTAATATAGGAGGTGTGCTTGAGATATTGGTTTTTTTTGATTAAGTTTAAAAAGAATTAAATTAAAGCACTCTACTAGAATAAAGTTATGAACCAAATGCTGAAGAGAAAAGACAGCTTTTTCTAAACTGTAGAAAGAAGTTTAACTAATTTAATAGAAAGTAAGATTAAAGAAAAAGACAAAGCACATTTCTATTCTTACAGGTAAACAAATAACAATTTGTATGGTAAAGGAGATTAAACTTTTTATTTTATTAGCCAAAAAGATAGATAAGATGCTATTAATAACATTAAATTTGATAAAATGGTGTAATCAGAAACAGAAAAAGATAGATTAAAAAAAATTTTAGGTATTTATTTATTAATTTATTACTAAAATAATAATTTTTGAATTATTATCATCTAAAAAAAATATAAATTAGGCAATTTGATTGTTGAAAAATGTACATTTATGGATGAAATGATAAAGGGCTTTAAATCTTTGGAGGAGATGCGCTAAAAGATTATTAACTTTTTATTTTTAGTAGAATATTTTGAGAAGATTTTAAAACATTAAATGAATTAAAATAAGCAAAACATTTATTTTCTCAAGTTCAGTTCATTGCTAAAGGCTTACATATTATTTGATCCAATCAATTGTAGGGATACAGAAGCTGCAGTTGAAGAAATTATCAATAGAGAAAGGTCAGTTGATTAAACAACTACTATCACAAGCTTAAGTATTTTGTAAGGTAATGTTGGGAGCATTATTGCTAGTTTTAAAAACGTCAAAGAAAATGGAAAGATTTTAAAATTCTCTGAAAAAATTCCCTAAATATTCAAATACAACAAAGGAGAATTCCAAACAAAGGTAAATTTTAATGCTAACTTTGCTAAATTAAAATCATTTTAAAGTTGTTAATTGTTATTTTTATATTTTAGGAAAGTGTGACTGACTTAATACCTGATTGTATAGGAAGGTTGCATGATTAGTTTTTAATGAGGCTTATTAACACAGGTGTAGCTAAAACTGTAAGAAACTATAGGACTATGTTTGCAAAAGATAAAATGGGCTATATATTCAGAGTTAAACTTTTTATCAATTTTTATTTTATCAAGCAGGATGATTTTGCTTTCAGCTCATTAGTTATTAACTGCCCTTCAAATGATATGTATGTCTTACTTAATTCAAAAGGCTACATTGAAGGAATGAGTGAGAGTTTTGCACATTTAATTTAAGGAGAAAATGTTGAGAGCATATATTTCAAAAAGCTTAACATATCTGCACTTATTCCTTCATTCATTGAATTCATGCAAGAATTCAACCTTAAAGAGGAATATTCATTCTTAAAATTCAAGTTAGACGTGCCAAAAGGTTTTTTATTTATTTAACTTTAAAATTTTACTTTTTAACATAATGATTCAATTCATTTTTAATAAATAAAAGATATGAATAAACTAATTCAGACTTTTATTCTCCATCATTCAAATTACTACAGCTCTTAATAAACTACAGAAAGAGGGAAGGAAAATTCAAGTAGAAGTGAAATGAAAAAGACAACAAAAAGCAATTCTGAATGGAAAAATAATGTTTCATCTTTTCTAAACACGAGAGTTTAGCAAAAGCTATGTAGCTATGAACTTACTTTAAATGTAAGACATGAGTTATTTTAAGATAATGGAGATGACGTATTGATCTATGTTTTGGAAATTCAATAATATGTTAACTGGGATGACTTGTTATAATCAGAGTTTTCAAACAGCACTGGAGGAAGGTCAAAACAATCTTAAAGGGTTTTACAGAGCGATAAAAGTAAATAGCTTTTGTTATAAATTTTAGAATTAAATGTTTAAATAAAAATAGCTAAGCTAGATAACTTAAACCATTAAATTACACATTAAGAAACTATGGCACATTAATTAGTGGGACAAATTAACAGTTAACATAGTTAGCATGATAATATAAACCTGTTGAATACAGATTAACATATTGACTTAAAGCAAGATAACGAGATTTAAGGATCGAAAAGTGCATAGATTGATAGCTGCGATAATTTAGACAAAAAGAATCCTAATTTTAAGTCTACTGTCTTGCAACCTAAACTACAAAACTATGCCAACTTAGATGACTCAAATATGCCTATTTTAGACAATAAAAAATTGGAAGAGAATATACTAGATACTAATGCAATTAATAATACTTTGATGATGACAACATAGTAATATGAAGATGAAAAAGAAATAGTTGCTTAGTTGAATAAAACAAAAACGATGAAGTATAGCAAAGTCGAAGATACCACAAATTGTGAATTTTCATAAACTAATTAAGTTAATTAAGATAATTAAGAAACAGGTTTGCATCTCAGTTAGGGATAACAAAAGGCAGAAATGGATAAATATAAAAAAGACGACGATAGTTCTCAAGGTCATGATTCTAAAAATAACGGAAAAGAATCAATATCTGTATTTGATGATGGTAAAAAAGAAATAGGAAATGATTTAATTAGACAGATGGGAAGAAATAACGAATTACCATTTGATTAAGGTTCTAAGTCTTCTATGCAGTCTTCATCTTCAAGCATTGTAAAGCATATCATAGATAATACAACTAGTAAGTCTACTCCTCCTTTCTTGGTTATACTTTATGGAGTTTTTGTATTTTAATTTTTTGTATTCATAACTGTTGTTGTCGTGCTATCAGTTACTATTTCTAACTCCTTTAACAGTTATACTTAAGGTATTAATTTATTATTCCAAATATTCATTTAAATTTATTAAACAAATTTATTTCTTTATTAGATTTTAATATTTACACAAATCTTTAAAATATTCATGAAATAAATTTTTAATAAAATTTATTTTTTTAAAATTTCTTAAAAATGAATTTTCTTAAAAATTAATAAAACCTTGAATTTTTAAAAATAAAGTTAATTACAGTATTGAAAAATGATTAATTATTTTTTAATTTTTCTAAATAAATTTATAAACTAATTTAAATTTTTTAAAATAAAAATAGCACTAAATAGGATGGGAAGGTAATGAAAGAAATTAATTAAATTAAAATATTTTAAAACTTAAAATAATTATCATTTTTATTTTTTAAAGTTCGTCAAAAATGCTTATTCCTATAAATTAAGCTATGATGACATCAGATATAACTTCTCTTAAAAATATGAATCAACTGAGTCCACTTCCTTCTCAAAGCTATATGAATGTTATGGAAGAAGTAACTCGAAGTGGATATTAGTAGTACTCTGATAACTTATTTAACTTCTTGGATTTATAAGTTTAATATTAATATTAAAAAATTGTTTTTAACATGATGATAAATGCTTATTTGATGTCTTTTAGATAAAATTTGGTGACTAAATTATATTTCACAGAGTACTTAAAATAAGTAGGCACTTCGCTATTTAACTTAAACAGAAACGATTTCTAAAGTAATTTTTCTTTTTTCCTTTTTTTTTTTTAATTTTAAAAAACATAAAATTAGATTAAATTACTGTTTTTCTGGAAGAAAAGTATCTTCTTGTGAACAATCTAAACAGTACATAGTCATATCTTCTTGTATCAATGCAGAGCATAAGCGATGATCTTAGTAGCCTTTAATCAAGTATTATTGTAGTTAATACTTATAGTATTGTATTAGCTATTGTTCTAATCATTCTATCCTTTGGATTCATTATTCCATCTTATAATAATTTAAAATTTAAATCTGAAAGAATTTTAATGATTGTAAGTCGTTTAAAACAAGAAGAGACTAGTGATATTATATTCCACTTAAAGGGAATACAAGCCAAGCTCTTTTCAGATGATGATGAGTATCTTCACATAGATTTCTCCAATTTTGCTCTTAGAGAGGAAAATGAGCTTGAATAATCGCAAAGAGCAAAAAAGAAGAAAAATAAACAAAGATAGAACTATTTATATGATAGAATATTTGATAATAAACTCAAGTTTTGGTCTTTCATAATCATCCTCATCTTCCTTTGTCTTCTTTCAGTTTTGTTTTTCTTGATAGTAATTTTATTTTTACTTTCAATTATTAATACAAAATTTATTTATGAAATACTTTGGAAATTTATTTAACTTTTATCTATGTATTCGATTTTACAATATAAATATTACTTGTAAGTTAACTTTTGCAATATTAAATTTTTAAATAAATATGATTAAAAATATTATTTTGATTGGATGACAAATTTTATTATTTAAAAATTAGATATTTATTTACTTGAATCAGTTCGAATCCATATTTGGTACTCCTGCTAATTAGTATAAATAGTTTATATAAGGTTCGATGCAATTCACTACAGCATCAAGTAGTCATAACTCAATTTTAATTAATAATCTGCTAAAAGAAAATAATATGGAGTATTTAACAGATGAAAAACTTAATGAACTGATTGAATTGAGAGCTCAATCATTGTAATAAAGTCAGCAGTATTTTTCTTAGTAATTTGTATTACTTCAATAGCAAGGAAGTACCAGCCAATTTTAAAACATGATTGTGAAAGTAAGCTAATAAAATATATGTGAACAAAATATATTAGACTAAAATTATATTGATTACTGTAAGTCAGCTCTTCAAGGAATACTCACATAAGGGCTATAACCAACTGTTTCAACTATCATTCAAAAGATCCAAAATGAAATGAATATTGATAATAATTTTAATATGTTCATTTAAAGCCAAGAGTACCAAGATGGTATGATTGTTCAATAACTCTTAACTAACGTAATGACTTATATCGTAGTTTAGTTTGAAAATCAAAACGTAAATATCAAAGATAACTATCTCAATATTCTTCTCCTGATTCTTTCATTAGGAAGTTTAGTTTACGTTTTAATATTCTTTATTGTGATAGCTATTTATCTCAATAAACTTAAAAGAGAGTATCTTGTTATCAAGAAAGCTATTTAACTTGTCCCATACAGGAGACTTACTGAAGGTATACATTTATTCATTCATTCATTATTTATTTATAAAAAACTTTAACATAAATTTTATATTTAAAATAAAACAATTTTTTGTATATAAATATATATAGATTCTATGACTCTGTTCCTTCTCAAAAAGGTTATGGATGTAATAAATTTTCATATTTTATTTTAAATCTTTCTTAATAAATAAATATAAATAAATATTTTTAGTTACAATGACAAATAGATCAGAATAAATCTTACTTAAATACTTACTTACTTATAGTTTAATATAAATTTTAAATTCTATTTTAAAATTATAAAATAACTATTAAAATAGGTTTGAGTCACCTAAAATTTTACCTTATCTAACATTTAAAAGTTAGTCCTATATTTATTACTTTTAGTTACAAAAAAGAAGATAAAGAAATTAGAAAAATTATATTTACTTTATAACTTACTTACTTACTTAGTTAATTACTTATATAAATAAATTAGTTAAAATTATTTTATACTAATTAAATTGATGATATTTATTTATCTGTTAGTTTAATTTATTTCGCTTTATATCTTGTTATTTTTATTACAAAAAACCTTTCATATTATTTTTTTTAAAAATTATCTATTTAATTAAATAAATAAATTATTCAAAAAAATATTTAAATTTTGTTTTGTTTTCATTATCTAAAAAATTCATCCAATTTACTTAAATGAATTTTAAAAGTATGCTCGCTCCTTTTAAAATAATATTAAAATTTTTTAAAGAATTTAATAATTGATTTTATTTAATATTAAAATTTACATAAATTATTTTTTTAATTCTTGAAATAAATTCATTTATCCATTAAATATTAAATAAATTATGAAAATTAAATAACTGTTTTTCTTATCAAATTTTTAAATATCTTTTTATTTTATTATTTTCACAAAAAATAAAGCAATTTATCAATTAAAATTAAATCAAAAATTTATGCTAATCCCAATAAAAATATTTTTGCTTAGTGGTAATTTCAAAATAAATAAATTTACTTTTTTGTTAAAAATATTTATTTACCTTTCTTTTAAATTAAAATTTCTGTTTTTCTCAAAATAAAACAAACAAACAAATTTCTTTTTTCAACAAAATAAATTTATTGAATTGTAAACTTATTAATATATTTAAAAAAGTTAATTTACTACAATAAATTAAATTTCTGTTTTTTTTCAAAAAAAGCTAATTATCTTTTAGCATAGAATAATTAATTTTCAATAATTTTTTTTTTTGAAGAAAAATAAATAATTATACTAATAAAAACAAACATAAATTAACTTTTTTTATAAAGTTAATAATAAAAAATAATAATTATTTTTTAAAATAGCATAAATTCTTTTTGATTAAATTTTATTTAATTTTAAATAATTTAATGCATATTCATTTAATTAATTTTTATTTAGTTTATTTTAGTAAAATTTTATTAAGTTAGTTAATCTGTTTCTGTTCATTAAAATTTAATAAATTAATAATTAAATTTTAAGACGGAGAGCTCTGAATATTCAAGCTCAATACTAATTGAAGACAGTAAATGATGTATTTGTGTTAACAACTTCTGTGTTTGATTGCAAACTTTCTCTTTTCGCTTACTATTAGTGGTCGATAAAATTAGATTAATGAACTGATAATTAAGATTAAATGTTTGAATTTTTCAAGTAATGCTTATTTGATTCATAGGTTTATTGTAATTTTTCAACTAATTACATTTCTAATTATTCAAGGGCTTATATCTTTTACTCTAATTCTTCTTTTTTTACTTTTTCGTCTTTTATTTTCAAAAGGAATTACTGCATTTATGAAGTTTGGTTGTATAATTATTAAAGATGTCTTTATTCTTAACATTTCAGTTATGATTACTTAATCTAATTCTTTTTTTCACTTGTTTTTATCAAATGACTTTATTTTAAATCTTCTGCAACTGATTTATTAATATGAGAGTTAAATTTTATAGAACGAGCCATTTCTTATTTTTCTCTTTATTGCTAACTCATCACTTTTTTAATTTTGCTGTTGTGCTCTTTTTTGACATTCTAAATATAGTTCTTTTTAGCTTCTATCCAATTTTTTTATTGAGCTTCAATAATTGTGTGATGATTTTAATGTTCTTCTTGGACTTGCTAGTATATTTTCTTTGCATTTTCTGCTTATTTTTTTGAGGAACTTGCTTTTTTTCTAATTTATTCTTCCTCTCTTTGTAATAATTTGATACGATTCTCTAAAAATTGCAAATGACTATTTAACTAATTTTTAAGTTTTTTTGTTAAAAACATTTCATGACCCATTTCTTCACTTTGATAGCCAACATTGCCAACAATACTTCCAAGGGATTTATTTCTTTGGATTGTTTTTACATTAGAATTGCTAGTCTAGTTTTTGTTTTATTTTTTCTGATTTGCTGTAGCATTTAAAAATGAAGAGTTAGTTAAACTATTTGGTTAAGTAGGTAGATAAATTTTATTATTTACAGGAGTTGATTGTTTGCTTATTTAAAAAGATTGAATATTATTATTATTTTGGAATTAATTAAAACTTGAAAGGGAAGCATGTCTTTTAAAGCTTTACTTGTTTGAACATGTTTGTTAATAATCAGGTTATTAAATGTAATTTATATTTTCATCATTTTCTTGATTTTAATAGTTGTTATTGTTAACTTAATTAGGAATTTATTATTTCTCTTTGTAATTTTAATTTAAATTAGAAAGTTAGGATTTGAAATTTTGTTAAATATTTTTGTGAGAGCTTGGAGATTAGCTAATGTTAAAAGATGTATTTTAATTTAGAGTTGTGAGGGTATTTTAAAAGCTTTTCTAAAGATTTAGTTAAGGCACGATAGTAGGTCTAATTTATTTGTTTTTTATCTAAGGAGAATCTTGTAAGTAGTAATAAGAGTTGTCTGGCGATTCCTCATCTAGATTTTAATTACATGAATATCTTTGATTGCTTTTGCTATTAGATTTTTCTAAAGATACAACATTATCAAAGCCGTTATTAGTATTTTCTTCCTTTTTTTCATGGACTTTTTTATTACTATTATTATTGTAAACGTTTTCATAGATTCCCTATTCAGTTTATAAAGTTTAAGGCGAAAACTAAAATTTTTAAATGTTGTCATATCCACCATTCTAACTCTCAACTGTAACCATATTCATTCCCTATAATGTGCTCCAATTTTTTTAATTCAAATTTTATGCAGATTTCAAATCTTCTTGAGTTTAAAATTATGTATCAAATATAACAATTTAATTTAAGTTCGTATCGCTTTTATCAGGACTCTAATAATATTGGTTTTAATTAAAATTAATATTTTTTGTATTTTAATAAATATTATTTTAATTATTTGAAGGTGTTTAATAACTATTTTAAATTTAAAAGTTATTTTCATCTTAATTCTAATCAATAAATATTTCTTTTTTTTATTGATATTCTTTTTAGAATTTTTTTGTGCTAATAAATTAATCGCTATCATCTTTTGAGTTTAATAATTAAAATTAATTTGATTTATTTTAATAGCTACTGTTAGTAGTTGTCAAGGAGCAACCTTTGAAAACAGGTATCTTAGAACCGTTTTCTGATACTTCAGACATATCAATAAAAATTGTGTTTATTAATTTACCTTTTTTCGGTTAGTTAATTTGTTAATTAAGATAATAATTCTTATTATAATTGCTATTTGGTTATTAAGTTGCTAGGCCATCTTATTTTTAATTAAAGAATTATTTTGAATTAGCTTATTCATGATTTTATTATTCAATAGTTGGATTTTAATCATTAATTTGTTGGGATGTATTTTCATTTTATTGGAAATTATTGAAATGGTGAGGTGCTAATGAAAAATTTTATAATTATTAATTTTAAGAATTATTTAATTCATCATTATTTTATTACTCTTCTTTATAAAATTACTAGTTAGGATTCTGCTTATGATCATCATCTTATCTGTCTTAATTGTAGCATAGCAAATCTTTTTGATGATAAATTTATCTATGTTCCTGATAATCGCCATTTTATTAGCAGTAATTCTATAACTCTATATGACTATTTTGCATGCCTTGCTAATAATTTTATTCATCTTACTCATAGTTTTAAACTTCATTGTTTTATAAATCTGAGTGAATATTTTATATATCTTATTAGTAAGCTTAAATTTCTTAAGCAGATAAGTATTTGTCAGCAACAAAATAAGGATTTACTTAAAATGCAGCTTATACAATTGGTTTCTATTTGAAAGGTTAATTAAATGGAGTTTTTTTCTATTTTTCTTCAGTGTTTTCACTCTCTTAATTTAAATTGTTTTATTATTGATGATACTAATCAGCAGATTTTGTTTCGGAAAAGTTTTATTCAAGCTCTTACTTCTTGCTAGAATGCTTTTTTTTTATTGGGCTATTAACATCTGAAGACAACTATGAATTAGGGGAACTATTTTTACCTTACTTATTAGGACTTACTTTAGTTTCTTTGCTATGAGTTTACTTTCTTTGATTGCTGAATGTGAAAATGCCTTTGTTTTCCTATATTTCTGTGAATTTTTCTTTTTCTTTTTGGAGCCTTTCTTGCTCTATTTTCATTAATTACTAGATCTATTGAACTTTTTTATAAGATGGAGATAGTAGAGAAAGAAGCTTTTCTTCGTTGACCTTTTAAGAATTGCTATTATCGATTTCTTATTATAATTGGTTGTCGTTTTACATAATTTTAGGTGGTTTTTTGGCTAAGTTTTACTTTTCTTGACTCGAATTTCTTTCTTTTGATTTAGATAACTAAGTTTTAACATTTTAAGAATTATTTAATTAAGTGGAGCTAGCTAATTAGCTGTTGGAATTACACTTTGAAGAATTGCAATGACTTTCATGAATATTTGAACCATCTAGACTTTTATCTGTTCTATTCAAAGAAAGTCTTTTGGGATTAATTAAACATTGCTTGTGATTACCTTTAAGACATAATTCTATTTTCTCCTCATGCGAAGACTCATTAAATTAGCGTATTCTATTATAATAACTAGCAGCTAAATCATAGCTTTAATTTGATTTTCTACTTTTCTTTTTTGTTTCTTCATTATTATCTTATTTGTTTGTTTTATAGTAGTAAATTTAATGATTTGTGTTAGATAACTGGTTATTTTCTTATTATTTTTTATTTTATATATTTTACTTCATTTAATTATCAGAGTCTAATTCTTCTTTAATCTAAACAAGCCCGCTAAATTAATTACCTTTTCCTGATTTTTAACTATTAAGTGAGTTATTAGATTAAGCAAATTAATTACTGCTCTGTCCTGTTTAAGAACTTGCTTGGTACATTGTAACTGATGATGATTAGTCTGACTATTTCTGATTTAAATCTGACTTATTATTATTTTAAAATATATATTTATCTTAAGTTTAGTATGAACTGTTTTGAGCATGTTAATTTAATATAATATTTTCATCTCTTTAGCTAGTATTTTCTGACGGAATTTATAAAGGATTCATAGTCGAAGAGATTTCACATATTCTCATTGTAGTATGATTACTCTCACCTTAAAGACAAGAGCCGAGTTTATTTTATCTGACTTAAATATCAATAGGTGAAGTAAGAGCAGTAGAATTTGATTCTTTAGGAGACACATATTAAGATTAACTACCTCTCCTCTACATAGAAATAGGGTAAAAGTGATATTGCTGCTCATTTTATGGCTTAAGCTAATTTTTAATATTCTATTGATAAGATTCTTTTGATTAATTGTTTTAAGATTAGTTCTATACATCTGTAACTCCCTGCTACTACATAGAGATATTATTAATTTACTATTAATTTTAAGCATAAGGAGTTAATAGTTAAGGGAATTAAGAGAGCTGACTTTTAGCAGAGAGCATGCAATTAAACTCTACATTTGAAGGAATTTAGTTATTATGCTATTTATTTGTTTCATGAGTTCTATAATTCTGACTTTCAATTTACGAAGAACCCTTTGAAGCGTTTGAGAGTTCATTTAATTAGCTATTATTGCTTTGATTAGTAATTTGATATGGTTAAAGTAATTGGTACATTGTAGAAGAATTATTATTGTTTGACTAAACTGTATTAAGGTTGTTTGAACTTCCAAAAGTGATAGTGTATGGAGCTAATTACTATTGCTAGTTTTAGGTTTTTTAATTCAACTTCTTTTAAACATTCTACAGATTGTAAACTTGGAATTTGTTAATATTTTAAGTATTTGAATTTGGATTTTAGTTCTAAATATAATTGATGTTTGCATTTTATTGAGTATCTTTGTTTAATGCACTAATAAGAGATAAATTAGGTTATAATTTATTATTGAGAGCATGGATATTATTAATTTAGTTATCAGGTGACACATTCCTGCTGTTATTTTCATAAATGTTAGAATTTCCATCTTTACTAGGAGTAGCCACTAAATTTGTTTAAATGAAATTACCCTAATATCCATTGAATAGCTATTTATGTAAAAAATTAGGTGAATGCTATCTATTGTTATTATTATTTTGAATATCTTAATTAAATACTTGATTCTATAAATTTAATTGTTACTGTATTGGAGTAACTAAAAATTTTATTGGTGATGACTAATTTGAGTTTTAATTTTGGATTTGTTTGCTTATGTCATAGAAATTTTAACCAACCATAGGTTGCTTTATAGCTTAATACTATTGTAACTATTACGAGTTATAATTTACTACTGGAGGAATACCAAACTATTGCACCATAGAATAATTTTCTTTAGGAGCATTGAAGTTCACATCATTTTATTAAAAATTTTTAAAATTAGATTGATTACCAATTAATTGCTATTACATTTATACTTAGTTAAGATTTAACTAAAAGTTAGGCCTAATATTGCTTATTTATTATCCATAATGTAGTTGTTGAGTTCCATTAAATGGTAAGATATATTTTTAATTCATATTTGTCAAAGTAGCAGTATTAGTATTAGGCAAATGGACAACTGCTGCTGATGAAGACTCAAGCGATTAAGGACCTGAGTAAGGGTAACTTCTTTATATGTTTTCAATAAAGCAATCAGATCCTAAGTACAGCGCTTAAGGGTTACTTAAGTTTGGATTTTTTATTATTGCTAAATTCTATTTAAAATTATTTGAAGATGCAGCTGGGTCTGAGCTGATAATGTTTAGCATGTCATCGTTTGATCGAGCTAGCCCTTCCTAACTTTTGTAAGTGTTCTATTAAGACTTTTATTAAGGAGAGGGAGTGTCATAATTAAGTTGCGATTAACTGCATTTTACTGTGAGTCGATCTAACGACTATTCAGTTATTAAATCTTTTTAATCTAAGAATGTTTAAGCTTGAGATAATCGTGGTCCCTTCTCAATTACATTTGGTATAGATATTTACTGAAAAACAGTATTTAAATTTTATTGATTAAACATAAAAAAAATGAACGAATTGTTGTTAGTTGATTGTATGGTTGATTGATTGGTTGGACAACTTTTGCTATAAATTTAGTTTGCCTCTACTTTCTTTTTAAAAAACAACCTTATTTTTGAATTAAATGAATGTATTTAAGTATCCTTTATTTATTTATTTTATCAAATAAACAAACAAATTCTTATTTTTTAATCCTTCTTATTGTATGTATTAAATAATAATGAGTAAATCCAAGTTAAACTACAAAAATTTTTTTATTCAATATTTAAAGGATTTCTTTTATTTTCAAATTTTTTTTGTTTGTTTTTTAGCAAGCATAATCAATACATAGAATCTATATTTTTTTGATAATGTGATTCAGCTAAAATGAATGAATATCTTCAACATAATTCTTTAATCAAATAATTAATATGTAATATAGTTGTTAGGAATATTTCAAAAAAAATAAATATTGCATTAATTTCATATTTCAAATTTTGCTTGTTTTGACTTTACATTTTAATAAATGAATGAATGAAAGAAAGAAAGATTTATCTTGAATTTTATTGTTATTGATTTTAATAAATAAGACTAATTTTTGAATTTAAAAAGTTTTTTTAGCAAAATTTTAATCACTCACTCATTGAATTATTTTAGAAAACATTTATGTAACTATTTATGGTGTATAATTAATTACGCTATTATTTAAAATATTAGATTTACATGTGATTAAAACTCTAATCAATTTGCTGGATTATTTTTAAAAATGAATTTTAATTTAAAAATCCTATCAAACTCCTTAGGTTTTTACTTCTATTAGCAATTTTTGAAATAAAAAATAAATTATTACTAATTATATTCTTATTTCATATATATAATAAACTCAGGATTATTTATTTATCTTTAAAGCAATCAAAATCTTAAATAGAATTTCTAAATTTTAAAGAATTGGAATAATAATAGTAAAGTAGAAAGAAATTATTTTAGCAAATATAATGGAGACACTATAAACAAACATAAAATTATAAAAGAATTTCCTTGTAATGACGAGAACATTTGAGATAGGATGTATTTCATTTAATTTCACAATTTTTTATAATTATAAATTCACAAATAAAAAATAGCGCTTTCTGAAGTCATAAAGAGTTCCTACGAAAGCAAAGATGCTTTGAAATAAGGATTAGTGCCGTCATTAATTAGCTTTATAAAAGGTCTTATTTAAGATTTCTAGTCATGCAAAGATCTTCTAAACTCCCACATTTGCGAACATACACTCCATGTTTTGGACACAATATTATTTAATTTGTTTACAAAACAAAAGAAAGAAGAAAGATAAATTTTTAATAATGATATTTATGAAGGATCTCAGCAAAGTGTAATGAGCAGATTCCAAAATAGTGAAATATCAAGTGTGACTGTGGCTAATTTTTAGAATTAGATAAATGAGCAATTTATATAAAATTTTAAATAGTTCTTTCAAGAATTATCAAACAACAAAGAGTTTTTTTAGAATCTTGAAGAGCTTTTTTTATAGCACAGACCCAAAAGCGAATTGAGATCAGCATTAAAAAGCCTCATAAAGACAATTGTATATATTTAACAAAAAGAGGATTTTTAAAATTCATAGTTGGATGAAAATATTAAACCCTTGACTCCTCTTTATACCACAAACTTGTAGCTGCCAAATATAAAAGTTTAGATTGATGAAGTGAACAAAATCCTCTTTGGAAATAAATTAGACAAAATTGTTCGTATTCTAACATCTAAGGAAATAATAGGAAGCTAACAAGAGGTGCATTTTGCAGTTGGTAGAATTTATTTTGCAGCCCACAGCAGAAACAGAAGTAATTTTAACAGAAATGCCTTTAAGCAAATAAAGCACACTGGAAAAGACCTTATTTATAATTTAATCAGGTAAAACCTTTGTAAAAATTTTACAAAAATATTGATGAAAATAATGTTCAAAAATATTTTTCATTAATAAATATTTTATAAATTTTTGTATTTAATCGTTTTATTTAATATTTTTAAAGACACTATGTAGTAAATTAATCTCCTGACAAATAAAAAACCTAAATTTGTAGCTAGAAAGACACAGAAAAATACCCAATTCCAGCATTCATATTAAATTATCTGTAGCTGCTCTTTATGCCAATTTACAATCAATTCTAAGAATTATTTGATAAACACATTATGGAGAAGTACACCAAAAACCAAGAATAATTTTACTCAGAGATATTTTCAACGACAACATAATTTATAATACCCTTCTTTTAGAACTTGCCTATTGAATTTTGCAACTTTTTCACACAATTTTATTAGATTATATATGAGAATCATGAACAATTCTCTGATAAATTAAATGACCTTTTCCCAGTTAAATAGCTTTTTGTTAATAGATTTTTCCTTAATCCCCATCTGAGACTCTTTTTGCTTCCTATAAGCCAAGAAAAAGAAAAGGATTATGTTGAAGCTCTTAACTGGTTCAGTAAATTATTTTACAATAACTCGAAATAAGATAAATTTCAGAGCTAAAATTCTTTCTTTTTAAAACTAAATTCTATCATATAGGATTGCTTCTCAAAGGTATTTTTTATTTATTTATTTATTTATTTATTTATTTATTTATACTAGAAATATGAATTAACTTGTTTACAATTTTAATTTTATATTAGATAGTAACTAATTATCACTAGTTTACTTAATCTTCTGGACATATTGATGTTTACAACATGTATCTTGTTGACCCTATTCTTAAAAAGGACTACAACTTTTTGTATGAACTGATAAAGCTGATTTCATTTTCAGAGCATGAACAAAAGGACTATCAAATTTATAAATTTAAGCAAATTTTCCCTGTAAAAAAAAGAATTGAATAGAAATTATAAATGGATATTATACGAGAGATAGCAACGCCAATTAATGAGAATATAAGTTAAAAGATGAATGATGATAGTCCTGTTAAATCACAACAGTAGTAAATTTAAGAAGAAAAGCTTTTCTTAGAGAGAGAATAAAAACTAAAAGCAGGTTAGAGTAGTTTCTAATAAGCTCAACCTATTACATAATAATCATAAAAAAGTAAATAAGATTAGCTCACAGATTATCAAAATTAGCTGCTTTTGCAATAAATATAGTAACAATAGCAATAAATCCAAGAATTACAAAGATAAAAATCAAGTAATACTATTTCGAGTAATCAAAATTTCAACCACTTTGCTATGTAATAAGGTCAAAACAATTCTATAAATATTATCGACACACCTTCACACATGATTAATCCTGGAGCTGTTTAGTATGGAAATCCTAATTATTTATTGAATAATGCTAATAGTTTTGGATCGGCAATTAATAATAATAATTTTACTAATACTAATAACAGTACACCTATGAACAATATATTTACAAAATTGTAAACAAAAGATGAGGGGTTTATAAAGAATGCTGAACTCCAAGGTATGTACGTATAAGGGAATTATCAAGAATTAGATAGAGATTTCTTAAAACAGTAAGCTTTTAAATATGAGTAAATTAAGTAAAAAATTGAATAAGAGTAGCAACTTATTGACAGGTTTATATAAAAGAATGAGGAAGAAAACTTTTAAAAATCACAAGCAATCAAAAACCACTTTTAGCAATACAATTAACAACAGGAAGAAAAAAATTATGACGATAGACTTAAAGAAAATTTGGAGAAATAAATCACAGATTTATATGAAAAACATATTAATAGCATGCAAAATTAAATCCAACAGAATGAATTTAAAAGCGTTCTTTAACAGGAAATCCTTATGCTACACGAGAGAAATGAATTTTTGAAATTGATCTTAAAATAAAGATATCCAACAGAGATAGATTACATAGATTCTTTAGATAACCAATAATCAGTAAATAAATAAATGATTATTCTAATTTTTGTAACAATAATAAATTTTAACTAAAAATAGATAGATGAATGGAAAAAATCTTTTGAATAGTAAGAAAGAAAAGAAGGAAGACTTAAAAGAAATTAGGAGGATGACGAATTCTATATATTGCAAAATAATTTAAACAGAGAATTTTAAAAGGTAGAGGAGGCCGATATTAAGCTTTAAATACATAGAAAAGTAAATGCAGAATTATTCTGATAAGATTGATTCTCATAATATGAATTAATTGTTAAAAATTTTAATAATTTATAAATCTAGAAATATATTTTTTATTATGTATTTATCATTTGTTTATTTTAGATATTTAGCAATTAAGTTATAAATCTTCTTTGTCTTCCAATATTTATTTATTTATTTTATGTGTAATTTCTTATATTAAACTCTATTTTTAACAACATATATAAATTTTTATATATCAGTTGATCATAATATTTATGAGTAAAAATTATGAAATTTTCGTTAGTACTTTTTAAATCAATCAAACAAACAAATTTATTTCATATGATTTTTATTTACATTTTTTTATAAGCAAGGTTTATCAATTATTAAATAAGAATATTTTCTGAGGAGATTTATTATTAATAGACAACTTTTAAACTTGTTGCAACATATTTAATATTTAACAATTAGACATAAATAGATTAAATGAAATAATTTAGGATTTAACAAATAAGATTTTCATAATCCTTTTTTAATTTCTTTTAATTAATTTATTTATAAAATCATGCTTTACTGATTATTTTTGATACATTTAAGCTGTTTTCTGATTGAAAAGTGGTCATTTTGATTAGAAAATTATTAATTATTTGTAAAAAACACAAAATGAAGCTTTAATGAAACAAACGCTATGAAAACTATATTTGGTATTTCTAACATAAACACTCTGTTTACTTTTATTATGATTTTAAAGTATTTGGTTTCTTTACTAGTTTAGATTATATGAATCTTTAACAGCTATTTTCAAACAAAAATTATATATATGTTATTATTAATAACTCATGCATTGTTAGATTAATTAAAAATCTTTACAAATAAATTATTGAAAATACTATTTGTAAAAATATTAACATAATTTGTACTATCACAACAAATATTTAACTTAAGCTTTTTAAATAAATCTAACAGCTTAGTTTAAATTTAAAGTTTCATAAAATGTCTGAAAGCTGCTAAGAGTAATTAAATTCTAATGTCCTTTATTCTTTAAATTTTTTACATTTTTTAGGTAGTAAATTAATGAGAAGTAACAAACTGATTAAGATTTTCAATTCTTTACTGAGGGACCTGAAATATAATTAAGTGATGTCAAACAAAAATTTTTAAATTTATCTTCTGCTAAATGCACGCACATCGAGGAAGAAGATTAGGTAAAATTTCTTATATTAAAATAATTGCAAATATTTTAAGCATTTTAATTTTGATTTAATATAAATGTAAATAAATAGTCATTTAAAATAAGCCCAAGTAATATGAACTCTCAAAGAGAAAATGTTTTCTAATTCGGATAGAAGAATTAAAACTACATTGCAGCAGTATAGCAACAGCAATATAGTTATCCAAATGGAAAAGAATTATAAATTGAATAATAATTGTAGTAAGCTAACGAAAGGCTTGATAATATGCTAAGACTGAATGATTACCTAAAGAAGGAAAATGCTTAAATTTAGATTCAAAAGAAAAGATTAGAAGATAATTATAATTAATAAACATTAAGATATGCAGCTTTTTAAAGAAAGTATTCCTAAATTGAGAAATATAATAAAGATTTATAGTTAAAAGTAAACTAATTAGAATCAGAAAAGAAATAATTGCTTCAGAAATGGCAAAAGGTTTACTAACTTATTTATTTATTTATTGATAGTTTTTATGTAGAATTTTATTAATATTGTTTCAACTTAATTCATTTAGGCTTCCAATATGCTTAAAGATGAATAAAATCTTAAAGGGATAACTAAAAATATAGAAAATCTCCTTATCTCTGCCACAAATGAGTTTAATTAACTGAATGCATATTTGTCTTAATACCCTAAATAGTTGCTTAATATTAAACAAAATCTAACAGGAATTTAAGAGAAGCTTAATGTTATCGTTAATTTTTAAGATGAATATCTAAATCTTTAGCTAAAAAGTACAAATCTTACAATAAGAACTTTTGCAAAAGAATAAACTGTCAACAGCCAGGAAAGCTAAGACTGTATTTAAATTTTATATAAAAAATAATATTAGTAAATATTACATAATTAAATAGAAACTTAAGATTTAAAGTTGCTGGTTTCCTTATTAACTGATGAACTGTCTGAATTAAGATATATACTATATGTCAATAAAAAAGAAATTGAAAACAAGAATTCTTAAATAGAACAATTATAGAATAGGCTTAATACCACAACTACACAATGTAAATTATTAATCGTTTTTTAAATTAAGAAATAATTTATTTTATAATTTAGTTTCCTAATTTTACAACACTTGCAACACGATTGATAGAAATCAGTAGTCTAGAAGGATGCCCAGCTATGACTAAGATAGAATTTTAAGAGAAATAACGTATCAGCCTAACATAACGTAAGATGCATATTTGAGTGGAACAAAACAGTAGCGAGATTCTTACATCAATTTATTAATGAATTAAAAAGAAAATAAAAGAAGATCCTCATTATAAAATTCTGGTAGAGAGGATTTCACTCCTTAAAAATCCCATAAAAAGTTATTATCATCAAGCTAAAAAAAAATGTAATAAACTAATTAAAATTAGTATAATTATTAGAATAAAATATAAAATTCACATTCTCTTAGCACATCCTACATCTGAAATAATTAATTCTTACTTATAATATAAAATAAAATAAATTAAATAAAACATATATTTAAATTAATTAATTAACTAGCAATATATAATTCTTATAAATTTATAATCTTAAATGAATGTTCAAATTTATAAACCAATCCTAGCCTCAACATTAATAAATAAATTATTCTTATATTACATAAATCATTAGTTTATTTTTTAACTATTTCATATCTTATCAAAAAAAAAAATAAGTAGAGAGAAATAAATACTAACTTGAATTATTCTTTTTTTTAAATATATAATATCCAGTACTCTATCTGAATAGTTTTGATAATTCTATTCAATTTGGGTTTTGAGGTGTAATACATTCTATTCTATTATTGTTGATATATGATACACTGTTCTTAGTTATTGAGGAGAGGAATCAAATTTTTTCCATAAGTTTACAAATAGATTCTTTTTTTACAACAGCTTATAAAGAGAAACTTAATAATAGCTTTTAAGAGAGAATTTACAATGAGGGGAGATTTTAAGGACAAAAAATAGGTTCAAAATCGAAGCCTAATATGCTAATTTTTTAAACTATTCATTTAAAAGAACAAGCTTTTTAAAAATGTTGTTAGTCTTCCATTAAAATTAATTATTTTGTTATTTAACAATAAAATATAATTTCTTGATTTTTATTTTTTAAATATACTTAATAAAATCTAAAAGCTAAAATATATAATATAGAATAATTGTTAAGTTCTAAATAAACGTCTGAGTTTTTCTTATTTTGTCAAAAACTTTTGTGATTTAAAAAATTTCTCTATTTAATTTAGATGAGTGTAATAAAAATAAATAATGGAAATAATATACTTACATATATAATAAAAAAATAGATAATATCAATCACAAAATTTAATATCTATTAAACTTGAATCATCTAAATGCGAAATCTAATTCAAATTTATTTTCTGCGCATAGTTAGTGAGCAGTGTGTGCAGCCATAAAAATGTTACTTTTTTTGCTCAAAAATTTTGCGCAAGCAATAAGTGAAATGAATAAGCAAGATATTTCAACTTATTATAATTAATTTTAAATTGAACTAAAAATGAAAGAAATAAAATTTAAAATAAATTATTATAATTTTTAAATGGTTTTCTTTCAATTTTTACTTTAAATTAATTAAATACAAAAATATAGAAATTCAATTTTTATTTAATAATATTATTAATTCTATTTTTAAAACATGTTATAAAAGTAATTGTTGGTATGTTGATCCTTTGTAAAATATGGACTTACCGACTATTATTGAAAGTAAATATCTCTAGAATTTGGATATCAATTTTACGTAAAATTTTAATTTCATACTATATAAATTATTTTCAGATATGCATTAATAATAATATTCATAAAAGCTTACTTCATTTCATTTTATTGTTTTTGATTTCTAAATTTTTTTATTATGGCTTGTTTTTATGTTTAATTTAATAATGTATTATTTATTATAGAATAAATTATCTTTAAAACATTTGCTTTAATTAATTTGTTAACTTTTTTTCAAACTTTGATTTTTTTAAATAAGATAATGTCCTTCAAAAATAATGAAAACTCATCCAGATTTTATTCCTCTTACACCATGTTATAGTAATCTCTTAAGTTTGAGACTCTTTGCATAGCCATAGTAAAAATAAGTTAGTTTTTCTTATTATTTATACTTTTTAGTAATTTTTTTTCTAGTTTTTAAATAAATGGGCTTAGTTAGAATTAAATAAATCAACTTTCTAATTTTAATTTTAATTTTCAATAAAATTTTATTCATTTTGATTTTTTTATTTTAAATTTATTTTAAGTCTGTCCTAATTACTCATTTACAAACTAATTATAAAATTTTCCTCTAATTAAAATAAATGGTTGATTTTTTTCAAAATTTAAAAGATAATTAACATTTATATATCTATCTACTTACTTTAGTTTCATTTAGTTTATTAATCTATTTTTAATTTATTAAAAGTAGTTATAACTTTGATCTAATGAATTTTAAATAAAGTTTCTTTTCTGCCTTAGCAAAGTGCGTTAATCTGAGATATTTTGAATTTGAAATTGAGTAAAATACATTTATCTTTCATTTCTTAATTTATTTTTAGTGTCTTTTAAGTTTTTTATTTTTTTGCAAAACTCTGAATATAAAAATTAAATAATATTAGTTTATTTATTTTTAAGTAAACTATTTAATTTAGTCAAAATAATTAATAAATAAATCAATCAATCTTTACTATTTTTTTCATTAAATAAAAAATTTAATTCATTAAAATTATTTTTGATTTTAATAATTGCAAAAAAAAAAACCTTTTTTGGATTACATTAATCTATGGTTTTAGCAAATCTTACTAATATCAAATTTAATGCTAAAGAAAAAACATATTTTTATTATTAATTATTTTGAGTAAAAGTTAACATAAATTAAATAGAAAAAATTTGTTATAATCCAACTCCCTTTTTTGATTAATACTTAATTATTTTTAATTATTAATTTTTGGTATTTAATTGAAAATATTTTTAGTTTTTTTGAATAGGCACATTAGTATAACTAATTATCTTATTAAATAAATATTTAAACTATTAGAATGTGTGGAGATACTATTGAAGTTTTTAAGTAATGCAGGAGTTAAATTCTTAAAATATAAAGATTAGTTTAAAAAAGAGTATTCATTTAATGATTAAAAATTTGATGAAAAGCATATAGTTTTTAAATAAATTAAAAAATATATTGTGTATTGCTTGAATATATGTAGAAAGAGTGCATTTTCATATATCAAAATATAAATAAATATACTACAAATTAACAAACCTCAAAAAATTAAAAAATTTTCAAAATTAATTTATTATAAAATTTTTTTTGTAGAGTAGAAAACATAAATTTAACATAATTCAATGGTAAATTTTACTTTTTATAGGGTATATCACTTATCTGGTATTTAATGGAAATAATTAGGCAATTTAATATTAATTTAGTGTATAAATATTTTATTTATTTATTAATTAATTATCAGTGAAAATAAATGATAATTAATTTAATTTATTTACATTTTTGAAATACTGAAAAATTAAAAAATAATGTATTTATTTATTTATTTTTTGAAAGATTTACATACAATACAATGCAAACATATAAATAAATACTTGTTTGTTTGTTTGTTCAAGATTTTTTAATTGTTTATTTTATTATTTTATATAAAAGAAATAGAATTTATTTATTAAATGGTTTTTGTTAGCTTTAGCTAATTAATTAGAATGTTTAAATAAATTAATTAATTAATTATCAGTAATACATGCTGCTATTGTTTCCAAATATTATTGAGCTATGCATGAATCTTTTTTAGTTAAGACTTGGAAAAGGTTCCCATGCTCCTTTAAATATTGAATACCTATTAAATAATATGTTTTTACTATAAGAAAATATTGACAAATGTATGTATTACTTTTCGCATAATTAAATTGGTTGATTGTTAAAGCCTCCTAAGACTATGATTCCCATGTTATCTGGACTTTTTAGAGCTGAGAATGTAGCTCTGGGCATTAGCATATTTTAAACTTAAATCCATTAATCATTAGCATCATCATATTTTTCTACACTACTTAGGTAGTTTTATCCATCAAAGCCACCTAATATATAAAAGCCATCTGGTAAAGTTACTACTTGAAGTGAACGTCTACATTGATTCATCGGCTTTACAGTTTCCCATTTATTTTTTTAGATATCATACTTTTCCACAACATTTAATGAATTCCTTAATCATAATAAATAAAATCTTTTAGTAAAAATGATATTTATTTTTTTTATTTTTCTAAATTACTTTAAGCTCTGGCTATATCCTCCAAAAGCATATATATATTTTTTGTCATTGCTTAAAGCTACAGCCAATTCATCCCTTGCAAAAGAAAGAGGTTAAAGTTTCCTGACCTGTTTTGTATTCAAGTTATATATTTCTGCATCACTCAAGATATTCTGTCCATCATTGCCTCCAATAACTATAATTTCCTCATCTAAAAAAAACTTCCTTAATTTATTTACTTAAATTAGTCTATTTACCTGAAATTTGGGTAAAAGCAAAGCCGCTCTTAGGCTTAGAGAGTCTTATGCCTGGGAATATTTTAGCTTCTTTTGTTTAAGTATCTATTTCTTCAAAGGTATCTAGCCTTTTGCCTTCTTACTTACCTCCAAATATGATGACTTTCTTTTACTTGTAAATGATTGATCCGAATTTAACTCTTGACTTAAAGTTGTTTTATGTTATAAAAGGTTCCCATTAAGTATTTTAGAGATCAAGCTTCTCCATACATAAAGAATGTTACTACTTTTCAGTAAATCCACCAATAGTTAAGATGAACTGTCTTTTTTAGCTAGCTAAGCTACTAAAATCAATTTTAACAGTATCAATTATGTTTCTTTCTGAATCAAAATCTATATTTTTGTTGCTGTCAATTGTCCTATTAGTCTGTAGATCTTTTTCACTTTTTATAAATATTCATTTTTGTTTTTAAATTTTTATTAAAAAAACATTTTAAAAAATAATTTATTATTGAAAAAATTATTTGATTTGTGTTTGTTTTCATTGAAAATTATTGATTTCAAGAAATTAAATTACTTATAAATATTAGTGCTATATCCATCAGTTGTAATATTTGTGAGGGGAGTGGGCTTAGAAACAAATTAGTTAGTTACTGAGGTTGTATGCCTAGCAGCATTTTTTACTGTTTCTGTAGTTGAGCCTCTTAAAACCTTCATTTTATCTATGGAGCTGCTGCTATTACCTCTTTCGTTGACTTACGTGTTACTAAGGGTAGATGCAGTGGTTTAAATATTATAAGGGTTTTAACTTCTAAGAGATTTATATTTCAGAGTATTGACATTTTTAGTACTATGGTTTGTGCTAGAATTTTTGCTGCTTAGCAAGTTTTTATTGCTCCTATTTTCTAAATAAAGTGTTTCCTTAGCTTATTTATCATTTTATTGATTTGTTATAATATTTAATGTGTTAATATTTTCTTTTTTAAACATAGGGATATCTACTGCTTAGCTCTATCTAAATTAAAAAAAAATAAATATAAATTAAATAATCAGCTAAAAGCTTTAATTTTTTTACTTTTTAGGCTAAGAAGCTTGCCTGTTTACCATCTTGATATTTGTAATTTCTATTTTGTATTTTGAAAAATCTATTTAGTTGTTCTAAGGTTAGCTATTTTAAGTGCTTGTGTTGTTATTAATTAAATAAGGGTTGAAGTTATTTTAGTTTGATGCGGTACTAGGTTAAATAAGTTAATTTAGAGTTGTTGCTTAAAGCGTTTTGGAGTGTTTCCTTTATTGTGGCTATTACAATTAAAGGGTAATGTTATCTTTTTCTTTTTCTTAGATATTTAAAGATATTTCATGCTATAAACTTGTATTATTATAGCTTTCATTCATGTGACTTTTTTAATTTTTTATTGAAACATTATTGTAAAAACCTTTCTTTTATAAATTGGAAGAAGAAGAATTTGATAAATTTATTTATCCACTGTTACTTTGTTAGTTATTCTTTTTTTTACCATTACTGCTACCACTGCTATTACTTTGATTCTATAGAATTCTCTCTTTTGAGAGACTGATTGTTAATCCTTTACTATTATTTGGCGTACTAGCTTCTTATTATGTTTGGTTTTAATCTATAATTTTATTTATTGCTTGTATTTCTTACTATCTGTTAAATTCAAACCCTAAACATGTTTATTAAGAATTTAAAAATTTAGAGTTCTTCTTGAAGGTTTCTAACTAATCTACACCTTGAGAAATATTTGCTTTCAAAGCATGTATTTCTTTTACCTTAACTAAGTATTACTTTTATGGAAAAGAGCTTGATTAGTCATCAAATTTTTGTTTAGCAGTAGTATAATCATTAATTTTTTGAATAAAATCAATAATATTTTATCTCAAATCATCAAGTGACTGCAATTTCAATTGCTTTTCTGACTAGAGCTTATCTAAATAAGTCTATTATCTTTCCTTTTATTTAATATAAAATAATATTTTAAAGTTAAAATTTCATTTTATTAAAGAATTACTTTTATAAGCTAAAATATTTAATTATAAAATTGAACAATAATTCCTGCATATTTTTGCTCTTGCACTAAAATTTCTTGTTTAATGGACTCTATTTTTTAAAGATTTTCAACATTTTCTTTCTTTTTATTTTCAATAAACATCTAAAAGTTTAATAATTCTTGCACTTCCATTTGAACGGCTTTCTCAATAGTTTCGATTTTATGATTTTTATGAGTGCTGTTGGCATCGATAATACACTATATACAAAGGAATTATTTATCTTATAAGCAGAAAGCCTCAAATTATTTAAAATGGCTGCTACAAGTATTTTAGTTAATCAGATTGCTGTTTGAATTATCTCTTTTTAAATCAGATATGTTTTCTGCTATTAATTAGACCTAAACGCTCTTAAGCTACCCATTTGAATTTGGTGTAGAACCATTATTAATCACTCCGTTAGTAAGATTATTTAAAGAAAATCTACCAATATTTTGACTATTTTGTATTGGGTGATGTAGCACCTAATTAATTGATTAGTTGGGCTAATAAAACTATTAAAGTGATTGATTATGACTAAGATTTACTGAGTGAATGCTTTGAGTAGAAAAATCCCTCTAAAACTAATCTTATGATGCAAAATTATTAGCATTTGCACTCTTGTAAAAATTTTAATTATTAACAGAAGTATTAAACTAAGTGAGACTTAATATTGCAAGATTCTTAGGAAACAAAGAGAGTGTCTCAGCCTTGTTTGATGTTTAGCATGCCTTGCAAATATAAACATATTCTTAATGATTCCAAAACTACATTAAACAAGTTTCGCAAATAGAATGCCCACAATTTGTTAAAAGCCTAGGAATTCTATTTATCATATTGAATCCTTCATTACAGTTTACACATTCCATTTTTATCTACTAAAGTTGACTTCAAATTGTATAAATTAACGTGCTTATTTATTTATTTGTTTAGAGTTTTATTCTACCTATAAATTGTAATAAATGTGTTGCTTTTAATTGCTAATTATATCTTATGATAAATTCAAAAAAAATTAAAAAACAAACAAACAAGCTATTATCTTTAATTTTTTATGCGAAATTTGTTTTCAATTTATTTGAAATATATTCAATTTGCCTTTTAATTTAATTAATTTTAATTAAAATTTGATTTTTAATTGGTATGTTAAATTTTTTGCGTAGTAATTATTTTTGAAAATACATTAAAAATAAATCTAAATATAAAAAGAGTTAACAAACACTCTATAAATTCAAAATTTGATTTCGTTGATTTATAAATATCATTCAATTATTGATATTACTTATTTGCTTAATTTTATGTTTATCTATATTTGAATTTTTATTCTAAATATAAAATGTGCTAATAAAAAAATAATATCTAATTGATTTATTTATTTATATTATAAAAAGTATCTAAAATAATTCAAGATGAAAATATTTTTTTCTTACTGTTTTTAAAAAAAATATTTTAAAATTTATTTTTTTATTTATTTTATTAAAAAATTATCTAAAATAGTTTGAAATGAAAAAAATATCCCAAATAATTTTAATGAAAATGTTTCTTTCTTTCTATTTTTAAAATGCAAAAAAATATTAATTTATTTTATTAAAAAATTATCTAAAATAGTTTGAAAAGAAAAAAATATTCCAAATAATTTTAAATGAAAATGGTTCTTTCTTACTATTTTTAAAATGCATATAAATATTTATTTTTTTTTTTTTAAATTATCTAAAAATAGTCTGAAAAGAAAAAAATATCTCAAATAATTTTAAATGAAAATATTTCTTTCATACTATTTTTTAAATGGATAAATTAGTTTGGGTCATTTGTTTTAAGTATTTTAAGAATGAATTATATTTCAGAATGATATATAAAAAGATTAAAATAATAAAAACAATTAATAAAATACTTATTAATTTGAGTTTATTCATTATTTATTTTTAGCAACAACTTGAATTTATATTTCATAATTGATTCATTTTTTATAATTTAAATAAAATATTTTAATTTATTGAAGAATAATTTAAAGTATTTAAGTTAACTAATCTGTGCTTAACATATCTTTTTTATCTATAATAGAAAGTAAACATAAATTATTAATTAATTATTATTTTTATTTGTTTTGTTTTGCTAAAATAATTCAAATAGAGAGTTAGAAAGTAAAGGTGGTATTTGATCCAGATTAGAAAACGATTCCTTAATCATCTGGCTCTAACTTTTAGATTATACTATTACTTAGAAGAACTCCATAATGCATATTTTCTAGCATATACACATTAGTTATTTATGCCTTCTTTTGAGATAGAGAAAATTTTACACCAGAATTAATTTTTTTCTTTTAACCTTAAGCTTCGCTTGAGTTGGTTGGAGTATCTTCTGTTTAACTCTTTGAACAGATTATTTAAATCTATTAAAATTTATTTATTTATTTTTTATTGAAATTTAATTAGAATAAAAAGTAAAAATAA
Organism: Tetrahymena thermophila SB210; assembly: GCF_000189635.1. Classification (NCBI taxonomy): domain Eukaryota; phylum Ciliophora; class Oligohymenophorea; order Hymenostomatida; family Tetrahymenidae; genus Tetrahymena; species Tetrahymena thermophila. Next base: position 130,556 of record NW_002476522.1, on the reverse strand, counting down.
ATATACTTTTAACTTCTTCTTTGGGGTACTATTTGAGAAAGAGGGTAAAACTTTAATTTTGATGTAAGCTTTGTCATTAGTGTCTATAAAGTACAAGATCAAATTGTAAAATACTCTATCTAAACGCTTAACATCTGAATATACTACTTATGGACATACTGAATCATATTGCAAACTAAAGTAGTATTGCTTTGAAGAAGATCTTATTTTCATCTTTTCAAGCACACTTTAAATTAGATGCTAAAGGTTGAGCTGCTGTTTTATCGGAATGAAAGTACTGCTTATCAATAATGATGAAGTGGCAAAGTCCTACAAAAATTCTGACATACAATCAACTTTTCCTATGCATCCATTGCAGTCCAGCTTCTAAATAGATTAATTATTTACAGCTTAGAAATATTCTCTGATATCATTTATATCTAACGAAAGCTCAGAAATCATTTTTCTTATAAAATACTGAATTTTTAATGTTGTTGTGTGAATAACATTATAAGGATTGTTCCAAGTTATAATATTAATATTAAAAACCATGTATCTTTATTTTTGATTTCTTACTTGATCTACCTCAATTTGCAGGAATTAAGTTTGATCTAAATAGTTTTTGAGAGTAAAGTTTGTAGCATTTTTATCAACAGTCATTTAGTTATTTGGAGCTTGATTGCTGATTCCTGGTTTTAGATTTCTCTTTTCTAATTAGTTTTAATGGCTCTAAAAAGAATCAGGTTGAATGCAAATCATTATTTCTCTTTATTTATCATGATTAATGAAAAGCCCCTTCAAAGTAGAAAGCTACGAGAGTTATATTGGATGATCAAATTACTGAAGGAGTTCTGAAAAATTAGATACTTCATCTTTAAGAGTATTCACATTTTTCAAAGACATCAGAGTATTAAAAACCTATTCAAGAGAGCAATTTAAGTTTTAGCAAGCCTATTTATTAACATAGACAACTTCGTTAGTGTCTTTCTATATTATGATTATACCATTGCTAATATTATTTAATATCATGTCTTGCATTTCAAGTCTTTACTCTAAATCTAAAATTTATTTTTCCAGCCCATTCTTTTAAGTCATGTTATTGTAAACCTTTAATTTATTCTACTACTACTCTAGTTTTTTCCTTATTTGCAAAGCATCTCTAGCTTATTTTAGAATCTTCCATTTAGTCTGTTCTTCGCTTCCTTCAGCTTCAACTTATACTACTGGAGACAATTCTTTTTTATTTGGGTTAATCTAGATTGTAGAATGATCAGTAACTACTTTCATGTCACTTTTATCTCCTTCAAATAATGATTAATCTGGTAATTCATTATCTTATATATCATATTCTTCATTATTATTGTAATTCTCTTGCATTTACTTTTCAAACTAGTTGTTGTCTGAAATCTATTCATCATAAAAATTTATTGATTTTCTCATACTTTCTTCGTTAGGCTAAATATCATTTTGATATTTTTCTTGATTAAATGTGTCTGAGCCTATTTTTTAATCACTTTAAACCTTAAAAAAAACATCATTCTAACAATTAACTTACCTATTACTACTATATTTAATATTGTTATTATTTTAGTGATTATCATCTGTTGGTGAAAACTATTCTTATTAGCCATTTTGATTTAAATTTATGCCTTGCTTTTATATTTCATTATACATCTCTCTCTTTGAGTCTAATTCATCTCTAGGAGTTATTATTTAAAGACTTCCAATATTATTTTTTGGGGAAAGAAAGTTCAAATTTTAGATATTCTATATGTTATTATTATTATTATTATCATCATCATCTAAATCCTGTCCTGACTATCTTTGACTTTCACCTTCATTTTAATAGTTTATTCCATATAAACGCGCGGCCTTTTAAATACTCAAATTTTTTAAATTGTAATTAATGATTTATTCTTAGTTAACTTCATTTTATTGATTTGTTTGTATTTCACCAAATCTAGGTGAAACTATAAAAGAAGGGTTCTAATTTGAATCTTAATTTTATATTCCAAGTATATTTTGTTAAGGGCTTAAACTTTTGAAGAGAAAAAAGACTATGTAATTTTAGAATAATAGAGTAATAAAAACCGTTACAACTAGAAAAAATGTTAAAGAAATTTGAACCAAAGAAATTTCACTAAAATCACATAATCTTAGTTGCACATAAAGGATAGTTATAATCGTTAGGATTGCGTTTTTAGTAGAACCTAAAAAGTTGCTAGCAGACTTATAAGATGTTGAGATAAGGCATATTAATAAGCAGCCAATATAAACTGCCTAAGTAAATAAATACCTTGAGTTAAGAATTTAGTAGTTAATATTCGTCTGATCTTATTGCTATTTATCTTAATTTAGCATTTCTACTGCATGGTTTACTTATGATTTTATTTAATTATTAATATTTCTTTCTAAACTCGAATACATACCAATAACTCTGCCTTCAATGTAAATAATTAACACTATAAAACGCAAGAAAGTCATTATTTGGATCAAATGTTTTCTTAATTTTTAGATTTTAGGAAGAATCACTGAAGCAAGTCCAAGCAAAAAGAATAGTGAAATATAAATAATCAAGCTATATTGTAAGTCCTCACTAAAAAAAATAGAGCTGACAAACATTGTTGAAACTATTTCAAATATTATCATTAACTGCAATATTATGAACTAGAAAATGTTCTTGCTTATGCTAAAATCATCAACAAACAAATCGTTACTAGAATTAATATGCTATTATTATTGAATTTCTCTTTTTATCATATTTGAATTCTTAAAGGTATCTTCCCTTGACACATGCTTTGCCTAAATAATCTCTTTTTGATTTTGCTAATTTGTTAAATCTTCGAAATTTGCATATTTTATCTATCTATTCACTTTCGGTGACATAATATTTAGCTTTATAGTTTACTGTTCTGAATTATTTGCTTCAGCTTGCTAACTATTGTCAAAACTTTTTGCTTCAAAACCATTCACTTAATTTTAGTAAATACCTGTGTTTGAATTGTTATTTCTTTTATTTGAGTCCTTCACTGTATCTATATTGGCTTATTCGCTATTAGTATCTGATAAAGCCCTATTTTATTATTCTTATCCATCTGAATCCCTTGTCAATTCTCTAGTGTAGTTTTTACTCAACTCTTTACTGCTTTTGTTCAAATTTTTTATGTTCTTTTTCTTCTCTTCTTCTGTTGAAGAAGGTTCAGTTTAACTATCTCCAAAAGTCAACATTCTTTCCTTAATTTCTAATTTATGTATTAATTTCAATATTGATTTTTGTAAATAGTAAAAAACTAATAAGTAAAAAGCAATTTGATAATTTAATAATTCTTAACTTTAAAAAATTAGCTGATAATTATATAAGTATGCAAAAGAATTGTATTAGTAGGGTTAATGCAATTTGTTTTTATTTAGAATAAAAAACCCAACAATAAATGACATATTTTTATTTTTACAGTACATGATATAATAATTAATTGAACTCTTGAAACCTTGAAAATATAATTTAAATTTATAATTATTGAAAAGTAAATGGGAAGGTAATTTAATTCATATTATCTATCAACAAATAAACCTATTTCTTTCTCAATTCTAAAATAAACAACTAAACAAATAAAACGATATTGCCATATTAAATTAATCTACAATGAAAAATTTTAATTAGAAAATAAAATAATAAATAATATCAAAGAAAAGCTTTTAAATTATTTATCTTAGAAAAAAAGTTATTTATTTATTGATAAAAAATATTACTTTTCAAAAATAATTTTGATGAATCTAATAGATTCTATTCTAAACTATTAAATAATTTATTCATTTGCTGATGGGATTATTATTTATTTCAGCATGCAATATTTTTTAGAAATTATTAAGAAAAGAGTAATTAATTATTTTGCTCTTTTTCTCTAATTATTTAATAATTTTTAGAGAATATTTTCATTACCATTTAAGAAATGAGAATTTTTTAAATTTAAATTTGTATAATTTTCAATAAGTGAATTTTATTTGTAAAATAGATTGTTTTTTTTGAAATATTTAAATAATAAAAAATAAATAAGGAAATTAAAATAAATATATTAAAATCACAGGTTAAATATTAAAAAGCAAGCAATATTTATCAGTTTAATTTTTTTATAATTCATTATTAAACAACAATATTTTATATAATATATTTAATATTAAAAATTCTTTCTAAATATTTAAAAAAACTAATTCAAAATAAAAAAAGAAAAGTATTTATTTCAAAGATCCTATTAAGTTTTTTGCAGAAAATGATAAAGAGGTAATTTTATTTAATCATTAATTATCTGCTGACAAATAAATATCAATAAAAAAATACATTTGAATTATTTTGCAATTTTATTATTTATTTTCACTATGGGAGAATCAGACAGACGATGTTAATTCTTCAAAATATAAAACAAAACTTACTTCATTATTTTTAATCAACCTTAATAAATAAATAAATAAATAAATAAATCAATCAATCAATCAAGCTAAGAACTGTTTAATTAATTAGAACAAAAATCTTCAAAGAGAATTAGTAAAAAATAGAAATAATATAAAATTTTTCAAAAATGTTAGAGAAATTAAAAAATAAAAATGAATGAAAATTGAGTGTATAAAATATAGATAAATTGATAGATTCTCATTATATAATGGTGCCCATTTTAACAATAAGTAAGTTTTACTGTTTTCTAAAATAAATGTAAAAAAAATAAATTTGATGACTTATAGTTTATTTTCAGAATTATTTTTGGATTTGTTGGTTACGATTGATTACCACTATATCAACCACTTATCTTTGACTATGTTATACAGATATTTAAGAAATTTAAGCAGATAAATACATATGCACACAATTTAATAGAAATTCAAACAATAGTATTCTTATAAATAATTAGTTAAAAGAGAAATTAATTAATTAATAAGTAAGTAAAAAGTTTAAATTATTATTTCAAATGAATAGAGTTGTTCCTCAGTAAATTATTCTTATTCAATTCTTCCAATATGCAATGCTTATCAAATGAAAACATTTTTAAATATGTAGGGAATTAAATGACTCGGCTATGCCGATGTAAACACAAGAGGATATAATTGATTTGTCTGATGTCAAATAGCTCAAGAAGCCTAATCTAGCTGATTTAGAGAATTTTATTTAGCAAACTCATCCATTATCTGGAAATAGTAGATAGTATACTCGATGCGAAACGTGCAGTTTCGAAACCGGAAGACATTCCTGTTTATTTGGTGATACTTCTGAAAAAAGCTAAGTTGACAAGCTGGGTCTAACACCAACTTTATATTTTAGGTTTGTGAAAAATCTTGCTGAGTGGTTTTTGTTTTTTTCTATCTTAGCAGCTGTGCCTATTTTGTTTTATATGAAAGGTATTGAATATTATTTTATCTTTAAATTTTGAAAGAAAAAGGAATTAAATATAACCTGAATTTTAAACTTTAAAAATTCACATTTAATTTATTAATCTAAAATACCTTTTTTATTCTTAAAAAGCATTTACTGAGAGCTCATCAGAGGTTAAATAGTTTACAGCCACTCAAAAATTGGTTTCTACTACTCTAGGATCTCTTGTTTTAGATAGGACTCAGTGTTAATATTTGCTACTTGGTAATAAAAGCTCATCTTCTACCACTTCATAAATTAGTGATTACACTTTGTCACTTTAATGTTCTACTGGAACCTTACCAACCCAATCATCTATGTACTATTACGGTTTAGGTAAACAGAAAAAATTAATAATTGGAGACTTTTAATTATTTGAAAATTAATTTTCAAACATAACATACAAAAACAAACATTTAAATTCAAATAGTGACTTCGAAGAGTTCTGGCTAAACATCTGATACATGTATTTTCTAAGATTTGAGCTAAATTGATCAGACATGCAATTAGAGTGTTATCTCTAATTTTTAGGCTATTATAACTCCTTGTTTCGGCCAAACTAGTTGTTAGGTTGCCTTCGATACTTCTATATTTTCTTCTGACTCAGATTGTCAATCTAAAGCAAAAAAGTAGAAAATATTTGTAAGCACAATTTGTGAGAGTAAATTAACATTATTATTAAGCCAACTAAATGATCTCAAAAATTATATAAATTAGATTCATATTATTAGGTGAAGTGGAAATTCGAAAAATCTCAAGCTGTTTTGATTGCTTCAGTTATAGATGGAGCTATTATGATTTGTTTTATGTATGTTCTAATCAGATTAAAGATGTCATAAAATTAAACAGAAAAAAATGTTATCTCGTAATTAATTAAATAATTAAATAAATAAAAATACTTTTCTATTTCAAACAAATGGATAAATTATTATTGGGTTACTTTAATTCTTGAAATGAATTATTTTTCACCTGAATTTTTAAAAATAATCATTTAATTTCTTTTTTAATTAAAGAAATTCTGTAGGCGTTTCTTACTTTACGTTGGAAATTAAAAATCTTCCACAAGATTTTGAAGTAGATGAGCTTAAATTTAAACTGAAGAAGCACTTTGAAACATAAATATCATAGATCGTGAGCAAAAAAGAGTCATTCGGAGTCTATGACATTTAAGTTGCTACTCCCTATAATGTTGTTTAAAGTGAGAAGAAGTTAACTAATTTACAAAAAAAAAAGTTAGAATAAATTTTAAGCTATTGTAACAAATTCAGCATAGCCATCTAAAATAATTAATTAAGTATGAAGATGCTAAATAACCACTACAACAATTTAGAAAAATAGGAAGATAGAAAGATAGCTATGGAAAAGCTAACTAATATAGCTAAAATATCCTCATTGATTGAAAAAGAAAAGAAAATATAAAAAGAATAAGAAAGATCTGGTTAAAAAAAAGTAATTTATTACTCAATCAATCATTCATGAATGTATTTCAAATAAGTCTATAAAAAAATAAATTAGATAATTTCTGCTTTTGTTACATTTTAAACCATGAGAAATAGAGATATTGCATACTACGCAATGTATCAAACATATTTAGATAAATTTATTGAGTCTTGTTTGTTCTGCTGCAAAAATAAAAACGATATGAGAAGGTAATTTTTTATAAATTTACATTTTCTAATTTAAATTTTTTTTAAATTTACATTTTCGAATTTTATATTTTTTCACTAGAAAAATTTGTGATTTTCACATTTTAATTTTCTAGTATTTGCTCTTTTTAATTTCAAGATATTTATGAATTTTTTTGTTCATTTATTATTCATTCATATATATTTATGAGTTCATTTATTTACTAAAATTAATAAGGTTTGAATACAGGCTCTTAGAAGTAAAGTCAGCACCAGCTCCTGAAGATATCATTTGGGAAAACTTCTCAATCTCATTCTGCAATAGGTTCATAAGAATTATATTTTCAACATTAATAACTCTAACATGCATGATAGGAAGTAAGTATTTATTTACTTATTTTTATCAAAAAAATATTTTTTAAAATAATTAAAATTTTTTTAATTGAAAATAAAAGCTCTAATTTTTATTGTTTTTGTAAAGAACTAAAACCAAAAATTTTTAAACAAATACCCTACTGTAAATTGCCCTAGTAACTCTAGTTCAATTACTCAATAATAGGTTGTTAAAGACTACGAATCATAAGTTACAAAAGGTTTACTTGAATGCTATTGCAAAATAAATCCCTTAGGAAGATATAATGATAATTTTACTATGTCAGATGGTTCTACTTAATAGCTATGCAAAAATTGGTTTGAAGACCAAGCACTAATTATAGCCCTACCCTTTTTAGTTGTAGTTGTTATCATATTTATCAATAATATTATGTAAATTATCTTCACATGTAAATATTTTTTAGTTTTTCAACCAAATAAATTTAATTTTTTCAAATATTTGGTCTTTCTTTTGAAAGAACAAAAATTATTATCATTTATTTCTCGTTTTAAAAGTTAAATAATTAAAAAATTAGATTTATCTAAGCTGGAGGGTTACAGATATGTTTCTCATCAAGTCAGCTCAAGAGTGGCAAAGATATTTATTATGTAGTTTATGAATACAGTAATTAAACTAATTTAATTGCTTTTTATTTAAAAATTCTTACTTATTTATTTTTATTGAAAAAGGCTTTAATTATTTTAATTATGAACACAAAATTTAATGGAGTATCAAATACAACTATTTCTATGCTTCTAGATGGTACTTTTACAGACTTTAACCCACTATGGTTCTTATAAGTCGGCTCTACTATAGTAAAATAAATTAATTAATAAATAAATAAATTATATTAATACCTTAAATTAATAATTGAAACAAACAGCTATTAACAATGATATTTTATATTATGATGCCTTACTTAAATTTCATCTTTTAAAGCTTATATATTTGCTTGAGAAGATATTACGATCGTAAATGGAGTAGCAATAAAAATATAACTAGATAATCAACATAAGAAAAATATGAATCTGTCTATCTTAGTCCTAATTTATTGATCGAAGTTCGCTATGCACAAGTATTTATTTACTTAATTATTCACAAATGATTGGTTTTTGATTGATTTATTTATTTATTGATTTAAGTCATTATAAATCTAATTGCTTTATATTTATTCATTCATAAATAGATCATGAATATTATATTTGTATGCTTCTTATACAGTTCTGGACTGCCACTTCTCATCATAACTACGTTCTTATATTTAAGTAAACTTATTATTTTTTCTAGCTTTTTTTAATTTTGACTTAAATTAAAAAAAATTTCATACATAAATGAATGTCATAATTCAAATAAAAATTTGATTAAATTGATATTAAAAAATTTATTTTATCGAATAATTAATTAATAGTCAGCACTTATTATGTTGATAAATTTGCCATGCTTAGATTATGTAGAAAACCTCCTCAATTCGGAAAAAATCTTGAAGATATTATAAGAAATATTCTTTGGATCTCTATTCCTTTACATTGCTTACTTGGAATATGGATGTATGGAAGTCCAAAAATGTTTCCTTCATCTATTGTAAGTTAAAATTTTAATTAGATTTAACGATAAATAAATTATGATTTAAAATTAGTCAAACAGTATCCTAAACTCAATCAGCTCTTAAGTGAGTTAGCTTGAAAGCCAAATTAACGATTATAATAATACTGATATCTCTAAGGAATTTTATAGTAGAGCTATAAAATCTTAGTGTATTCCTCAGCTAATAGTTTTACTATTTTTCTTACTTTATGTTTTATATCTTTTAATCAAGTAATTAAATTGTTTAAATTATTAAAATAAATAATTAATTTCATCTTTTACTTTTAAATAGAAAAAGAATAATAATACCTTTGTTCAACTGTATTTGCTGCTGCTTTAATTTTGCCGAAGATGATCTTATTTCCAAGAAAAATGAACTCTAATTAATTCCATACTTTGCATGTAAATTCTATTTCAAAAACATCTAAATAAATCCTAATTTAAACACATAATAAATAAACAGTTGTAACAAAGCAAGATCTCAAATCTAATTTAAAATTATTATAAAACGATTTACAAGAATGCAAAAATGATAATTATAAGTAAATTTTATCCGACAAATATACTCTATTGAGGCAATAGCTAAATACTAGAAAAAGCAATAACGATAAGCATTTCTAACTAGAAAATCTTGAAAAATAAAGAGGAGTATCTTGTAATCTTGTTGGTTTGTATTCTTACGACATAAGAGTAATTAATTACTTTATTAATTAATTAATTTATCTACTTAATTTATATAAATATTTTAATTGAATTTCTATTAAAATATAGGTACATCCAGATTATTCTCATAATTGATATGAAATTTTTCACCTGCATCTATCTATCTATATGTCTATTAATAATAATATTTAATTAACTATTATTAAGTTTTAAAAATCCTTAATAAAAAAAGGAAAATTTTATCTTAAATAGATAAATATAAAAATTAAATAATTCTGTATAAAATGAATACTATCTATATATTTTAAATTAATATTTGTATTGATCTTAAGTTTTGTTTTGAACTTGCATCCAGAAATATTTATTACATATTAAAATATTCTTGTAACGTATAGCTAATAAATATTTTTTCAAAAATAATTTATAATTTCTCTATTTCAGGTGTCTGTCTGTCTATTCTTAAATCTGCTATCTTTTAAAACTCTTGATTTATTATTTCTAAATACATCCTTATTCTCTTTCTAAAATCAAAGCTATTATTTTATAATTATGATTTTAAAATCACATAAATAGTCATCTATCAATCTATCTATCAACATCCATCATATAATAATTATATATTTTGCTTAATGTAATATTTTGAATTTCAAAACTATTCAAAATTTAAAAATAAAATATAATCTTTCTAAGGAATCACACAAATTTATTTGTAAGAGTTAAAAAACTAAAATATTTATCTTTGTAGTTTTAAGGTAAATAAAATGACTACTTTATTTAGGAAGTGACAAAACAATAGATTTTCTTTAACTATCCATTCTACTTAAATTTTGATTGCTAAGAAGATGCTTCTTATAAAAATGTTCTTTAAAATTTCTTAGATAATTTATAGAAAATTTATAGAAAAAAAAAATTAATTAATTCTAAATTTTTGATAGAAACTTTATAATTATTAATGATATTATGTCACTAGGTAAGATCAAATAAAAAATATTATTTTCAGCCTAATTATTTTATATTTGTTAGTAAAATGTTTTTTTTAATTCTTTCTGAGGTTAAAGATAATTTTAAGCAACAGATTTTCTAAGCACTATTAAGTTTTAAGTTTGTATTAAATATTGAATTTATATCAATGTAGAACTAATTCAATTTTATTTTTTTTCATTTGAAACTTAATAATGATTTAATATTAATTTTCTAGATTATTCATAGAAAAAAATTTAAATCAAGAAAAAAAATACTTTGAATTTGAGGTAAAAAATAAGAAAAAGAGAGTTTTTTAAAAGCATATCATCTCTTACGCAAAAAATAATTTAATTTATGATTAAATAGATTACTAATCTAACAAAAACATTAAAAAAACGATTTTTGCAAGTGCCAAGTAATTTATTATTATTATTTCAACTCAATCAGGGATTTGGATGTGACATAACCCTCTTTTTCAAGCCTTTTGCAGATTGAATTTTTGACATTTTAGTATTAGGAGTTAAGAAAGTCAATCAAACACTTAGACAAAATACTTGCTAATTAATTAGCAATTTTTTGCTTTTATTAAAAAGGTTATAGTCTCCAAACAAATCCTCACTAAAAATTTTATTAACTTAAGATAGATCTTAATTATTTTATATAAAATTAATTAAAAGAATATCCTTTTGGAAATAGCTGCTGCAACAAGAATTTATAAATAGCGAATCTCTTCTCTACTAATTAAAAAATGACAACTGAGGTAAAAAAAGACCCCTATCAATTATGGCAACTCCCTGTTAAAGATGAAACCAAGTATTTAACAGGTCTTAAAGTTAAAAACACCTTAAATCCTTAGAATTTAGTAAATTTTTGACTTTTAAGTTTAATAGCTTTTTTGCATAATAATTTTCATATTTGAATAATTTCTAAATTTTGTTATTTAAAGGTTGAATTCGTCCCTCACAAAGGCAAATAAGTTAGATTCTACAACTGTGGCCCTACAGTAAAGCATTTTCTAAGTTTACTAAGATTTTTAAACATTTTTTTCCATTATAATTTTAAATTTTGCAGCTTTTGTTTACTGCGCTGCATAAATTAATTGGATAGCGAAAAAGGAAAAAGCACAAATAAAAATAAAATAAATTTAGATAGGTCTTTTAATTAAATGAAATATTATATAGGTTTATGATTCTTCACACATTGGTCATGCCAGAACTTACATTTCTGCAGATATTATCAAAAGAATTATGGTTAAGTACTTTGGCTATGATGTTTTCCACTGTATGAATATTACTGACATAGATGACAAGATCATTAAAAAGTCAAATGAAAGTGGTGAAGAATTTACTGCCTTTGCCAGAAAATGGGAAATGGATTACTGGTAAGACATGGAAACATTAAATGTTGATAAGGTAATCAATCATTTTTATATAATTAATTTAAATAAGTTTAGCAATAAGCATTATTAAGCCTTTTTATTTAAACTTAATAGCCTGATGTCATAGTCAGAGTTAGCGAATATGTACCAGAAATTATTTCTTACATTGAAAAAATTATTGAAAATGGCTACGCTTATGTCGCTAATGGCTCCGTTTACTTCAATGTTGATAAATTCCACGAGTCTCCAACTCATTGCTACTCTAAACTCGAACCTCAAAGTGTTAATGATGCTTAAAAGCTAGACGAAGGTGAAGGTGCTCTTGGCAAAAAAGATGAAAAGGAAAAAAGATCTCCTAGAGACTTTGCTTTGTGGTAAGAAATTAAATATGATAAACATACATACATATAAACAAACAAATAGTTTTTATTATCATTTTGCATTTCAAAAAATAAAATCTTGTTAATTTAGAAGATTATTTAAAGGTTATTTAAATTAATTATTAATTCAACAGGAAAGCAAGCAAACCTGGTGAGCCCTTCTGGGATAGTCCTTGGGGCTAAGGTCGTCCTGGATGGCACATTGAATGTTCAACTATGGCCTCCGAAATTCTTGGATATCCAGTCGATATCCATATGGGAGGAGAAGACTTGAAATTCCCTCACCACGATAACGAATTGGCTTAGAGTGAAGCCTTTTATAATAAATAAGATTGCTAAAATCAATGGGTTAACTACTTCATGCATACAGGCCATTTGCACATTGATGGATTAAAAATGTCAAAGAGTTTAAAAAATTTCATTACCATTAAGCATTTATCCAGCCAACACAGCTAGCGCGTTTTAAGACTTCTCTTTATGAAATAAACATATGACTCTACAATGGATTACACCACTGATTCAATACATGAAGCTAAAACAAAAGATAAAAAGTATTCAGAATTTTATCTTACAATGAACGCCATACTTCTTTAATCAGAAATCAATGTCCCATAGAAGTGGGGTCCTAGAGAATTTGAATTAAGAGACTTGTTTGTTGAAAAGCAAGATAACATCCACAGGGCATTCTAAAAAAATTTCAATGTCCCTGAAGCACTTAAAGAGCTTGACGAAATCATCACTGCTGTCAATACTTACATTAAGGAAAAGCCTATCATTCATCTTCTCATCAGAAGTATTTTCAACTACGTTAAGCATATTTTCAATTGCTTAGGTTTAATTTATGAAAAGGTAATTAATTTTGATTCATTGTTTCGTTTGATAGAATAATTTTTATGGAAGGAAAGAGAAGTTTTTAATTAAATAAAATCAATTAATTTCTCAATTTCTAGAGTTTTATTTTAATATTTTACCACAAATTAAAAGAAATGAATGAAAAGTGCTAAATAATAAATTTTCGATTTGGAGTTAATTATATTTATTGTCTGTACTTTTTAGCATCAATCTTTTAGTTTTTTTTTATTATATAATTTTTATTTTGTCTGTCTAAGACATTTTTTATCATTTACTTTATTTTATTACAGCAACAAGCTTAAGCTAAGGATGACACCTTCATTCGCACTGTTGGATTGATTAGCAGTCTCAGAGATGAGATCAGAGGTGCAAACAAAGATTTGCAAGTTATCAACAAGGCAGCTATTAATGCTAAGTCTTCTCTTGGTGAAATAACCTTAAAACTAGAACCAAATGCTAGTGAAAGTGCTGTTTAGATTGCCACAGACTACATAACTTAAGTATTAAAATGTGTTGAAGATAACTAACTTTAACAGATTTATAAGGCTTCAGATGAAATCAGAGATGAAAAACTGATTTAGATTGGTATCCGTATTGATGATGGTAAACCTGGTGAGCCCAGTTTATGGAAAATCGATGATAAAGAAACTTTGCTAAAAGAGAAAGAAGAGAAAATACTCAAAGAAAAATAAAAAGAAGAAGAAAAGCGCAAAAAAGAAGAAGAAAAATTGAAAGCTATGAGTGTGAATCCAGCAGAAATGTTTAAAAATGATCCTAACTATAGCAAGTACCAATTTGATGAAAGAGGTATTCCTAGTCACGATGAAAAGGGCACTCCTCTTAAAGAAAAAGCTATTTAATCTTTTGTTAAAAAATACGATGCACAAAAGAAGCTCTATGAACAATACCTTGAAAAAACATCAAAAAAGTGATGTGATATTATCAAGGAATTAATGATAAAAATAATTTGTAAAGTGCATGTAAAAATGTATTCTAAATATTTTTAGCTATTTTTAGATTAATTATTTATTGAAAAATACAAAATGAATAAATTCTAAATTTTATTGTCAATATTGATTGATATTGATCAAGGAATAAAAATTTGTTTAAAATAAAAATATTCATGTATATATTTATTTAATAGTTGTTTAGCTTAATAGAATATATATTAAATTAGATCCAATCTAACTAAGCTCATCAAAATTCACTATTGTTTGGTATGTTGAAAATCTGTCAGAGAATCAATCTATTACATATTTACAAAATTAATTGTTTATAGAGTCTAGTAGGTTCATTAAAAAATTTATCTCTTTTTAATTGGAATATCACCCAATTACAAAAAACAAAATAGCTATTTTTGCTTTTATTTTTAAAAACCCTTTTAATTATCTCAACTGTTTGTTGTTTGTTTGAATTCGTTCATAAATTAGAATTCTTTTTATTTTATCTTTAAAGTATGAAAAATAAATTTTCAAAACTTTAAAAAAAAAATTGAATCAAAATAAAACCAAATAGAAATATTTTATTGAAAATACAACCAACTGATTTAATATTTTATTAATTTATCCTGCAAAACTTTTCAAGTTTAAAATGTTTTTTAATTAATTTAAAGGAAAAATTTTATATAATTTAAATTTATCATTTGATTTACTTGAATAAATTTATATTTCTTCTCTATTTTAATATACTTTCTCAAAAATTAAAATTTCTGCTCAGATTCAAGAAGGTTTCCTTATTTATTTTCAAAAACAAAAAGGATAAAACTACTCAAAAGTTGATTTTTGTATCTCAATTAAACAAATAAATGCCATTCAAAACTACGAACAAAAAAAGCTTGTATTTTCTCAAATTTATATTTTAAATGTCTCTTTTCTATATCATCCGCTTATTTTTGTAAATTTAAGAATTTGCTTTTCAAGCAATAAAATTAAATTAAATACTTAGGAATAAAAATGTGCCTGCATTAAGTTTAATCTTTATTTTTGATGTTTAACTAAATTGTTGTAATTGAATATCGCAGCCCGCCCACTCATTTTCTGATGTATATTCATTCGACAGAAGTAAAAAATTTATTTAATTTGAAAAAAAAGTTAATACTGTATTTTTAGATGGTAGTAGTAACTTGCATTTGTTTTTTGCTATGAAATGAAAGGCAAATTTATGCTTCGATTTACATCGTTTTACAGCAAAATTAAGGTGGGGATTCGATATTAATGTGGTCAGATATCAAATTATATGTTTAATTAAAATTGAGAATATAAAATGACTCTTATGTTAGATGGTATTTATCACTCAAATAGTTTTAAATATATCCTCAATACGCATTTTAATTATTCAATTTGTTTATTCCCAAATAATAATATAAACCACATGTTTTTTCATTCATTTTGAAAGGTCCTTTCCCTATTTAAATTTCCAATTTAGCTGTCAATAACTTAAATAAAGATTAATCAAAAAACAAAAAAGAAGAAATTAAAAAAAACTTTGTCTAAAATGAACAAATTACTCATTGCCCTCCCCGTTTTGGCTCTCCTCACCCTCGGTGCCGTCTTCGTCTTGAACAACAAGAACGTCGAAGCTACCACTATTGACTTCCACTCCTGGTAAGCTTGTATCACCACCAAGACCCCCATCTGTGATGATATCAAGAACAACGACACTGCTCTCTATGCTTGTTACGCCACCGCCAACAAGTTCCACGCTTTATACGGTGATGCTTCCCTCGATGCTGCCACTACTGAATGCAAGACCTTCTAAAACGACATCTAATCTTCTGATGCCACCGATAAGTTCACCGCCTCTTACACCAAGTGCATGAACTCCATCATCTCCACCCTTAACCCCAAGTCTGCCTCCGAATTCTTCTACACCAACATGTTCAGCAAGTACTTAACCTGCGGTGGTATGTCTGTTTGAGAAGCTATTAAGAGCAATAACTACTCTATAATATGAATAATAAATCATATAAAAATATAATACTATAATAAAAAATTACTTGTGATTTTGTATTATTTTATCAAATTTGTAAAAGATTCTTCATTTACAGCGAATCTCAAAATCCAAACTCTTTCTTTGCTTTACTTTATTTTACTTTACTTTTTTACTCTTTATTTTTCTCTATAATTCAAGTGAATTATGAGGTGTAAAATCTATATTTTTGATTTAGATTTACTACATAATAATCAAATATCTAAAAATCAATCATAAGTATAATTAATCAATTTTCTGTAATAGGATTTATTCCTAATTCCTTTAATGAAGTGTATCGAATGGATTCACTAAAAAGCATAAAATTTAGTATTTTCTGCAGATTATTTTTTGATTTGCAAATGCAATTTTTAAAAATGATAAACTAGGCATAAAAAACAAGATGAATAGTTTGTTTTTCATTAAATCAAATCCAATAAGAAAAATAAATAAATTTAGTTAAATATTTTTTAGAAATTCTTTTATGATAATGGATTCATTTATTTTATTTAAATTATTAATTTATCCATTTATTTATTTATTACTGCTATAAGGAATTCTAACTAAATATATTCATTTTTTTATTTAAATCTAGCTTAAATGAGTGTGTGTGTATTTGTGTATTTTTTACATATATTTCTTCTAAATATTCTATAAATATTTATTTACAAAATACAAATTTTATATTTTAAATAGTAAGGAAACTTTATTAAATTTTTATTTTGAAGAAGAAAGAAAATATAATTTAAAGATGAAGGAAATATTAAATTTATTCATTTATTTTTAATTATTTTTTGTTAGTAATTTCTATATTCTTTTATAAATTTGTCTCAAAAAAAATCTCTGTATACAGACTCAAATAGGATTGCTAATTCTTATAACTCTACTATACATAGCTTTCCAAGTACTCATTTCTTTAAATTAATCAAACGAATTCCAATAGTTGATGATATCTAATTTATTATATGAGTTTTTTATCCTCTTTTTTAATGGATTTGGACATATTAAAAATTTAAATTTGAAATTTTATATATTTTTTTGTGATTTAAGCTAAATATTTTCTAGAAAAAGAATATCATTTTATTTTTATTTTTATTTATAAATTATTGCAATAAGTAATCTAAAAAAATAATATAAATAAGTAAATAAATAAAAAATTATTTAGTTTCATAATAAATCAAAAGTTAATAGTATCAATTGTTTCTTCACATATTCTTTAAAATTAGACTTTGAGTAATATACCTTTAATATTGAGTTAAGCATATACATGCAGCAAGACCGAAGCAACATATATGAATTACTAAAAATATATTTCAATTGCTATTTATATTTAAAAAGGTTAGAGTAAACTTAAATTGCTAATTAAATTATTGAAATAGCAATCAATAGAGATATTAAATTGAATATTGTTTTGTTTATCATAGATGAAAAATTTTCTATATAAATTTTATTTATTTTATGGATATTCTCTGATAATTAGTTATTGAGTAGGAAACATATATTTAATAAAACAATTTATATTATTTTATAAATTAAAAGAAAATTTAAGATTAATAAAAAAAGATATCGAAATATGTTTCGAACTTGAAT
Organism: Tetrahymena thermophila SB210; assembly: GCF_000189635.1. Lineage (NCBI taxonomy): Eukaryota > Ciliophora > Oligohymenophorea > Hymenostomatida > Tetrahymenidae > Tetrahymena > Tetrahymena thermophila. The sequence continues at coordinate 112,804 of NW_002476522.1, read as the reverse complement.
AAACAAAAAATAAGTAAAAAAAGTTAAACCAAATATTTAATTTTTTGATGATGAAATATAAATTTTTTATCAAACATTTCATCTTTTTGGTTTTATAATAAATTAATTTTGAAAATTATAAAATTTTGTGAGGTTTGTTAATCTGTAGTATATTTATTTATTTATATTTTATTAAATTCACTCACTATACATACAAGCAATACAGAATATTTTTTTTATTTTATTTAAAAATTCTGAGTGATATGCATTTCATCAAGTTTTTTATCATTAAATTTAAATGAACACCGTTTTTTAAACTAATCTTTTTATTTTAAGAATTTAACTCCTACATTTCTACTAAGCTTCAACAGTATCTCCACAAAATCTAATAGTTTAAATATTTATTTAATAAAATAGTTAATTTTACTAATGTCTATAAATATATTCAATTAAATTCTTAAAATTCATTATTAAAAACAATAAATTTTAAATTAAAAAACGGAGTTAGATTTAACAGATTTTTTCTATTTACTTTATTTTAGTTGATATTAAAAATAGTTAGAAATAAAAAAAATGATTTTTCTTTAGCATTAGCTTTGAGATTAGTAAGATTTGCTTAAGCCATAAATTAATATAATCCAAATATGGTTTTGGTTGCAATATTAACTTTTAAAATCAAAAAATTTGTATTGAATTAATTTTTTAATTTTATAAAAGAAAAAAAATAATAGTAAGTATTTATTCATTTATTTATTAATTGCTACAAGTAAATTAAATAGTTTAATTAAAAAGAAAAATAAATAAATAAACTAATATTTTTTTAATTTTTATCTTAAGAGTTTATTAAGAATAACTTAAAAAAAACTAAAAATCAATTAAGAAATGAATGATGTATTTTACCTAATTTCAAATTCAAGGTATATCAGATTAACGCATTTTGCTAAAGCAGAAAAGAAATTTTATTTAAAATCCTTTTCAATGTTATAGCTATTTTTAATATTAAAATAAAATAATCAGATTAATAAACTAAAGGAATCAAAAGCAAGCTAGATAAATTTTAGCTATCTTTTAAATTTTGAAAACAATAAATCAATCATTTATTCAAATTAAAGTGATATATTATAATTAATTTGTAAATAAATAATTTAGGAATCAAAATTTTAAGAAACAAATTTTTAAAATTCAAAATGAAAAAAATTTATTGAAAACTAATAATTATTAAAATTATGAAGATAGATGAATTAATTTATTCTAAGCTCATATAGAAACTAGAAAATAAACTACTAAAAAGTATAAATAAAAAGGAGAACAAACTTATTTTACTTTTTCCCTAAATAGAGTCTCAAACTTAAGAGATTACTTTAACATGGTATAGTAGGAGGAATAAAACATGGATGATTTTTTATTTTTTTTGAAGACGATCTTATTTAAAAAAATGAAAGTATGAGAAAAATTAAAAAATTATTAATATCATTTTTTTTCGAATAGTTCATTATTTAATTAAATAAAAAACAAGTTAGAAAAAAAAAATAGAAATCAAAAAACAAAATAAAAATAAAGTAAGCTTTTGTGAATAATTTTATGAATTAAATTAATACAAATCTGAAAATAATTTATTAAGTGTGAAATTAAAATTCTACGAAAAATTGATATCCAAATTCTAGAGATCTTTACGCTCAATTATAGTTGCCAAGTCCATATATTCCCAATGACGAAAAAACCAACAATTGCTTTTATAACACGTTTATTTAAAAATAGAATTAATAGAATTTTTAATTAAAATATGAATTTCTAAATTTCTATTTAAAAAAAAAAATCGAAAAAAAACCACTTCAAATTCTAATAATTTAATTAAAATTTTATTTCTTTCTTTTTTAGTTACATTCTTAATAAATTTAAAACTAATTATATGAGTCTATAAGTGGGACCAATTTAAAGAGAATTATATTATTAAGTTATTTTTACAAAAAAGATAGGATCACAGAATAGAGATTTTAGTTTTTTGCTATGAAAGAACCTAAAAGCTTAAAGTCTTCTTAATCCCAATATCTATTACAACTTTTATAATATTAAAATTATTTAATTAAAATTAGTATGAGAAAAAAATTCATAGAAGATGTTAAATACAAATATAAAAACAACATTAATTAAATAAATAAATAAACTAAGGTTTTTATTCAAAACTTGATTATCTAAATTAATTTAAATAAATGTGGATTGGTTTTTCATGATAATTTAAATAGATTTTTAATTAATTAAAAATAATAAGAGCATTACTTCGCTATTAGAGTTAATTTTTTCAAATTCTGGCATGAAGTTATGGCTGCTACTATATCATTTCCTCCTTTTGTTCCTATATGATTTAGACTAAAAAATATTATTCATCTAAATATACTTTAAATAAATCATTTACGTTAAATCTAAAATGAGCTCTGTCAAATTAGAAATGCTTTTAATGCAGGCTCCTAAACTAGAAACACCTTCGTCTAGAATTTTATTGCAACTATTAAAAATATGAACTAATAAGTTTAATTTTAAATTTCACAAATTAATTTTTATAACAATCTAAAAAATAAATTAAATATAAAAATATCAACACTTTATTATATTTTTAAATGTAAATAAAAAATTAAACAATAACCTTAAGTTAATATTTAATGAAATAAGCTTGCTACATTTTATTATCCCGTCGCATAATTTTTAAGTTCCAACTGCTTTAAGTTGACTCTTGCTATTTATTTATAATAAAAGTTAAGAAATAAATTTAATTATCATTCATAATTTCAATCAATTTAATTGAAAAATGAGAACTTTTAATTAGTAAATTAACTTAAACAATTAATTAAAAATTTACTCTAAATTTAAAGTTAAATATTGCACATTTTCACATTTTGATAACCTCTTGCCTATTAGAGAATTATTACCAACTCTATGATTGCTAAATAATAACAAAGAAATTATAAATAATTGCTATTAAATATTGATAAGCAATTAAATTTTTGTTTGCTTATTTGATCTACCAGCTAAAAGAAATAAATGAATTTTACCTTAAATCTATCACAAGCACAACATGCCTATCAAAATAAGAGCTATAAAACTTTTGAGTAGAAAAAAATAATATTAGAAGTAGAATTAATGTATAATTGATTACCCTTCTTAAACCTAAAAAAATTTTTTATTTCTTTTATGACATATTATTTATTATTTATTCTATTTGTTAAAATCTAACAATTTAAAAAGATCAAACCAAATCTTTTATTATTTTTATTATTTATGTAAACATATATGATAAAATAATTTATTCTTTAACAAAAAGTTAATTAATGTAAAACATGTGATGGAACTGACTCATCATTTTTTTTCATAAATGAGCATTTTATTATTCCAAATTAAGGAATTTTTGATTTTTAAACTTATTTTAATTCATTTTAAATTTTTAATTCAATACATTAATTATAAAAATTTAAATAATCCATTATATTTTTAAAAAAATATTTCTTTAATATCATCGAATTATATTAAATTTGAAATTCTATTTTTTTTAATGAATTTTTATTTTAATCCAAAAATTGAGTTGATTTTGTGTCAAATCAAACAATATCCTCGTAAGATTAAGAGATAATATTGCCTTAGTTAATTAATATAGGTATGTATATTAAAAGCTTTAATTAGCTTAAGTCTCAATTAAATATTGGATGTTTCATTTAACGTTGATAGAATTTTAATTAGAGACTACATAGAATAAATATAAATTAAAATGCATAAAAAGTTAATTAATCTATCAAATGTTTTTATTAATTTATTAATTTTAATTACCACTTTTAATCCATATTTTTTTCAAAGCCAAATTATATAATTGATTCGTATATCTTACTTCTAATTAACTAAAAGATTCTCTTACCTTTCGGCTTAGATGTTACTTAGGGTAAAAAAGGAATTTTTATTATAAGTCTAATGAATGCTAAGATTTTTTCTAGAAATATTCTAACTCCAGTTCCTGATTTACTTTAGATTTTTACTTGAAATAATGATATAGTTTAGTTATTATTAGCAGAAGAAAATAAATAGGTTATTCAATTAGTATTGTTAGGATAATTATTATAATTATGTAGCTAATTATATCTATAATATCTCTGTATTATATAATATCCTTTTTTTAACTATACATTACCAAAATTAGGAAAAAAATATAAAAAAAGTTCCATAATATATAGTTAACTATGAAGTATGCATTTGTTAATTTAGATTAGAAAGGCATAGAGTACACAACAAGCACTAGTTAAACCATAGAAATAGTAATTGCTATTATACAAGGAGCAAAGTAATTTTAGCTCAATTGTATAAAACAGGTAGGTATAATAAGTGTTTCAGTTATTAAATATATTAAAATAAAGTTTTTACTTAATTTAGAAGTTTTACGAGTATTGTTTTCTATTTTTTATTTAGTTATCTCAAAGAAAATTTTATTGCTGCTTTAAAAGGATTTGGTGTTGAGATAGAAATATATTTTATAATAAAATACTGCTGTAATCATAATTGATATTATTAAAAAAGTAATTTCTACACCTAACTCAAAAGCAGATAAACCTTTGATATAGTAAATCAATTAGGAATTAATTCCAATTACTAAAATAAATACACTAATCTGTATGTATTAAATTATTAAAGAACAAATTATTATTTCATAAGCCTTTTTGCATATGTATTAAACATTTTTGTGTTTGACTTTTTGAATTAAAATAAAAGAAAGAGTCATGCTAATCATAAGAATAATAAATAAGATTATCCCTGTTCCATTATTTAATAAGATATAAGAAGCTAGATCTGCTGATTTAAATCTGGCAGAGGAATACTAAACTTAACTCTCATGAGCAGCACTTTAGAATAAATTTAAATACTTCATTTATTGAGATGGTGTTTTTTCTAATAATAAAAATTATATGATTAAATATGCGTTTAATGCTCAATTAATTATTTTACCTTTCAAGGGTTGTAACAAACTATAAATTTGTTAAGGTAAATTGGTATCAACCAATAATATAAAAACAAATTTTTAAACATTTATTGAATTTTGAGCTATTGAAAAGCTAGAAGAAGATATAAAACTTTATAAAAAATTTTACAAAATTGAGCTATATTAAGCTCCCTCAGATATTATTTATGTTTATTGATGAATTTATTCAATCTTATCAGAGGAGAAAATTTGTGAACCATAATTTAAATAAACTTATTGGCATATCTATCCATACAAATCAAATCCTGGATTGCAGACAGTGCATATTTAATTGTTATTTTTATCACAAGTTTAACAATTATTCGAGTTGCACTTATCAGAACAAGTTCCACTATTAATAAATATTTAAACAAAATGTAAATTAAATTAATTTATTATTTTTAAATTAAACTGTAATGTAATGAGCATGACTAAATTAATGCAGCTAATATTTGTATATTGAGTTATATTAAATGAATTTTAATACTTTTGCAGTATTTTGTTTACGTCACAGACACATTTTGTAGAGGTTGAATCAATTATAAATGTTTCAGGACAAGAAGAGACACAAGTTTATTAAACTGATAAATAAAAATCTTAAGCACAAACTTTACAAACAGATTAGCTTGCACATTCTTTACAATTAGCCGGACATTACATACAAACATTATTTATATCAACATACCCAGAATTGCATGGACATTATTAACTGTAATTTAAAAAATAAATTTATTTTGTGAATTAAAAAAATTATTACTTTTATAAATTACTGTTTAGACGGCAGGTACATTTAGTATTCGTTGCATCTGGAATAAAAAGTGGAGGGCAAGAAAGTACACAGGTTTCTTAAACTGTCAAATAATAATTTTAAGCACAAGCTGTACAAACAAGTTGGTTATTGCATATTTTACAATTAGGCGGACATGGTTAACAAATATCATTTATATCAACATAACCATCATTACAAGGACAAGATGAACTAAATAAATATTTAAGAAATATTTTTAAATTTAATATTAAATTTTAAATAAATTACTTTTGTAAAGTACTATTTAGACGACAGATACATTTATTTTAATCTTTAATAAAATGATTAGGACATGATTAAACACAAGTGCCATCTAGATTAAGATAACTAGTTTGACAAACTTAGCAATTTTTTTAAGAAGTGCAAGTAAGACAATTTTAAGGGCAACTCAAGCAACTCCCATTAGAATCAAAAAATGTTGTATTACAGGGACAAGCTTGACTATTAGTTAATTTAAAATTTTTATTGTAAGTTAAAAGAAAATAAATGAAAAATTTTATGAAGACGAAAAAATAAAAATTGATACTTTTATAAAGAGCTATTAGGACGGCAAATACATATTATATTAGTATTATCTGATACAAATTAATTTGGGCATTTATCAATACATTAAAATTAGATATCTAAATAATAAGGAGACTAACACATTTAGCAAGTTGTCATTGATGCACAAATTTAACATTGAGGAATACAAAAATTATATGCTTAGTAAATGTTTATTAAATACTAATTAGATCCTAGCATAGCCTGAAAAGTGACAAACTTAATTTTAATAAAAAAGATTGATATTTAAAAATAGTAAAATTAAATGCATACATATGAAAAAGCATAATTAACAAGATGAGTGTAAGGTAATTTGTATATTTATGAGAATACTTAAGGATTTTAAGTAACTTAAACTTAATTATTTGAGGATATATATGCTATCTAATACGAATATTAACCAATAAATATCTTCTCCTAATTTTAATTTGTTATTTAATGTTTACTTTGAGGTTAGATAAAGTTTAATAATACCTGATACTACAAAAAAGTTTGATAATCTATGAAAGGCAAGTTTACTCCTGTTGATTAAAGTTCCTATAAATTTTCTACATTAAAGTACCTGAAAGCTTTTCTTTAAGAATCATATGCAATTATAATAAATATCTTATTTTAAAATGGGAAAGTTAGAATAAATATCTACTAAACATTTTAAATTAAAACTAATTACTGTCTAAAACTCTATCACATCAGAAACAAGATTGCTATTAGGTGAATTGTTTAATTTTATATATTTATTATCTTTAAATGTTGAATCTATTATTTGAACTTTAGTTAAGTAATCATCTATGAGATATAAGCTCCATTACATCTTAAAATAATAAAAAATAAATTTTAATTTTGGATAATAATACAATATTCAATTAAATAGTGCTTAGAGTGATATAAATACTTAATTAAAGCACTAATTATATATATATTTATAATTATGCTTATATAATTCATTAATTAGGGAATTCAAATTATCTAAATAATTATTTTTTTGACCTTTTTATAAGATTATTTGTAGTAGCTAAATTTATTTTTTATTAATTAAGTTTTATTTATGATTTTATAATCCTTGTATAATAGGGTTTTTCAATAAATAAAGATGGAGAAATTAATAAACTATTAAAATTTAATCTTACATTTATTAACAAAATATTTTAAGTATTTGGAAACGAGAGCTAAATGTCATAAATAGTTCCGTTTGTATACAAATAATCATCTAAAATTATATAGGTTTTTTCACTTTTCATTATCTTTCCAGAAGTTTTTGTACTAGTAGTAAATAACTTTTAAAATGTGGAACTTTGCACCAAAAATATATTTGAAGAGTCAAAACACAAATAATAGAAACGTGTTCCCTATTTTATAAAGTAAAAAAAATGTGCTTTCTTCATTTTAAAAGTTCATTTAATACTATATTCTAAATCTAAAGATTTGATATTGTGCATGGATAAGTAGCAGTTGGATATGATAGTGTTTTTAAATACCCAGATTATCCAGTAGTCATTAAATTCAAATCAATAGTCTAATACGATGTAATTCCATAGTAAAATAGGTATATTACATCCTTAATTATAAAAAGTTTTAAATCGTAAAAATTTATTACGTTTTAAAATAAATTAATACATTAACTAGATAATATTTCGTATGAATATCAATATTATTTAATCCATTTAAAAGATAAGTTGACAATATAACTCCTATTTTATTAATATTACTATATCTATAAGTAGAATCGCTCTAGGCTTAGTATATTAAAGAATTAGTTTCCTAAAAAAATTTATATATGAATAAATAAATAGATCAAAATAAAATGTAAAAATAAGATTTTTAATATAATTTACTTGAATAAAGATAATATCATTCTGAATCTGTATAGGTAACACATCTAAGCCTTTAGTTATTACATGTAATTCAATGATAAATGTAACTAAAAGAAAATTAATTTTCATATTTATTTCTTTTTTGGCAAATAAATTATTTTATTCAAAATTGTCCAGAAAAAAGAATTGAGTATTGAACAATTCTGGTTTTAAATATTCTAAATTGCTATTTTTTTTCAAAATCAAATAATTATAACAATTATTTTTTATTTGGTAAATTAATCAATTAGAACTATAAAAAATACATGATTAATTATTCGCTAAAATTTATATTTTAATTTCTAACTAAATCTTTTTATTGAAAATAATTATTGTAAATGTTAATATTTATTTCCCCTTATTTTAAAAATAAATAATAGAAGTAATGTGGAATTTAATGTTGTATAATTTAATATTAATTTTTTAATACATGGGGGATAATAATGGATTATATGGTAGCATTGCTAAAAGAACTTAAATATATATTTTTATGAAAATGTATGATTCAATAAAATTTAAATAATTTTAACATTATTTTGATACATTAATTTTTGTTCTATAAAATAGAAAAGTGTAAGTTTTTATCTAATTAATCGTTATTTATTTTTGATTACAATTATTTTTTAAATCTAAATGGATTTAATACCATTAAAAGAATAAATAAATCAATCAATCCTATCTAATTTTTGTAAGATAAAAATTCTATCAAAGTACTAGTGTAATACTAGTTGAAAATGACAAAACTTTGATTTAAAGATTTCAAATTTTTATCTAAAATTATTTTTTATGATTTAAACATACTATAAAAATATTTAGTTTGCTTAAAAAGTTCAAAAATAAATAGTAGAATTTTATTATATTAATTCTTTAAATACATTAAAAATGAATAAATAAATAAGTCAGTCTGTCAATCAATATAATTAAAACTGAGAATTGCTTTTAATTATTTATTTTATAAGTATATATAATTGATATCTATTTTGTTATTTTGAGGATAAAAAACTTTGAAAATTGGTAAATTCACTTTATAATTAAATAAAAAAATAAAATATTTTTAGTTTGTTATTTTCTCATTTCAACAATAAAAAATAAATATGTTTAAATTAGCTAAATATTCATGAGGCTTTTTGAAAATGATTTTTTCTTTTTAAAATAATTAATATACTTATTCTTACAATTATTCTGATAGATTATCTCCATATTTCATATATCGTAATTTATCTTTTTATAAATGTAATAAAAAACAATTACTATTAAATAAAAAACAAAGCAAATAATTTAAATTTTTGAAAAGAAAAAAAAATATCTAACATTTAAATTTAAGTAATAAAATACAATATATATAATTTGATTCAAGCATGCTAATGAATTTAATTGCATCTAAAATTTTATGGCTTTAAATAGCTGCAATTATTTTCGAAACTAAGAGACTGAAAGAATTTATCTTTTTAATTAAAATATTCCCACACAATATTTACCTACCTAAATATTTATTTTATATTTAATCTTAATTTGTTTTCTTCAAAGAGTAACCCATATAATGGATTAATGAAAACCCAAAATTATTACAATATTTTATTTATCTCGATGGTAAATTTTATTGTTAAGGAACTAATATCTAAATAATATATATCGCTGTATTAATATTATATGGTCATATATTTAAGCCTTAATATTGTTTAGAACTATCACTCATAGAAAAATATTTACATAAAAAAATAAATTACTGTAAAATAATTTTCAATATAGAGTCAAATCTGTATTAATAAATAACCTATTTTAATTTTAGGATGACGTAAATTTATTGTAATAGAATTATAAACACAATAAATATATAAATTATTTTTTTATTTCTTTTTTAAGGTTATTCAACTGAATTTTTTAATAAGGTATTGAAAAAGAAATAAAATTTTTTAATTTTCAACTGAAATAGATGAGTTTGAATGATTGAGTAAAATAAATACCAATACAGCGTAATCTTAGTAACTAACTAACTAATTTACAATATTAAATTTAATTTATTCACGCTTGTAAATTCAACATATTAAAAGTAAATTTCTATCGTATAAAGTAATTGGATTGGCCTTTAATTTCATATTATTTTTTTCAAAACTAAGAGACTCAATCGATTTATTTTTGTAATTAAAATATACCTTAAGTAATTTGATACTCTACTATTATTTCACTTGTTTTAATTCTAATTAAAAGTGTTATAAAATCAGTTTATAAATAAAACTAATAATATAAAATAATAAAAGGAGAATTCTATATCTTGAAATAATTAATTGACCTTAAATACATATAATTTTCTTCAAAACTTAAGAGACTGAAAGGATCATAGTTTGCAAATATAAATAATTATATAATATTATAGGGTAAATGAACTCCATAGTTAACTAGTTAATTTTAATCTGAATGATAACTTATTATATTTATATATATCTAAATAATAAAAATTATATGAGTGATTAAGTAGACATTTTGGAAATAATTTTACACACTAAATAACATCCTATAATAAAAAATTACAAAATTTATACATACAAATACTTATCAAATAATTAAGTGTTTTATAATATTGAAATTTTCCTTAGATATTCAAATTGATTTTTTTTATCATTTTAATTCAAAATTTTAATCTGAAATAAAAAATTTTTACAATTTTGCTATATTTTTTTAATCTTTTAAGTTAAATACTCTAAATTTAACTAAAGAATTTGTAAATCTTCTATAAATTAAATTCTAAGGAAAGAATTGAATACTAATTATTTTACTATTTATCAAGCTTTCTTCTTATTTTTGTAAAGAATTTTTTCTCTTCTTAATTAAATAATATATCTATAAAAAGATTGAAGTTAGCATATAAATAGTTAATCCAAATAAAATCAGTTAAATTGTTACTAAAAAACTAACGCTAACTTAATCTAAATATTCTGCATATGAAATAAAGTCTGGTTTTGAACTATAAATGTTCAAAATAAAAAACTAAATATATAATCCTAGCCATAAAGCTGAATCTAAAATAAAGTAACCATTAGTAAGTTTTGAATAGAAAGGTTTTAAGTATATTATGATAATTAGCGAGCTCAATTAAATAATTATTGTTATTATATTGCATATCATCCAATTTTAGCCTACTTATAAAAAACAAATAGGTATTAAAAATGACTCAAGTGTTTAGTAAATTATCATGAAGTTTCTTCTAATTTTGGATTCAAAAGTAACATCATTTTGTAATTTAACTCTATTTATTTCTTAGAAGTTTAATTATTTTTAAACAGGTGTGGTTCTATTAAGATAAAGGTATTGTTAATGTTATAATAAAATAATTATTAGAATAATAATAATCAAAAAAACTATCTATAATCCTACACTATTGAGTCCTATACTATTGACTTCGTATTTAAAAATGAATTATTTCATTTGTTGATTAATCCCAATCACAAAAATTGGAATAACAAGATAGAGATGTTGAATAATAAAGCAAGAAAATATTTTATTATACAGTATTAGCAATATTGATTTAACTTTCCTATTTTAAATTTTCTCTAGCATTAAGTAAAATAGAATGAATAAGAAACTGCAAATTAAGAACAAAGACAATCCTTATCCAGATGTTTCTAAAATATTAAATGAAATACCAAATTTATAGTATGAGTTATTTTGGTATTGATCTTAACTTGAAGCTGTAATAAAGGAATATAAAAAATTTATGTTTTTAAAAGTTTAGTTGGGACACTAGTCTATATTATTTAAATTTAATATTTAAAATTAAAAATTATTTAATTTAATATTTTACCAGTAAAAACCTCTAAAGCTGAATTTATTTATTATGGAAGAGTGTTATTGACTAATGTTAGGTAGCTTAGTTTAAAGCAAGCAAAACCATTAATGAATATGCCAAAGCTAGAAGAAGAGAACAAGTTTTAAATAAAGCTTAAAACTATTGTACTAGCTAATGAAACTGAAGATGCAGTCTGGGTTTTCTACCTTACCTATTGTATGGTTTGCTAAGAAAAAACATTCGATTTATAATCTAAATTATTTTAATGAGATTATACGCACTCTCCATCCACAAATGTATAATTTTCAATACAATTACATTTGTTACTAATAATTTTTTATCCTTTTTTATTGCATTCAATGCATGAATTATCTAAAAATAAAAACTTTTATGAAGGGCACGTTAAACAATCTTTGGATGAAGGTCCATTACAAGATTAGCAAGTTTAATAACAAGTTTCACATTTTTATACACTAATAGGCTATCCAGATTAGTTATAATCTATGCTTTTTTACAAATATTTTTATTGCGGGCAAGATAAGCAGTCACTAGATGATGGTCCATTACAAGTTAAGCAAGTTTTATCACAAGAAATACATTTTTATTCAACAAAAGTTTATCCTATTTAATTGCAATCAATACACGAGTTATCTGATAATAAATACTTTTATGAAGGGCACGTTAAACAATCTTTGGATGAAGGTCCATTACAAGATTAGCAAGTCTAATGACAACTAATACATTTTTATTGATCTAAATACTATTATGATTTGCATTTTAAACAATTAGAGTTAGAGGGTCCATCACATTCTAGGCAATCTGGATGGCAAGTTTAGTAATATTGACTATAGATAAAAAAATATGGATTATTTTTGATCTGTTTTAAAGGTATTTTATTAATATAATTGTTAAGTTTCATAAAGTTACTTTTCTTAAAGAATTATATAATTGCCTTATGGACATTACAAAAAATCTTTATTAGATAATCCAAAACAAGTTTATTTTGAATAATCACATGGGAGGCACTAACTAACGCTATTATTAATAAAAATGTTAAAAATAATACGAAATTTAAATAATTAAGAAGTCTTAATGTTTTTACGATGATTCTTAAAATAGATAATTAAATGTTGAACATGTCAAACAATCATGAACTGAAGGTCCATTACAAGTTTTACAAGATTCATGGCAAGGTTTACAACTACTTCCTCTAAAATGTTTAAAAAATTTATAATTAAAAATATTTTTTAGGGTATTAACTTGTTTAATTAAATATTAATAAATGCTTACTTTGATTTTATAACTAAATAATAAAATTATGGGCACTTCAAACAGTTTTTAGGTGAAGGTCCATCACAAGTTAAGCATGTTTTATCACAAGGCAAACATTAATTACCACTATCAAAAAAAAAATATGAATTAATAATAATATTGCTTACAACAAAATTATATTCAAATTAAAAGGTGGAGGTAAAATAGAGGAAATTTTTTTTTAAAAAAGTTGTCACTCTTTGATAACTAATAAAATTAGTGACTGAAAAATATCAACTTTTTTCCTTCACCCCCACTAAAAAATTAATAAGCTTACGATTAGTAGTAGCCTTCATTACATTATATTACACACCATTTATTTTATAAAAAATAATTTGGGCTGCATTATGAGCAGTAGCCTGTAGCCTTATCAATATTTTGACATCCTGGTAATATATTATATATTATTTGTAAGTTAGTAATTTCATTATTTTTTGTTTAATAATTAGAAAGATATTATGTAAATCCAACCTAGTATTTTATTTTATTAAATTAATTAATTAATTTAAATGAAAAATAATTTTACACTAGACCAGTTGAGTTAATAATAAGGAGTAGTATCTGTAGAATGTATTACTTATATTTTATTTTTCTATAAATCATATTGTAGCTCATAGTTATTATTGTCAGTGAAAATATTATTCTTATTTTATATTTTATTTTATTATTTAATATTCTCGAAAATTAATTTACCTAAAAATAGTTGATATGAAGATAACATATACTTATTGAATCTCCAAAGGTATCTATATACACTAAATCTTCTGCTGAATAAAAATTCATCTTATTAGTATAAAAAGCAATTATTGATTTCTATAATTTTTTAATTAATAATTAAATAAATTATTTTATTTTAACATATTTATTTTTATTTATAACAACATTAAAAAAGTTTAAAAAACTTGAAATTTGTTATCTATCTAATCTAAATAATTTTACGCTCTTAATTTCAATCACAAAAATCTTTTTATTTGTATCAGTAATTTAATCTATTTTCATTATGAACTTTTATTCATGAGTATCTACAGATAACTTTAATATTGATCTCTAGTCATCTTAATAGTAAATAGAGTATTTTTCCTAGTAAAAGAAGTATTTTTATTTTAGTTTAAATATTAAAGAAATTACACTAACTATAAAGAGCCAGCCAAATTTTTAAAAGTATATTGGTTTTTAAAAAAAATAGTTAAAATCCATTTATTATTTAGCTTAGATGATATTTTTTGAAGTAAAAAGTTTATCAAATGAAGACTCGCAAATAAGATATATGAAAGAATAGACTAGTTTGCTTGTTTCCTTTGCAAAGACCAAGTAATAAATATCATACTACCAATTTAAAAATTAAAAAAATATTAATTTTGTTTGTTCGTATTGTTACCATTTAATATTTTGAAAGAAAAAATAATTATAAAAATGAAAAGAAATAAGAGTATGAAATATATATAATATTACTGTCTTGAAAACTATAAAACCTAAATTGATAGAAGTAAATGGAAAAGTAGCATATTTTTTTTGAGTTAAAAAGCTTGGAGAATTTTGTTGCATTAATGAAAAATCGATGAGATAATAATCAGGTGCTCCATATTGAGTCAAGTATATAATATTCTATTGCTTTATAAAAATAAACTAAGTTTTAAATATAAAATTTAGAATTTATACTTCAGCAGTAAAGAAAAAGGATAATTTAGAACAATCATATGAAAAACTGTTTAGAGTATAGGTTGAAGATAACTATCCATTTATATCTAAAATACTGATCTTAAAAGTGTTAGAATTTTTATCATTATAAAATATTGCATTTTAATCCTATTTTTAGATGAAACAATGTTAGTTTATTAACTTTAAAAATAATTAAAATCATTATTTCCATTTTATTATTTTGGTATAAAGATATTTATTTTCTAACTTGCTAGATAAAAAGAGAAAGTGAATTTCAACTCAAACATGGTTTTACTATATTAAAAGGCTAAATAAATTACTTCGATGTATTTTGCGCAATCACTAATAATAGGAAATTTTTCTAAACAAAATGAAGTTTTCCAAAATTCTGTAATAACAAAAGTTATAATTAAGATATTTAACATTTACCTATTACTTATTTTCTCCTCAAAATTTCAAAAAATTAAATATCTTTTAATTAATTAATAAAATAGCTACTATCTCTCTTTTATTAGGTCAAAGATTAGTGTTCTTCAAAAAGCAAATCAAAATAGCTTTAAATGATTTTAAAATAGGGGTCTCTGTTGATTTTGTTACAGCCAATAATTTTATTCAAACCTCTCTCTTAATTTTTAATATTCAATCATAATGTAACAGAATCAACCATACCCCTGCTTATTAAAATAAAATTATAAATTCAAAAAATGGTTTTATGATTAAATTATATTTATCAGAAAAAAATATTGCTCTATTTATAAAATGATTATTTATTCATTTATTCAGAAGAAAATATTTAAGTAAAATTGAATATCTTTTGATGTACTTTTAACTTTCTATTATTTATTTATTTATTTTCCATAAATCTTCTAAATTTTAATTTTGTGGTAAATTAGTAAAGATTAAGATTTAATTAATGTTTTTCATTTTTTTCGGACGCTAATTTTATAATTTTTGTCGGCAAATATAAATTCTGTATTATTAATATTTTAAGCTATAAAACTTAATAGATAACTAATTTGTATTTAATAACATATCTTTTTGAAGTTTTTTATTTAAATGCAAATGATTTTCATCTTAGATTTACACTTTACACAAAAATTAATTAATTCTTAGAGATCAATATTTTTATTACCATCCATAAGATGTTAAAAGATTTCAAACAGTTCTTTGTATTTATTTAAAAATTAGTTAGTAATTTGGATGGCTTTTATTTATCAAAATAAATTTATATTAGTTTTTATGATTTCCAAAATGATTATTCTTATTTGCTTTTTTATCTTTCTCCTTAACAAACAATAGAATTAGTTTCAAATAGATAATTATTAAAATTCACTTGCTTATAAAGAACATTAATTAAAAATTGCAGTCATTCATTATTGTATTTTTATGTAAATGAATTAGAAGGTAAATAAATTAATATTTTTTTAGTTTCCTACAAATCTTCAATCCTACTTACCATTTTTAGAGGTAAAAGATAGTATAACAGATTAAGCTTAAGAATTCTTTTAGTGTTTCATTTGATTATGAGGTAGAAAGTATGATACCTTAAAATTTGCGTCAAAAGATATTGATAATAGATAAAATATATTTTAATTATTGTTTTAACTAAAATAAATGGATAAATACCAATTCATTTGCATTATTAGATAAATATTTTTTTATTCTATAGCAATTTGATAATATTCATAAGCTTTATATTTAATTAGCAGATTTTTTACTTTTAAATTTAGATTTAGATATATTTTTATATTTTAAATAATAAACCTACTATCATATGTTGAATATTTTTGAAATACAAAATTAAAAAAAATATTATTTATTTATAGGCTCATTTCCTATTTGAAATAAAATAGCAAATATTTTACTTTTAAATTTAGATTTAAATTACATATATTTAAAGAATTATAAACAAACCCATATCAAATAATTCAATAAGAATAAAGCTAGAATAATCTAAAAACAAATTGAATATATTACACTAATTGTAATTCTAATAAGATCTAAAATAGAAAATTAAAAAACAATTAAATCAATAGTTTCAAATATATAATTAAATACTTATTAGCTACCTTAATTCATTTCAACTAAATAATTTAATTTTAATAAAAAAATAAAGAAAATAGTAGAACTAATTATGATAAAATTAATAAATTGTTAAATGTTTATTAAATTAATAAATTGATAAATAACATAATATTTTAATAAAATTAATAAATGTTTAATAAATTAAATCATTATTTATTAGTCGAAGTGCGATCCGAGATAAATATTTTGTTATTATTATTATGATTTTATATTTAATTATTTAATATTCTATTATAAGAATTTTATTTGATAAATGTAAAAATAATTAAAATTGTAAATAAAATTATAAGTGCACGAAACTGTGCACCTTGATTTAATTAATAAAATGATAAAAATAAATAATAAGATTTAACTGTTTTTTATTTTATTATTATTTATAATTATAATTGATAAATACAATTAATATTAAGATTATTTTATAATTATTAAATAAATGATTTATGCAAACATTTAACATTAAATTAAAATACAATATTTAAAATTATTTATTTTAAACATTTATTAAATTTAATAATTGATAATAATGTTAATACTAAATAACTAATTAAAATATTTAATAATTTGATAAATGATTATAATTTAAAAAGATAAATCAAATAATGATTAATTTAATTAAAGAGTAGAAAATATTTATTTTAAATATTTATTAAATTTGATAATTGTTAATAATGTTAATACTAAATAACTAATTAAACATTTATTAAATTTGATAATTAATAATATTCTTACTACTAAATAATTAATTAAATATATATTAATTTAATAAATTAATAATAACACAAATATTAAACAATAAATTTTTTACTACTAAATAACTAATTAAATATTTATTAATTTAATAAATGATTATAATTTAAAAAGATAAATCAAATAATGATTAATTTAATGAAAGAGTAGAAATTATTTATTTTTAAACATTTATTAAATTTGATAATTGATAATAATGTTAATACTAATTAGCTAATGAAAATATTTAATAATTTAATAAATTAATTATTACACAAATATTAAACAATAATTTAATAAATTAAATACTATATTAAAAATTATTTATTTTTGATAATTAATGATAATAATTTAAATAATAAATTGATAATTGTTAAGTTATTAAAAATATATTAAACTGATTAAATCATAATATTAAATAAAAATTACATAGAATAAAAAAATATTAATTTTAAATAGTTATTTATTTTAACAAAAATCATATCAATAAGAATGCATTTAACTGATAATATTTTAAAATGATAAATTGATTTAATTAAAAGATAATAAAAAGATAATAATTATGTGATTTATTAATAAATTATTACATATTTAATAAAATATCATATACATAAAAATGATATTTGATTGAGTAACTACTTATCAAAATGTAAATAAATACATAAATTATTATTTAACTTTTATTTTATTTGTTATAATGATTTAATTAGATTAACAATTTATAAATTGGAAATTATAATTAAAAGATATAAATAATATTTGATAATAATCTTTTACAAAAAAGTAAAATGATAATTTATTTAACTTGTAGGCAAAACATTTTAAAAAGACTTTAATTTTGACTAAAAATATATTTAAAATTTAAATAAATTATTTCTTTTAATTAAAGATATTATATTAATAAAACGATCAAAAGACTGTTAAAAATTGAATAATAAATATAAAATAGGAAATTAGATACAAATAAGGAGTAGGATTATTAATAGGATTTTTAGTTGAATTCTTGGGTTAATATGGAATTTGCAGATTAGCAAAGGTTGCAAAAGAATACTATGAATTCATAGAAAATTAAATTTGTGGATGTAGCAGGTGATATCAAAGAAATAAAATAAAAGAGGATCATATATATAAATGAGTGCATGAAATCACATACTGAACTATAATAAAATAATATTAAAAGGTTTACAATTAATTTATTTTTTTAAACATTAAAGTTTTCGAGTAATCTGAACATTCTTAGAAATGTGATTAAGAATCCATTTTGCGTGTCTTTACACAGAATTAAGCAGTCAATTGAGAAGTATCATTCTTAAACTAAGATTATAAAAAATATTTATTATATATTAAAGAAGCATTGATGATTTAAGTAAGAATTTACCTTCAATCAAATTGGATTTCAATTTATCCATTTTTAATCCATTCTAATGCTTTTTCATATGCTTAGATTTTTGCATCTTCATCTCCAGGAATAATATTCTTTAAAGTAATTTTACTATTAATAATAATTTCATCATCAGTAGGATGAAATTCTTGATTGCGTTTTATTTTTTTTTCTCTAATCATATCCCATTAATAATTAGTTAAATTAAACTATTTTGAAATTATATTGTGCATTAGATTCAACTTATTTTGATCGTTTATAGATTTTAATTCATCAACAGAACATTCCAAGCGTTTAGCCAATTAACTATACAGCACAGTGGTAATCTGAGCTCTATGAATCTTTGCAAGATATTTTTCACATTCTTACTAATAAAATTCTCTGTTAATTATTTCTGAACGATTTAACATTACTAGATTGCGAATCTGTTTATCTTAATCAGCAGTTTTTTCTTACAAATATACAATTTTGGTTTCTAAGTGGTGAATCTGTTTCTTTTAATCAGCATTTTGTACTTTTAAGTCTTCAATTATATAATCTTTACTTAAAACATCACATTATAACTATAATATTTTGTCGTTAAGACTATTAAAACCACTTGACATTTTCTCAGCCATTTCTTTTAAAGTCTTTGATAAAAATTCATAATCATCTTTATTACTTTCTTTGTTAGTGATCAATTATTAAAAACTTTAATCCTCCTATTTCCTATTAGTTTTTTATTCTCTTTCTTCAGCTGCAAGCTTTCTAATACGTTATTCTACATTTTCAGTTCTTGAGATATCATCATCTTTTGCCTCATCAGTTTTAGATATATCATCTTTCTGTATTGTATTACCCTTTATACCTCCTTAAGTTGATTTATTAGCTGGCTATTATATGGGTTATTGTGGAGATTAGGGGTGTTTTGCATTTTTAAAATCTAGGATAATCTTTTTTGCTTAATTTCTTTGCTTATAATATAATTCTTTATCTTTCCCATCTAGTTAAATTGCTTTTTTGTAAACTCTTTTCACTTTATCTCTCTAGGTTTTGGTAAGGCAAGTTTTGTAATATTCAATAAGATCCTAATTCTCTATAAATTTCATTAGATCTTTCTATTTATCATCTTCAGCCATGGTGAAACGAATGTTAAAATATCAGTTTACTTATTTGTGAGAAGAATATTATTTATTTGTTTAATTAATTAATTATAGACTAATAAATCAAATTTCTATTTTAAAAAATATGTTTATTATAACACATAAATTTAATATTATAGATATCTTGATTAAGTATGAAGCAAAATTGAGTAGCAACGAATAACATTCTAACTAAATATTTCTTTTGTAAAAATTGAATTGTGTCTAAAAAGCAAATTTTTTGAATTTAATCAAATATTTTATTTTAGATTTAAATGCTTAATTTTTAAATTATAATTTCCTTTTTTTTACTGTTTATGATTTTTAATTAATTTACTGGTTTAATAATTATTTTCTTTATATCAAATTAATTAAAATCAAATTATTAAATTAAATTCTATTATATTATTTTTATCTATTTTTATTATCTTATTAATAAGTATATCAAATCAGAATATTAAATCAAATCATTAAATTAAATTACTCAATTAATTCATAATAAATATTTATTTTTTTTTAAAATGTAATTAAAAGTAAAATATTACTATATTATTAAATAAAATGCTATTATAAAATTTTAAATTAATTTGTTATATTATTTATCAGATAAATTAATTAATTTTAAACAATTAGAAGAACATAATAAATATTTATTTGAACTATAAAATGTAATTAAATTTAAAATATCATTTTATATAAAGTAGTTGGTAGTCGAAGTAGTTTGTTAAGGGAGGGTATAAAAAAAAGTGTTTGTATGAATATTAAAAAGAATAAAAATAAAAGAATCGATTTTAAAAATCTATAATTTCTTAAATCAAAATCAAATCATCCTAAATATTTAAAATTAATTAAGAAATTTTTGATTTTTTAAATTTATTTTAATAGATATTTAATTTTGTATTCAATACATCAATAATAAAAATTTAAAATAAAGCATTTTATTATTAAAAAAAATATTTCTTTAAAATTATCGGATATTATTTAATTTGAAATTCTATTATTTTAAATAAATTCTTACTTTTCTAAATTTTAAATTTATTTTGTGTCCTAAAATACTTTTTAATTGTAAGAATTATTAATCATAAAATACACTAGTCGGACTAAGAGAAAATATTGATTTTACTAATTAATTTAGGTATATATATTAACAGCATTAATTAGCTTAAACCTCAGTTAATTATTAGATTTACTGTAGGATAGAATTTTAATTGGAGACTACATAGAATAAATATAAATGCATAAATAGTTAATTAATTAATCAAATGTTGTTATAAATTTATTAATTTTAATTACCACTTTTAATCCATATTTTTTTCAAGGCCAAAAGATCAAATTTATTGGAATATTTTACTTCTAACTAACTAAAAGATTCTTTTACCATTTGGTTTAAATGTTACTTAGGGTAAATAAGGAATTTTTTTTATAAATCTAATGAAGATTAAGGTTTTTGCTTTAAATATTCTAACTCCTATTCCTGATTTATTTTAGATTTTTTATTGAAATAACGATATAGTTTAGTTATTGTTAACAGAAGAAAATAAACAGGTTATTCAATTAGTATTGTTAGGATAGTTATTATAAATATGTAGCTAATTATATCTATACTATCTTTATATTCTATAATATCCGTTTTTTAGCAATACATTACCAAAATTAGTAAAAAAATATAAAATAAGTTCCATAATATATAGTTAACTATGAAGTATGCATTTGTTAATTTAGATTAGAAAGGCATAGAGTACACAACAAGCACTAGTTAAATCATAGAAATAGTAGTTGCTATTATACAAGAAGCAAAGTAATTTTAGCTCAATTATATAAAACAGGTAGGTATAATAAGTATTTCAGTTATTAAATATATTAAAATAAAATTTTTACTAACTTTAGAAGTTTTAAGAGTATTGTTTTCAATTTTTTATTTAGTTATCTCACAGAAAATTTTATTGCTGCTTTAAAAGGATTTGCTGTTGAGATAGAAATATATTTGTTAATAAGTTACTGCTGTAATTACAATTGATATTATTAAAAAAGTAATTTCTACACCTAACTCAAAAGCAGATAAACCATTGATATAGTAAATCAATTGGGAATTAATTCCAATTACTAAAATAAAGACACTAATCTGTATGTATTAAATTATTAAAGAACAAATTAGTATTTCATAAGCCTTTTTACATATTTTTTAAACATTTTTGTTTTTGACTTTTTGAATTAAAATAAAAGAAAGAGCCATGATGATGATAAGAATAATAAATAAGATTATTCCTGATCCATTAGTTAATAAGATATAAGAAGCTATATCAGCGGATTGAAATCTGGCAGAGAAATACTTAATTTAACTCTCATGAGCAAGACCTTAGAATAAATTTAAAAACTTCATTTATTGAGATGGTGTTTTTTCTAATAGTAAAAATTATATGATTAAAAATGTGTTGTATGCTCAATTAATTATTTTACCTTTCAAGGGTTATAACAAACTATAAATTTGCTAAGGTAAATTGGTATCAATCAATAATATAAAAATAAATTTTTAAACATTTATTGAATTTTAAACTATTGAAAAGCAAGAAGAGGATATAAAATTTTATAAAAAATTTTACAATATTGAGCTATATAAAGCTCCTTCAGACATTACTTATGTTTATTGATGAATTTACTCAATCTTATTAGAGGAGAAAATTTGTGAATCATAATTTAAATAAACTTATTGACATGTCTATCCATACAAATCAAATCCTGGATTGCAGACAGTGCATATTTTATTGTTATTTTTATCACAAGTTTAGCAATTGTTTGAGTTGCACTAATCAGAACAAATTCCACTATTAATAAATATTTAAACAAAATGTAAGTTAAATTTATGATTTTTAAATTAAACTGTAATTGAATGAGCATGTCTAAATTAATGCAGCTAATATTTATATATTGAGTTATATTAAATGAATTTTAATACTTTTGCAGTATTTTGTTTAAGTCACAAACACATTTTGTAGAGGTTGAGTCAATTATAAATGTTGCTGGACAAGAAGTGACACAAACTTATTAAGCTGATAAATAATAATTTTAAGCACATACTGTACAAACAGATTAGCTTGCACATTCTTTACAATTAGGTGTACATTACATACAAACATTATTTATATCAACATACCCAGAATTGCATGGACATTATTAACTAAAATTAAAAAAATAAATTTATTTTGCGAATTAAAAAAATTATTACTTTTATAAATTACTGTTCTGACGGCAAGTACATTTAGTATTCGTTACATCTGGAATAAAAAGTGGAGGACAAGAAGGTACACAAGTTTCTTAAACTGTCAAATAATAATTTTAAACACAAGCTGAACAAACAAGTTGATTGTTACATATTTTGCAATTAGGCGGACATTACGTACAAACATTATTTATATCAACATACCCAGAATTGCATGGACATTATGAACTGAAATTATAAATATAAATTTATTTTATGAATTAAAAAAATTATTACTCTTATAAACTACTGTTCTGACGGCAAGTACATTTAGTATTCGTTACATCTGGAATAAAAAGTGGAGGACAAGAAGGTACACAAGTTTCTTAAAATGTCAAATAATAATTTTAATCACAAGCTGAACAAACAAGTTGATTGTTACATATTTTGCAATTAGGCGGACATTACGTACAAACATTATTTATATCAACATACCCAGAGTTGCATGGACATTATGAACTGAAATTAAAAAAATAAATTTATTTTATGAATTAAAAAAATTATTACTCTTATAAACTACTGTTCAGACGGCAAGTACATTTAGTATTCGTTACATCTGGAATAAAAAGTGGAGGACAAGAAGAGACACAAACTTATTAAGCTGATAAATAATAATTTTAAGCACACACTGTACAAACAGATTAACTTGAACATTCTTAACAATTAGATGGACATTACATACAAACATTATTTATATCAACATACCCAGAATTGCATGGACATTATGAACTGAAATTATAAATATAAATTTATTTTATGAATTAAAAAAATTATTACTCTTATAAACTACTGTTCTGACGGCAAGTACATTTAGTATTCGTTACATCTGGAATAAAAACTGGAGGACAAGAAGGTACACAAGTTTCTTAAACTGTCAAATAATAATTTTAATCACAAGCTGAACAAACAAGTTGATTGTTGCATATTTTACAATTAGGCGGACATTACGTGCAAACATTATTTATATCAACATACCCAGAGTTGCATGGACATTATGAACTGAAATTAAAAAAATAAATTTATTTTATGAATTAAAAAAATTATTACTTTTATAAATTACTGTTCTGACGGCAAATACATTTAGTATTCGTTACATCTGGAATAAAAAGTGGAGGACAAGAAGGTACACAAGTTTCTTAAACTGTCAAATAATAGTTTTAATCACAAGCTGAACAAACAAGTTGATTATTGCATATTTTACAATTAGGAGGACATGGTTAGCAAATATCATTTATATCTACATAACCATCATTACACGGACAAGACGAACTAAATAAATATTTAAGAAAAAAAATGTTGTATGACAGGTACAAATTTGACTATTAGTTAATTTTAAAGTTTTATTGTAAGTTAAAATAAAATGAATGGAAAATTTAATTAAGGTGAAAAAATAAAAATTGATACTTTACTAAAGAGCTATTAGGACGGCAAATGCATTAGTTATAAATATTATCTTATATGAATTAGGTTGGACAATTATCAACACATTAAAATTAGCTATCTAAATAATGAGGAGAATAACAAATTGAGCAAGTTGTGGTTGATGCACAAATAAAACAGTGAGGAGCACAAAAATTATATGCTTAATAAATTTTTATCAATTGCTAATTAGAGTCTTGCATAACCTGATAAGTGACGGACTTTATTTTGATAAAAAGATTGATATTTAAAAAAAGTAAAATGAAATGAATACATATGAAAAAGCATAATTAACAAGATGAGTATAAGGTGATTTGAATGTTAGTGAGATTCCTTAAGGATTTTAAGTAACTTAAACTTAATTATTTAAGGGTATATATGCTATGTCATAAGTATATTAATCAATAAATATCTTCTTCTAATTTTAATTTGTTATTTTAATATTTATTTTGTGGTAAGATAAAGTTTAATAATACCTGATACTAAATAAAAGTTTTATAGTCTATGAAAGGCAAGTTTACTCCTGTTGATTAAAGTTCCTATAAATTCTCTACATTAAAGTACCTGAAGGCCCTTCTTTAATAATCATATGCAATTATGATAAATATCTTATTTTAAAATGGGAAAGTTAGAATAAATATTTACAAAACATTTTAAATTAAAACTAATTACGGTCTAAAAATCTATCACATCAGAAACAAGATTGCTGTCAGCTGGATTGTTTAATTTTATAGATTAATTATCTTTAAATGTTGAATTGATTATTTGAACTTTAGTTAAGTAATCATCTATGAGATATAAGCCCCATTTCATCTTAAAATAAAAAATAAAAAAATTTTTAATTTTGGAGAATAATAAAATAATCAAATAAATGGTGCTTATAGTGATATAAATACTTAACCTAAGAGCTAATTATATAATATTTATAATTGTGCTATTCAATTCTTAGAATTTTTAAATTGAAGAAAGGTTAAAATATATAATAAATGAAAATTTTTTGGAATTTTCTACTTTCTTAAAGAGTATTTAATTCGTTAATTAAGGAATTCAAATTATCTAAATTATAATTTTTTGACACTCTCAAAAATAAGATTATTTGTAGTATTTAAAATTATTTTTTACTTAATTAAATTTTATATATTATGCTATAATCAATATATGATTGGGTTTTTCAATTAATAAAGAGAGAGAAATTAATAAATTATTAAAATTTAATCTTACATTTATTAACAATATATTTTAAGTATTTGAAAACGAGAGCTAAATGTTATAAATAGTTCCATTTGTATACAAATAATCATCTAGAATTATATAGTTTTTTTCACTTCTCATTCTCATTCCCTAAGTTCTTGTACTAGAAGTAAATAAATTTTAAAATGTGGAACTTTGCACCAAAAATATATTTGAAGAATCAAAACACAAATAATAGAAAAGTGCTCCCTATTTAATAAAATAAAAAAAAATGCCTTCTTCATTTTATAATAACTTTTAGTACTATATTTTAAATCTAAACATTATAGATTGTGCATGGAATAGTAGCTGCTGGATATGATAATGTCTATAAATACCCAGATTATCCAGTAGTCATTAAATTCAAGTCAATAGTCTAGTACGATATGATTCCATAATAAAATAGGTAAATTAAATTCTTAATTAAAAAAAAATATTAAATCATAAAAATAGATTACTTTTTAAATAAATTTATACATTAACTAGATAATATTTCGTACGAATATCAATCTAATTTAATCCATTTAAAGGATAAGTTGATACAATAACTCCTTATTCATTAATAGTACTATATCTATAAGTAGAATCACTTTTGGCTTAGTAAATTAAAGACTTAGTTTCCTAATAAAAATAAAGATAAATAAATAAATAGATCGAAATACAATTTTAAAAATAAGTTCTTTCATATAATTTACTTCAATAAAGATAATATCATTCTGAATACTTATAGGTAACACATCCAAGCCTTTAGTTATTACAAGCAGTTCAATCATAAATGTAGCAAAAAGATAATTAATTTTCATATATATATATATACTTCTTTTTTTGATAATAAATTATTTTGTTCAGTCCAGAAAAAAGAATTATGTATTGAGCAAGCCTGTTTACAATTATTGTAAATTATTATTTTTTTTCTAAATCAAATAATTATAACAAATATTTTTTATTTTGTAAATTAATAAATTAGAACATTTACTTATTAAAACTATTGATTAATAATTTGTTAAAATTTCTATTTTAATTTCTAATAAAGTGTTTTTATTTAAAATAATTATTGTATATTCTATATTTATCACCCTTATTTTAAAATATATAATAGAAATTATGAAGCATAACTAATCTTAGGAAAAATTTAGAAATTCTTAATCACATTGTAATTTATTTAAGTAAAAAATACATTATATATAATTTGATTCAAACAAGCTAACAAATTCAATTACATCTTAAATTTATGGCTTTAAATAGCTGCAATATATTTTTTAAACTGAGATACTGAAAGAATTTATCTTTTTAATTAAAAAGTTAGTTTAATCTTAATTTGTTTTCTTCAAAGAGCAACTCACACAATGAATTAATAAAAACCCAAAATGATTACATTATTTCATTTATCTTGATGCTAAGCTTTATCTTTAATGAACTGTAATCTAAATACTATATATCGCTGTATCAATATTATATCGTCATTTAATTAAGCCTTAATATTGTTAGAAAAATCACACATATATAAATGTTAACATAAAAAAATAAATACTCATATATAATTTTCAATATAGAGTTAGATTTGTATAAATAAATAATCTATTTTAATTTTAGAATGAGGTAAATTATTTATTGTTAATCAAAAAATGACAGCATACAAAACAAATCCATAGAAAAAAAATTTATGAAAAATAATAATTATTTTAATGCTTATTTAATAACAACAATAGAAATATCTTTTTAAATAAATAAAAACTATTTTTAATTTAAAGTAATAAAATATTATTATATTTTATAGTATTAATAGAATATTTAAAAATCATTTAATATCTAAACTTGTTTATATTCTTTTTATGAAAAAGAAATAAACTTTTTAAATTTTCAATTGAAATAGATAGTAGTTTAAATGATTGTATAAAATAAAGACTAAAACTGTAATCTTACTGACTAATTTAAAATATTAAATTTAATTTATTCACGCTTGTAAATTCAATATATTAAAAGTAAAATTTTTATGGTATAAAATAATTGATTGACCTTTAATGCATATTATTTTTCGAAACTATAAGAATGAATGGATTTATTTTCATAATTAAAATATACCTATAGTAATTAGATATGTCACTTTTATTTCACTCCTTTTAATTCTAGTTAAAAGTGTAATAAAATCAGCTTATAAATAAAACTAATAATATAAAATTATAAAATGAAAATTCTATCTCTTGAAATAATTGATTGACCTTTGATACATTTTATTTTTTTCAAAAATTAGAGACTGAAAATAATTATTTTTGTAATTAAAATATAAGTTAAATAATTTGATACTTCAATATCATTTCACTCGTTTTTATTACTAATTAAAGGTGTAATCAAAGTTTGTAAATATAAATAATTATATAATATTAAAAGGGAAAATAAGCTCTATAGTTAATTTGTTAATTTTAATCTGAATGATAACTTATTATTGTATTAATTATATATATAAATATTTTATCTAAATTATAAAAATTTAAAGAGTGATTAAGTACACATGAAATTTATACATAAAAATACTTATCAAGTAATTAAGTATTTTATATAATTACAATTTTTATTAGATTTCCAAATTAATTTTTTTATCATTATAGTTCAACATTTTGTTCTGTAATAAAATTTTTTTACAAATTTGCTAGATTTCTATCATCTTTTAAGTTAAATGCTCTAAATTTAATTAAAGAAGTTGTAAATCTTCTATAAAGTTAATTCTAAGGAACCAATTCAATACTAGTTGTTATAATATTTGCCAAACTTTCTTCTTATGTTTGTAAAGAATTTTTTCTCTACTTAATTAGTTAATATATTTATAAAAAGACTGAAATTAACAAATAAACGTTTAATCCTAGTAAAATCAGTTGAATCGTTACTAAAAAACTAACACTTACTTAATCTAGTTAGTCTGCATATGAATTAAAGTTTGGTTTTGAACTATAAATGCTCAAAATAAAATACTAAATGTATAATCCTAGCCATAAAGCTGAATCTAAAATAAAGTAACCATTGGTAAGTTTTGAATAGAATGGTTTTAAATATATTATCATAATTAGCTAGCTCAATGAGATAATTATTATTATTATATTGCATATCATCCAATTTTAACCTGCTTATAAAAAGCAAATAGGTATTAAAAATGACTCAAATATTTAGTAAATTATCATGAAGTTTCTTCTAATTTTGCATTTTAAAATAGTATCATTTTATAATTTAAAACTAGTTATTTCTTAGAAGTTTTATTATTTTGAATCAGGTATGGATTTATTAAGATAATTGTATTCTTAATTTAATAACAAAATAGTTATTAGAATAATAATTATCAAAAAAACTATCTATACTCCTACACTATTGAGTCCTATACTATTGAGTTCTGCTTTAAAAATGAATTATTTTATTTGTTGATTAATCCCAATCACAAAAATTGGAATAACGAGATAGAGATATTGAATAATATAGCTAGAAAATACTTTACTATAGAGTATTAGCAAAATTGATTAAACTTTCCTATTTTAAATTTTCTCTATCATTAAGTAAAATAGAATGAAAAAGAAACTACAAATTAAGAACAAAGCGAATGCTTATCCAGATGTTTCTAGAATATTATACGAAATACCAAATTTATAGTATGAATTATTTTAGTATTAATCTTAACTTGAAGTAGTAATAATAGAATATAAAAAATTTATATATCTAAAAGTTTAGTTGGGACACTAATCTATATATTTTAAATTTAATACTTAAAATTAAAAAATTATTTAATTTTATATTTTACCTGTAAAAACCTGTAAAGATGAATTTATTTGTTAAGGAAGAGTGCTATTGACTAATGTTAGGTAGCTTAGTTTAAAGCAAGCAAAACCGTTAATGAATATGCCAAAGCTAGAAGAAGAGAACAAGTTTTAAACAGAACTTAAAGCTGTTGTACTAGCTAATGAAACTGAAGATGCTGTCTAAGTTTTCTAAGTTATCTATTGTATAGCTTGCTAAGAAAAAATATTCGATTTATAATCTAAATTATTTTAATTAGATTATATGCACTCTCCATTCACAAATTTATAATTTTCAACACAATTACATATGTTATTAATAATTTTTTATCCTTTTTTATTACATTCAATGCATGAATTATCTAAAAATAAATACTTTTATGAAGGGCATGTTATACAATCTTTGGATGAAGGTCCATTACAAGATTAGCAAGTTTAATGGCAAGTTTCACATTTTTATCCACTAATAGACTATCCAGATTAGTTTTAGTCTATGCTTTTGTACAAATATTATTATTAAGGGCATGATAAGCAGTTACTAGATGATGGTCCATTACAAGTTAAGCAAGCTTTATCACAAGAAATACATTTTTATCCAGCAATATATAATCCTATTTAATTACAATCAACACATGAATTATCTGAAAATAAATATTTTTATGGAGGGCATGTTAAGCAATTTTATGATGTAGGTCCATAACAAGATTAGCAAGTCTAATGACAACTAATACATTTGTATTTGTCTAAATACTATTATGATTTGCATTTTAAACAATTAGAGTTAGAGGGTCCATCGCATTCTTAGCAATCGGGATGGCAAGTTTAGTAATATTGACTATAAATAAAAAAATATGGATTATTTTTGATCTGTTTTAAAGGTATTTTATTAATATAATTGTTAAGTTTCATAAAGTTACTTTTCTTAAAGAATAATATAATTGCCTTTTGGACATTATAAAAAATCTTTATTAGATAATCCAAAACAGGTTTATTTTGAATAATCACATGGGAGGCACTAACTAACTCTATTATAAATACAAATGTTAAAAATAGTAAATAATTTAAATAATTAAGAAATCTTAATATTCCTACTACGTATCTTAAAGTAGATAATTAAATGTTGAACAAGTCAGACAATTATGAGCTGAAGGTCCATTACAAGTTTTACAAGATTCATGGCATGGTTAACAACTATTTCCACTAAAATATTTTTAAAATTTAATAATTAAAAATATTTTTTAGTGTATAACTTGATTAATTAAATGTTAATAAATGCTTACTTAGAATTCATAAGTAAATAATAAAATGGTGGACACTTCAAACAGTTTGTAGGTGAAGGTCCATCACAAGTTAAGCATGTTTTATCACAAGGCAAACATTAATTACCACTATCAAAAAAAATTATATGAATTAATAATAAAAATATTGCTTATAACAAAATTATATTCATATTAAAAGGTGGAGGTTATAAAGTTGGTGATTTTTTTTAAAAAAAGTTGTCACTCTAAGTAAAAAATAAATAAAATTAGTGACTGAGACATATCAATTTTTTTCCTTCACCCCACTAAAAAAGTAATAAGCTTACGATTAGTAGTAGTTATCATTACATTAGAATACACACCATTTATTTTATTAAAAATAATTTGGGCTGCATTATGAGCAGTAGCCTGTAGCCTGATCACTATTTTGACATCCTAATATCATATCTTATTTTATTTGTAAGTTGGTAATTTCATTATTATTTGTATCGGAATTATGAAGATATAATATAAATCCAGCCTAGTATTTTTATTTAATTAAGTTAATTAATTTAAATGACAAATAATTTTACACTAGACCAGTTAAGTTAATAAGCAGGGATATCAATTGTAGAAAATATTACTTATATTTTATTTTTCTATATATCATATTGTAGCTCATAGCTCTTTTAGTGAGACAAAATAAAATTCTTATTTTATATTTTATTTTATTATATAATATTTTTCGAAAATTAATTTACCTAAAAATAGATGTTATGATTTTTACATACACCATTAGAACCATTCATTGAATCTCCAAAAGTGTCTATTTACTCTAAATTATCTGCTGAATAAAAAATTATCTAAGTAGTATATAAAGCAATTATTGATTTCTATATTTTTTTAATTAATAATTAAATAAATTATTTAAAATTAATAAATTTATTTTTTTTATAACAACATTTAAATAGTTTAAAAAACTTAAAATTTGTTATCTATCTAATCTAAATAATTTTACGCTCTTAAATTCAATCACATAAATCTTTTTATTTGCATCCGTAATTTAATCTATTTTCTTTATGAACTTTTATTCATAGGTATCTACAGATAACTTTAATATTGATCTCTAGTCATATTAATAGTAAATAGAGTATTTTTCCTAGTAAAAGAAGTATTTTTATTTTATTTTAAATATTAAAGAAATTACACTAACTATAAAGAGCCAGCCAAATTTTTAAAAGTATATTGGTTTGTTTAAAAACTAGGAAAAATCCATTTATTATTTAGCTTAGATGATATTTTTTGAAGTAAAAAGTTTATCAAAAGAAGACTCGCAAATAAGATATATAAAAGAATAGACTAGTGTGTTTGTTTCCTTTGCAAAGACCAAGTAATAAATATCATACTACCAATTTAAAAATTAAAAAAATATTAATTTTGTTTGTTCGTATTGTTACCATTTAATATTTTGAAAGAAAAAATAATTATAAAAATGAAAAGAAATAAAAGAAAGTATGAAATAAAATATAAAATATTACTGTCTTGAAAACTATAAAACCTAAATTGATAGAAGTAAATGGAAAAGAAGCATATTTTTTTTGAGTTAAAAAGCTTGGAGAATTTTGTTGCATTAATGAAAAATCGATGAGATAATAATCAGGTGCTCCATATTTAGTCAAGTATATAATATTCTTTTGCTTTATAATAATAAATTAAGTTTTAAATATAAAATTTAGAAAAATAAATATACTTCGGCAGTAAAGAAAAAGGATAATTTAGAACAATCATAAGAAAAGCTGTTTAGAGTATAGGTTGAAGATATCTATCTATTTATATCTAAAATACTGATCTTAAAAGTGTTAGAATTTTAATCATTATAAAATATTGCATTTTAATCCTATTTTTAGATGAAATAATATTAGTTTATTAACTTTAAAAATAATTAAAATCATTATTCTCATTTTATTATTTTGATTTAAAGATAACTATTTTCTAATTTTCTTGATATAAAAAAAGAAAGGGAATTTCAACTCAAACATGATTTTATTATATTTTTTAGTTATAGGTCTAAATAAATTACTTCGATGTATTTTGCGCAACCACTCAAAATAGGAAATTGATCTAAACAAAATGAAGTTTTCCAAAATACTATAATAAAAAAAGTGATAATTAAGATATTTAGCATTTACCTTTTACTTATTTTCTCTTCAAAATTTCAAAAAATTTAATATTTTTTAATTAGTTAATAAAATAGTAACTATCTCTATTTTGTGAGGTCAAAGATTATTCAGCTGTTCTTCGAAAAGCAAATCAAAATAGCTTTAAATAATTTTAGAATAGGGGAGGGGTTTCGGTTGATTTTGTTACAGCCAATACTTTTATTCAAACCTCTTAATTTTAAAAATTCAATCATAATGTAACAAAATCAACCGTTACCCCTCCTCTGTATATTAAAATAAAATAAAATTATAAATTGAAAAATATTTTAAAATCAAATTATATTTAACAAAAAAAATATTTCTCTATTTGAAAAATGATTATTTATTTATTTATTCAGAAGAAAATATTTAAGTTAAATTGAATATCCTTTGAAGTTATTTATTTCCATAAATCTTCTAAATTTTAATTGTGAGGTAAATTCGTAAAGAGTAAGATTTAATTTAAGCTTTACATTTTTTTTGGACACCAATTTTATAATTTTTGTCGACAAATAATATATAAATATGAATTGAGTATTTTAAACTTCTTAAGCTATAAAATTTAATAGATAACTAGTTTGTATTAAATATCAAATCTTTTTGAAGTTTTTTATTTAAAAGTAAATGATTTTCAACTTAGATTTACACTTGATGCAAAAGTCAATTAATTAATTCATAGAAATCAATATTTTTATTACTACCATATAAGATATTTAGAGATTTCAAATAATTCTTTGTATTTTTTTAAAAAATTAGTTAGTAATTTGGATGGATTTTATTTATCAAAATAAATTTGTATTAGTTTTTATGATTTCCCAAATTATTATTCTTATTTGTTTTTTTATCTTTCTCCTTAACTATGAAGTGAATTAGTTTCAAATAGATAATTATTAAAATTCACTTACTTATAAATCTCGTTAATTAAAAATTGCAGTCATTCATTATTGTTTTTTTATGTAAATGAATTAGAAGGTAAATAAATTAATATTTTTTTAGTTCCTACAAATCTTCAATCCTAATTACCATTTATAGAGGTAAAAGATAGTATAAAAAATAAGGCTTAAGAAATCAAAAAGGGTTTCATTTGACTATGAGGTATAAAATATGATACCTTAAAATTAGAGTCAAAAGATCTGCTGAATGATAGATATAATATATTTTAATTATTGTTTTGACTAAAATAAATGGATAAATACCAATTCATTGAATGTAAATATTTTTTTATTCTAAAGCGATTTCATAATATTTATGAGCTTTATATTTAATTAACATATATATATTTTTCTTTTAAATTTAGATTTACTTATATTTTGATATTATAAATAATCTAAATTTATCATATTTAATATATTTGAAATACAAAATAAATAAAAAATATAATTTATTTCTGAGCTCTTTTCCTATTTGAAAAAAAATAGCAAATTTTTGACTTTTAAATTTAGATTTACATATTTATATTTAAAGAATTATTAGCAAGCCTATATTAAATAATTCAATAAGAATAAAGCTAAATTAATTTAAAAACAAACTGAATATATTACACTAATTATAATTCTAATTGTATCTAAAATAAAAAATTAAAAAACAATTCAATTAATTGTTACAAATAAATAATTAAATAATTATTAGCTATCTAAATTTATTAAAATTAAATAATCTAATTTTAACATATAAATAAAGAAAATAGTAGAACTAATTTATAAAATAATACAAATTTTAAATAGTCTAGATGAAAGTTCAAGAATTTTTGATTTTTAAAACTATTTTAATCTATTTTAAATTTTGAATTAAACACATTAATTATATAAATTATAAATAATGCATAATATTTTTTTTTTAAATTTATATTGACTTTGCTAATAAATATAGGTATGTATATTAAAAGAATTAATTAGCTTAAGCCTCAACAAATTATTGTAGGTTTCATTTACTGTTTTTTAGAATGGAGATAATATAACTGAATAAATAGTTAATTAATCAATCAAATGTTGTTATTAATTTATTAATTTTAATTACCACTTTTAATCCATATATTTTTCAAAACCAAAAGATCAAATTTATTAGAATATTTTACTTCTAATTAACTAAAAGATTCTCTTACCATTCGGTTTAGATGTTACTTAGGGTAAACAAGGAATTTTTTTTATAAATCTAAAGGGTATTAAGGTTTTAAACATAAACGTTCTAACTCCTGTTACTGATTTACTTTACGTTTTTTCTTGAAATAATGATATAGCTTAGTTATTATTAACAGAAGAAAATAAACAGGTTATTCAATTAGTATTGTTAGAATTATTGTTATAAATATGTAGCTTATTATATCTATAGTACCTATGTATTCTATAATATCTGTTTTTTAGCAATATATTACCAGAAATAGGAAAAAAATATAAAAAAAGATCCATAATATATAGTTAACTATGAAGTATGCATTTGTTAATTTAGATTAGAAAGGCATAGAGTAAACAACAAGCACTAGTTAAATCATAGAAATTGTAATTGCTATTATGCTAGCAACGTAGTAATTTTAGCTCAATTGTATAAAACAGGTAGGTATAATAAGTATTTCAGTTATTAAATATACTAAAATAAAGTTTCTACTTAATTTAGAAGTTTTACGAGTATCGTTTTCAATTTATTATTTAGTTATCTCTTAAAAAATTTTATTGGAACTTTCAAAGGATTTTTTGTTGAGATAGAAATATGTCTATTAAAAAATTACTGCTGTAATCATGATTGATATTATTAAAATAGTAATTTAAACACCTAATTCAAAAGTAAATAAATCATTAATATAGAATTTCAATTGAGAATTAATTCCAATTATAAAAATTAAGACGCTAATCTCTGAGTATTAAACTATTAAAGAACAAATTATTATTTCATAAGTCTTTTTGCATATGTTTTAAATATTATTATGTTTGACTTTCTGAATTAATATATAAGAAAGAATCATGCTGGTGATAAGAATAATAAATAATATTATTCCTGATCCATTAGTTAATAAGATATAAGAAGTAAGATCTACAGATTGAAATCTGACAGAGAAATACTAAATTTAACTCTCATGAGTAACGCCTTAGAATAAATTTAAAAACTTCAATTTTTGAGATGGTATTTTTCCTAATAGTAAAAATAAAATGATTAAAGATACATTTTTATACTCAATTATTTATTTTACCTTTCAAGGATTGTAGTAAATTATAAATTTGCTAAGGTAAATTGGTATCAACCAATAATATAAAAACAAATTTTTAAACGTTTATTGAGTTTTGAACTATAGAAAAGCTAGATGAAGATATAATATTTTATACAAAATTTTACAATATTGAGCTATATTAAGCTACTTCAGATATTACATAAGTTAATTGATAGATTTATTCATTCTGTGAACCATAATTCAAATAAACTTATTGGCATGTCTATTCATACAAAGCAAATCCTGGATAGCAGGCAGAGCATATTTTATTGTTATTTTTATCACAAGTTTAACAATTTGAGTTGCACTAATCAGAACAAATTCCACTATTAATAAATATTTAAACAAAATATAAGTTAAATTAATTTATGATTTTTAAATTAAACTGTAATTTAATGAGTATGTCTAAATTAATGCAGTTAATATTTATATATTAAGGTATATTAAATGAATTTTAATACTTTTGCAGTATTTTTTTTACATCACAGACACATTTTGTAGAACTTTAGTCAATTATAAATGTTGCAGGACAAGAAGAGACACAAACTTATTAAGCTGATAAATAATAATTTTAAGCACATAATGTACAAACAGATTAGCTTGCGCATAATTTACAATTAGGTGGACATTATAGGCAAACATTATTTATATCAACATAGCCATCATTGCATGGACATTATGCACTGAAATAAAAAAAATATATGTTTATATAAAAAATTAAAAAAATTATTACTTTTATAAATTACTGTTCAGGCGGCAAATACATTTAGTATTTGTTATATCTGGAATAAAAGGTGGAGGGCAAGAAAGTACACAGGTTTCTTAAACTGTCAAATAATAATTTTAAACACAAGCTGAACAAAAAAGTTGATTATTGCATATTTTACAATTTGGTGGACATGGTTAACAAATATCATTTATATCAACATAGCCATCATTACAAGGACAAGATGAACTAAATAAATATTTAAGAAATATTTTTAAATTTACTATTAAATTTTAAATAAATTACTTTTGTAAAGTACTATTTAGACGACAGATACATTTTTTATTATTTTAATCTATAATAAAATTATTAGGACATGATTAAACACAATTACCATCTAGATTAAAATAACCAGTTTGACAAATTTAACAAATAGTTAAAGAAGTACAAGTAATACAATTTTAAGGGCAATTCAAGCAACTCCCATTAGAATCAAAATATGTTTTATTACAGGGACAACTTTGGCTATATGTTAATTTAAAATTTTTATTGTAAGTGATAAGAAAATAATTGAAAAAGTTAATTACAATGAAATAATAAAAATTAATACTTAATTAAAGAGCTATTAGGGCGACAAATACATTTTTTATTATTTTAATCTATAATAAAATTATTAGGACATGATTAAACACAATTACCATCTAGATTAAAATAACCAGTTTGACAAATTTAACAAATAGTTAAAGAAGTACAAGTAACACAATTTTAAGGGCAATTCAAGCAACTCCCATTAGAATCAAAATATGTTTTATTACAGGGACAACTTTGGCTATATGTTAATTTAAAATTTTTATTGTAAGTGATACGAAAATAATTGAAAAAGTTAATTACAATGAAATAATAAAAATTAATACTTAATTAAAGAGCTATTAGGGCGACAAATACATTTTTTATTAGTACTATCTAATACGAATTAGGTTGGACATTTATCAGCACATTAAAATTAGCTATCTAAATAATACGGAGACTAACAAATTGAGCAAGTTATCATTGATGCACAAGTTTAACAGTGAGGAACACAAAAATTATATGCTTAGTAAATGTTTATTAAATACTGATTATATCCTTGCATAGCCTGAAAAGTGACAGACTTAATTTTGATAAAAAAGATTGGCGTTTAAAAATTAGTAAAAGAAATGCATACATATGAGAAAGCATAATTAACAAAATGAGTGTAAGTTAATTAGTATGTTTATGAAAATACATAAGGATTTTAAGTCACTTCAACTTAATTATTTGAGGGTATATATGCTATGTTATACTAATATGAACCAATAAATATCATGTTCTAATTTTAATTTATTAAATTTTAATATTTATTTTGTGATAAGATTAAGTTTAATAATACCTGGTACTACAAAAAAGTTAGATAATCTATGAAAGGCAAGTTTACTCCTGTTGATTAAAGTTCCTATAAATTCTATACATTAAAGTATCTGAAGGCAAAACTTGAAAAATCATAAGCAAATATTATCGATATCTTTAAAAATATTTTCAAATGGAAAATTAAGAATAAAAATTTACTAAATATATTAGAATAAAACTATTTACTGTTGGAAAATCTATCACATCAGAAACGAGAAGGTTTTTGGGTGTATTATATAGTTTTACAGATGCAATATCTTTAAATATTGAATTGCTTATTTACACTTTAGTTAAGTAATCATCTATGAGGTATAAGTTCCATTTCATCTTAAAATAAAAATAATAAATTTTTAATTTTGGATGATAATAATAAAATATTTAAATAAATAGTGCTGAGAGTGATATTAATACTTGATTAAAGAGATAATTATATATTTATTTACAATTAATCTATTCAAATCAGGATTTTTAAATTGAAGAAAGGCTAAAAAATATAATAAGAGAAAATTTCTTTGGAATTTTTTTTTCCTTCTTAAAAAATATTTAATTAATTAATTAGGGAATTCAAATCATGCAAATGATATTTTTTTTGACCCTTTCATACAATTATTTGTTGGAGATAAAATTATTTTTTATTTAATAAAGTATTTATTTATGATTTTATAATCTGTGTACGATTGGGTTTTTCAATAAATAAAATGAGATAAATAAATAAATTATTAAAATTTTATCTTACATTTATTAACTAAATATCAAAAGTATTTGCAAATGAGAGCTTAATATTATTAATAGTTCCATTTGTAAACAATTAATCATCTAAAATAATATAACTTTTTTCATTTCTCATTCCCAATCCCAAAGATTTTGAAGTATAAGCTTTTGTAGTAGTAAATAACTCTTAAAATATTAAACTTTGCAGCAAAAATAAATTTGAAGAGTCAAAACACAAATAATAGAAACATGCTCCCTATTTAATAATAATAAAAAAATGTGCTTTCTTGGTTTTAATAGAATCTTAAGTACTATTTTATAAATCTAAATTGCATTGGTTGTGCATGGATGAGCAGCTGTTGGATAATATAATGTTTTTAAATATCCAGATTATCCAGAAGCCATTAAATTCAAGTCTATAGTCTGGTACGATATAATTTGGTAGTAAAATAGGTATATTATGTTCTTAATTAAAAAAATATTAAATAATTAAAAATAGATATCTTTTTGAGAAAAATTTATACATTGTCTATATAATATTTGGTTTCAATATCAATATTATTTAATCCATTTAGCAAATAAGTTGATACAATAACTCCTTAGTCATTAATAGTGCTGTATCTATAAGTAAAATCGCTATTGGCTTAGTAAATTAAAGACTTAGTTTCCTAATAAAAATGATAAATAAATAGATCAAAATACAATTTTAAAAATCAGATTTGTCAAATAATTTACTTCAATAAAGATAATATTATTCCTAATCTGTATTGGTAAAACATCTAAGCCTTTAGTTATCATAAGCAATTCAATTATAAATGTAATAAAAATAAAATTAATTTTCATATCTATTTCTTTTTTGGTTAATAAATAAATAAATTATATTATTCAAAATTGTCCAGAAAAAGAATCGTGTGTGAGTTTAATTTTTCTGTCTTCAAATATTCTAAATTATTATTTATTTTCTTGATCAAATAATTATAGCAATTATCCTTTCTTTGTTAAATTAATAAATTAGAACTTTTACTTTAAAATACTATTGATTTTGTTAAGATTTGTATTTTAATTTCTGTTAAAGTGTTTTTATTTAAAATAATTATTGTATATTCTATTTTTATCCCCCCAAAATTAAAAATATATAATAGAAATAATGTTGAAGGTATAATATTATTTCATAATTTAAAATTAATTTTTTATAAACGATTGATTAAAATGGAATATACGGTAGAATTGCTAAAAGAGCTTAAATTACATTTTTATGAAAAAATACGATTCAATAGAATAAACATATGTTAAATATTTTTAAAATAGTTTTGATACATCCATTTTTGTTCTGAAAAAGGAAAAGTGTAAGTTTTATTTGATTTTATGAGTTTTTATTCATTTTAGATTACAAATATTTAAAAAATCTAAAAGAATTTAATACCACTAAAGCAATAAATAAATTTATTAATCTTAAAATAATACGTGTAAAATAAAAATACTATCAAAGTATTATTGTACTGTACAGAAAAAGTGAAAACCTAGATAAATGATTTCAAATTATTTATCTAAAATTATTTTTTATGGTTTCAATTAGAAAAATATTTTTATTTGCTTAAAAATTTAACAGTAGATTTTTATTATATTAACTTTTTATTTACTTAGAAAATCAATAAATAAGTCAATCAATCAATAAAATAAAGACTTTAATTTGCTACTAATTATTTATTTATTTTTACAAATAATATATGATTGATAATAATTGTGTGATTTTGAGGATAAAAATTAGAAAATAAATTGATAATTCCACTTTATAATGAAATAAACAAATAAAATATTTTTAGTTTCATATTTTTCTATTTTAACAATAAGAAATATATATTTATATTAATTTTACTAAATACTCATAAATTTTTTTGAGAAAGGTTTTTTTCTTTTTAAAATTATTAATTAATTTATTCTAAAGATTGTTAATATGTATTTTCTCCATCCATATTTCATATATTGTAATTTAGTCTTTTGTAAAATTTATAAAGATC
The DNA here is from genome assembly GCF_000189635.1 of Tetrahymena thermophila SB210. Classification (NCBI taxonomy): domain Eukaryota; phylum Ciliophora; class Oligohymenophorea; order Hymenostomatida; family Tetrahymenidae; genus Tetrahymena; species Tetrahymena thermophila. The sequence continues at coordinate 71,388 of NW_002476522.1, read as the reverse complement.
TTTACAAAAAAAAAAAGCAATATTCAAATAAATTTAAATTTTTTTAAATAAAATAAAAATCTAACATAGTTAACCTAATAAATTAAAAATACATTATGTATAATTTGATTCCTGCTCATAAATTCAATTAAATTTAAAATTCTATGGTTTTAAATAATAGCAAAAAAATTTCGAAACTAAGAGACTGAAAGGATTTATTTTTTTAATTAAAATATATCCACAAAATATTGACCTGAATATATATTTTTAAGACCACAAAATATTGACATGAAGATATATTTTTTATTTTAATCTTAATTTTTTTTCTTAAAAGAGCAATTTACTATGAGTAATAATACAAAATTAAAACAATATTTCATCTCTCTTGATAGTAAATTTTATTGTCAATGAACTGTAATCTAAATAATATATATCAATCACTCTTTAAAAATTATATCATCATATATTTAAGCCTTAATATTGTTAAGAATATTCAAGCAGATATAAATGTTTACATAAAAAAATAAATTACTCAAAAATAATTTTCAATATAGAATCAGATTTGTTTGTATAAATGAATAAAAAAATAACCTATTTTAATTTTAAAATGAGGTAAATTTTTTGTAAAGTAAAAAAAGATAGCATACAAAAAAAGCAAACAAACCAATTGAAAAAGCATTTATTAAATATAATAATTATTAACACATTATTTGGATATGTTGTTGGCTATTATACATTTTTGAGTAAATATCTTTAACTAAATACTATGAATTTAAATGATTATTTAGTAAATTTTTTAAAAATATTAAGTAATGTTCAAACAAGATCTTTATCATTTCGATTTCTTAAATCGCAAATAAATCAAGGAATAATCTTACAATCATAGCTTATTAAAAAAATCAATAAAATTAAATATTTTAAAAACTGTATTAATTTTTTATTCATTCATTATTATTTTAAATACGTTAAATACTTTGAATAAGTTGATACTTTAAAAAATTTTTAAATATTTTTCTCAACTAAAATTAAAAATCATACTTAGATTCTAAAAAATTCTATATGTTAACCTTAATTTTTTCCTCCATTATCTACAAAAGTTTTAGTTATTTCCTTATTTACAAATGTATTTAATTTATATATACTTTTGATAAAAATAAAAATTATTATTTAATTTTTCCAAATTATTCAAAGTATTTAACATTATATTAAAGAAATTCTTATTTTTATAAATTTATTTTGAGGTTTTTTTGTCATTATTAAGGTCCAATAATATATTTTAACTGTGGAAATTATTGTTTAAGCAATATACTAAGAGGATAAAGAGAGAATATTGATTTTATTAATTAATATAGGTATGTATATTAAAAGCATAAATTAGATTAAATCTGAGTTAATTATTGGAGGTTTTATGTACTGTTGTATAAAATTTTAATAGAAAACTACATAGAATAAATAAAAACATAAATGTATAAATAATTAATTAATCTCTCAAATTTGAAAATTAGTTTTATTTTTTTAATTACTACTTTTAATCCATATTTTTTTCAAAGCCAAAAGATCAAATTTATTGGAATATCTTACTTCTAATTCACTAAAAGATTCACTTACCATTCGATTTCTATTCTATGTAGGGTGAACAAGGAATTTATTTTATATATCTAAAGAATATTAAGGTGTTTGATATAATTCTAATTCCTGTTACTGATTTACTTTAGATTTTTACTTGAAATAATGATATAGTTTAGTTATTATTAACAGAAGAAAATAAACAGGTTATTCAATTAGTATTGTTAGAATAATTATTATAAATATGTAGCTAATTATATCTATAGTATCTCTATATTCTATGATATCCGTTTTTTAGCAATATATTGCCAAAGTTAGGAAAAAAATATAAAAAAAGATCCATAATATATAGTTAACTATGAAGTATGCATTTGTTAATTTAGATTAGAAAGGCATTGAGTATACAACAAGCACTAGTTAAATCATAGAAATTGTAATTGCTATTATGCTAGCAACTAAGTAATTTTAACTCAACTGTATAAAGCAAGTAGGTATAATAAGTATCTCAGTTATTAAATATACTAAAATAAAGTTTGTACTTAATTTAGAAGTTTTACGAGTATCATTTTCAATTTATTATTTAGTTATCTCTTAGAAAATTTTATTGGAACTTTCAAAGGATTTTATGTTGAGATAGAAATGTATTTATTTAAAAATTACTGCAGTAATCATGATTGATATTATTATAATAGTAATTTATACACCTATATCAAAAGTAAATAAACCATTAATATAGAATTTTAATTGAGAATTAATTCCAATTATAAAAATTAAGACGCTAATCTCTGAGTATTAAACTATTAAAGAGCAAATTATTATTTCATAAGTCTTTATGCATATGTTTTAAATATTTTTGTGTTTTACTTTTTTAATTGAAATAAACGAAAGAATCATGCTGATAATAAGAATAATAAATAATATTATTCCTGATCCATTAGTTAATAAAATATAAGAAGCAAGATCTACAGATTGAAATCTGACAGAGAAATATTAAATTTAACTCTCATGAACAGCACCTTAGAATAAATTTAAAAACTTCATTTTTTGAGATGGTATTTTTCCTAATATTAATATTAAATAATTAAAGATTCATTTTATGATTAATTTATTATTTTACCTTTCAAAGATTATAACAAATTATAAATTTGCTAAGGTAAATTGGTATCAACCAATAATATAAAAATAAATTTTTAAACGCTTATTGAGTTTTGAACTATTGAAAAACTTGAAGTAGATATAATATTTTATAAAATATTTTACAATATTGAACTATATTAAGTTAATTCGCGTATTAAATATGTTTGTTGATGAATTTATTCAATTTTATTAGAGGAGAAAATTTTTGAACCATAATTTAAATAAACTTATTGGCATTTTTATCCATACAAATCAAATTATGGATAGCAGGCTGAGCATATTTTGTTGTTATTTTTATCACAAGTTTAACAATTTGATTCGCATTATTCAGAGCAAATTCCACTATTTTATATTAATAAATATATAAATAAAACGTAAGTTAAATTAATTTATGATTTTTAAATTTAAATTAATTTTAATACTTTTCCAATATTTTATTTCCGTCGCAGACACATTTTGTAGAGCTTGAATCAATTATAAATGTTGCAGGACAAGAAGAGACACAATCTTTTTAAACTGATAAATAATAATTTTAAGCACATAATGTACAAACAGATTAACTTGCACATACTTTACAATTAGGTGGACATTACATACAAACATTATTTATATCAACATACCCAGAATTGCATGGACATTATGAACTGTTATTAAAAAAATATATAAATATTGTATTTTAACATAATTCGATAACCCAAAATTTTTTCATGAAAATGCAAGTATAAAAATCAATTATTGCAGGGGCAACTTTGGCTATTTGTTAATTTAAAATTTTTATTGTAAGTTGAAGCAAAGTTAATGAAAAAGTTTATTAAGATGAATATTTAAAAATTGATACTCGATTAAAGAGCTATTAGGACGACAAATGCATTTTTTATTAGTTTCGTCTAATATAAATTAGGTTGGACAATTATTAACACATTAAAATTAGCTATCTAAATAATATAGAGACTAACAAATTGAGCAAGTTATCATTGATGCACAAGTTTTACAGTGAGGAACACAAAAATTATATGCTTAGTAGATATTTATCAAATACTGATTAGGTCCTTGCATAGCCTAAAAAGTGAAAGACTTAATTTTAATAAAAAGATTAGCATTTAAAAATAGGATAATAAAATACATACATATGAAAAAGCATAATTAACAAGATGGGTGTAAGGTAATTTGTACGTTTATGAAAATACATAAGGATTTTAAGTCACTTCAACTTAATTATTTGAGAGTATATATGCTATGTTATACTAATATTAACCAATAAATATTATGTTCTAATTTTAATATATTAAATTTTAATATTTATTTTGTGATAAGATAAAGTTTAATAATTAATACCTGGTACTATAAAAAAGTTAGATAATTTATGAAAGGCAAGTTTACTCCTGTTGATTAAAGTTCCTATAAATTCTATACATTAAAGTATCTGAAGGCATTTCTTGAAAAATCATAAGCAAATATTATCGATATCTTTAAAAATATTTTCAAATGGAAAATTTAGAATAAAAATTTACTAAATATATTAGATTAAAACTATTTACTGTTGGAAAATCTATCACGTCAGAAATGAGAAGGCTTTTGGATAGATTATTTAGTTTTACAAATGCAATATCTTTAAATATTGAATTGCTTTTTTACACTTTAGTTAAGTAATCGTCTATGAGATATAGGTTCCATTTCATCTTAAAATAAAAATAAAAAAATTTTATTTTTGATAATTATAAAATTAAAGAGATAATTATATATATATATTTACAATTACTCTATTCAAATCTAATGATTTTTAAATTGAAGAAAGGAAAAAAATCTTAAAGGTATTTATTCATTAATTAGGAAATTATTTTTTATTTAATTAATTATTTATTTATGATTTTATAATCTGTGTACGATTGGGTTTTTCAATAAATAAAATGAGATAAATAAATAAATTATTAAAATTTTATCTTACATTTATTAACTAAATATCTAAAGTATATGCAAATGAGAGTCTAATTTTATTAATAGTTCCATTTGTAAACAATTAATCATCTAAAATAATATAGTTTTTTTCACTTCTCATCCAAGATTTTGAAGTATAAGCTTTTGTAGTAGTAAATAACTCTTAAAATGTGAAACTTTGCAGCAAAAATATATTTGAAGGGTCAAAACACAAATAATAGAAACATTCTCCCTATTTAATAATTATGAAAAAAATGTGCTTTTTTTGTTTTAAAAGAATTTTAAGTACTATTTTCTAAATCTAAACTGTATTGGTTGTGCATGGATGAGCAGCTGTTGGATATTTTAATGTTTTTAAATATTCAGATTATCCAGAAGTCATTAAATTCAAGTCAATAGTCTGGTATGATCTAATTTGGTAGTATAATAGGTATATTATGTTCTTAATTAAAAAAAATATTAAATAATTAAAAATAGATATCTTTTTGAGAAATATTAATACATTATCTATAAAATATTTGGTTTCAATATCAAAATTATTTAATCCATTTAACATATAAGTTGATACAATAATTCCTTAATCGTTAATTGTACTATATTTATAAGTAGAATCACTACTGGCTTTGTAAATTAAAGACTTAGTTTCCTAATAAAAATTATAAATAAATAGATCAAAATACAATTTTAAAAATCAGATTTGTCAAATAATTTACTTCAATAAAGATAATATTATTCTGAATCTGTATAGGTAATACATCTAAGCTTTTAGTTGTTATTAGCAATTTAATGATAAATGTAAAAAAAAGAAAATTAGTTTTCATATTTTTTTCTTTTTTTGCTAATGTAATTATCCAAAATTGTTCAAAAAAAAAATTGCACGTTGAGTTTTATTGTCTGTCTTCAGTTATTATAAATTATTGTTTATTTTCTTAATCAAATAATTATAACAATTATTTTTTTATTAGGCGAATTAATAAATTAGAACACTTTACAATAAAATACTCTAGATTTTGTTAAAATTTGTTTTCTAATAATGTGTTTTTATTTAAAATAATTATTGTATATTTTATTTATATCCCCCTATATTAAAAATATATAATAGAAATAATGAGGAATGCATTAATTTTGCCCAAAAATATTTATTCCTCGTACACGATTCGTACAATCTTATAGAGGAATTACGGTATGTTAAATAGTTTAAAATTATTTTGATACATCTGTTTTTGCTCTAAAAAAAAAAATGGAAAATTGTAAGTTTAATTAGATTTTTTGATTTTTTATTGATTTTAGATTACAAATAATTAAAAAATCTAAAGGAATTTAAGACCACTAAAACAATAAATTTATCAACCCTAATCTAATTTGTGTAATATAAAAATCTTGTCAAACTATCGATTTAATATCAGTAGAAAATGACAAAACATAGATTAAAGATTTCAAATTTTTATCTAAAGTTATTTATTATGATTTAAAGAAACTAGAAATGTATTTATTTTTCCTTAAAAAGTTTAAAAATAGGTGATATATATTATTATCATTCTTTAATTACATTAAAAATAAATTAATAAACCAATCAATGAATGAATTAAAACTTAAATTTGCTATTAATTATTTATCTTACAAATATAATTGATATTTTTTTTTATGGATACAAAATTTTGAAATAGGTTTATTACTTTATAATAAAATAAATATATAAATTAAATATATTTTGTTATTTATTTTACTATTTTAAACAATAAAAATATTAATTTCTAAACTAACTAAATATCTATAAGATTTTTTGAAAGAGGTTTTTCTTTTTAATATTAATTCTAACAATTATTCTTATGTATTTTCTCCATATTTCATATATCATAATTTATTCTTTTATAAAAGTAATAAAACACTTTTCAAATAAATAAATAATATCCAATTTCTTTTAATTTTACTATATAATTTAAATATTTGATGTAAAATAACTATCTAATTAAAATACATTATATATAATTTGATTCAAGCATGCTCATAAATTTAATTAAATCTAAAATTCTATTGTTTTAAATATTGCAATTTTTTTCTTAATAAAGAGAGTTAAATGATTGATTATCTTTTTAGTTAAAATATATCCACAAAATATTAACCTGAATATATATTTTTCATTTTTATCTTAATTTGTTTTCTTCAAAGAGTAATTTTTCACAACAAATAATAATCCAAAAGTATTACAATATTTAATTTCAATTGATAGAAAATTTTATTGTTTGCGAACTGATTTCATATGTCACTATATCAAATATATATCATCATATATTTAAGCATTAATTTTTTGATTACAATCACTCATTAAAAAAATAAATTACTCAAAAATAATTTTAAATTTAGAATCAGATTTGTATAAATAAATAACATATTTTAATTACCAATGAGGTAAATTTTTAATAAATTAAAAATCGATATCATACAACAAGCCAATAGAAATAACATTTATTAAAAAAAATAACTATTTAAAAAGATGCTAATTTTATAACAAAAATAGAAATATTTTTTTAATGAAATTATACAATTTTATAATAAAATTATTTTAGAAAAAATAACATGTTTCTAAATTTTACAGTATTAATAGATTATTTAAAAATCATTTAATACCTAAACTTATTTTTATTCGCTTTAATACATAATTTGGATTTATCATTGGTTTTTTACACTTTTGAATAAAAATCTTTAATTAAATATTATAAATTTAAATGAATAATGCTCAAATAATATCTCTATCAGTTTTATTTATTATTTTGAACTAAAATAAATGAATGAATAAATCTTAAAATCATATTTTATTTTAAAAACTCTATTAATTAATTTTTTAATTCTTTCATTATTATTTAAATAACAGAAAATCATATAATTAATATTTTAATAATATCACTAAATTATTAGAACAGTTATGGAAAATAGACACTAATAAAATCTTACTGATTTGCAAATTATTTAAACTCTACTTTCAAGCTAAATAAATTTATTAAAAAAATAAAACATTTTATTAATAAAATACAATTATAAAGTATATATAATAGAATAGGTTTAACCTTTCAATAAAAAGAGATAGACATCAAAATCGAATTAAGTATTTTATTTATTAATTGCTTTATATTCTTTATTATTTTTAATTTTGCTTCATTTCATAGTTAAAATCTAGCTTTTTTTTTTTTTTGAAATATCTTATGAATGAATGCTTTGCTCGTTTAAAATGTATTTATATGTTAGTAAATTTAATATTATTGTTTTTAAATAATTTAAATTTATTTGCATCTAATTTTATTTTTTAGTAGTTTAAATTGCAATCAATATTTTAGCAATATTGATTAAGTCAGAAATAATTTTTAAAAATAATTGTAACAAAGTTAACTAATATATAAAATTTAATATGTTAAATTCTAAATTATTGAAATATCTTTTTGGAGATATGATTGCTCTAATATTATGTTATCCTAATATGGATATTTTATTTTTGTTTTATAAGAAATTAGCTTAACAGAATATCTTTATTTTAAGATAAATATGAATAAGAAAACCTAAAATTATAATTATTAACTCCTAAAATTATTTTTAAATCTAGAAATTTATCATAATTAGCTTTCAAATACATTAGAGAATAAACAGATTTCAGCACAGAAAGAATTATCTAATAAATTTTAATGATATATGTGATCCCTGATAATAAGATATTTCAATCAATCAATAAAATTACATAATATTAATCAAAAACAATAATGTAGCTTTGAGTTTTCTAATAAGTATTTTTTTAAATTGGATTTTCTATTGACTTAAATTTTTAAAATTAAAAAACTTTTCTTTATTGGAAAATTCAAAAGAATTATTTCTTTTTTATAGTTATTGAAGTGAATTTTATATTAAGGTGTAGAAAAAGAAAAAAAACTTTTTTAATTTTCAACTTAAATAGAGAGTAGATAGATGGTAGTTTGAATGGTTGTATAAAATAAAAACCAATACAGTGTAATCTTACAAACTAATTTACTAATATTAAATTTAATTTATTCATGTTTGTAAATTCAACATATCAAAAAGCAAAAATTCTATGCCATAAAATAATTGATTGATGTTTAATGCATATTAATTTTTTTTAATTTAAGAGAATGAATGGATTTATTTTAATTAAAATATTCCTTAATTTGATACTTCACTATTATTTCACTTGTTTTAATTCTTACTCGAAGTGTAATCAAATCATCTTAAATATAAAATTATAAAAGTAAAAATTCTATGGCTTAAAATAATTGATTGACCTTTAATACATATAATTTATTTAAAACTAATATAATGAAAGGACTTATTTTTTTAATTAGAATATACCTTCAATAATATGATACTTCAATATTTGTACACTCGTTTTTATACTAATTAAAGATGTGATCAAAGTTTGTAAATATAAATAATTATATAATGCAACTGAGCGTCATAGTTAGTTAATTATAATATGAATGATAACTTATTATTGTATCACTTATATATTTATATTTTATCTAAATAATAAAAATTTTAAGATTAATTAAGTAGAAATTTTGGAAATAATTTTACTCACTAAATCTCATATAAAAAATTACTAAATTTATACATACAAATACTGATTAAGTAATTAAGTTTTAAATAATATAATAATTTTCTTAGATATATAAATTGATTTTTTATCATTTTAATTCAAAATTTTGGTCTGTAATAAAAAATTTTTACAACTTTGCTAAATTTCTTTAATCTTTTAAGTTAAATACTCTAAATTTAACTAATGAAGTAGAAAATCTTCTATAAAACAAATTCTAAGGAATGAATTCAATATTACTTATTATTCTATTTTGCAAGCTTTCTTCTTATTTTTGCTAATAATTTTTTCTCTACTTAATAACTTAATATACCTATAAAAAGACTGAAATTAGCAAATAAATAGTTAATCCCACTAAAATCACTTAAACGGTTATTAAAAAACTAACACTCACCTAATCTAAATAGTCTACATATGAAATAAAGTCTGGTTTTGAACTATAAATGTTCAAAATAAAGAACTAAATGTATAATCCTAGCCATAAAGCTGAATCTAAAATAAAGTAACCATTGGTAAGTTTTGAATAGAATGGTTTTAAATAAATTATGATAATTAGCTAGCTAAATTAGATAATTATTATTATTATATTGCATATCATCCAATTTTAGCTTGCTTATAAAAAGCATATAGGTATTAAAAATGACTCAAATGTTTAGTAAATGATCATGTAGTTTCTTCTAATTTTGCATTCAAAAATGACATCATTTTATAATTTAAAACTAGTTATTTCAAAGAAGTTTTTTTATTTTGAAACAGGTATGGCTCTATTAAGATAAATGTATTGTTAATGTAATAACAAAATAGTTATTAGAGTAATAATAATTAAAAAAACTATCTATACTCCTACACTATTGAGTCCTATATTATCGAGTTCGTATTAAAAAATGAATTATTTTATTTGTTGATTAATCCCAATCGTAAAAATTGGAATAACGAGAAAGAGATACTGAATAATAAAGCTAGAAAACACTTTATTATATAGTATTAGCAATATTGATTAAACTTTATAATTTTAAATTTTCTTTAGCATTAAGTAGAATATAATGAATAAGAAACAGCAAATTAAGAACAAAACCAATGCTTATCCAGACGTTTCTAGAATATTATATGAAATACCAAATTTATAGTATGAGTTATTTTAGTATTAATCTTAACTTGAAGCAGTAATAATAGAATATAAAAAATTTATATATCTAAAAGTTTAGTTGGGACACTAGTCTATATATTTTAAATTTAATATTTCAAATTATAAAAATTATTTAATTTAATATTTTACCAGTAAAAACCTCTAAAGCTGAATTTATTTGTTATGGAAGAGTGTTATTGACTAACGTTAGGTAGCTAAGTTTAAAGCAAGCAAAACCGTTAATGAATATACCAGAGCTAGAAGAAGAGAACATATTTTAAATAAAGCTTAAAGCTATTGTACTAGCTATTGAAACTGAAGATGCTGTCTAGGTTAACTATTTTACCTATTGCACAGCTTGCTAAGAAAAAACATTAGATTTATGATCTGAATAATTTGTTTTATTTAAATTTTAGTCTTAATTAGATTATTCGCACTATCCATTCAAAAATTTATAATTTTGAGCACAACTACATGTGCTTCTATTAATAATCTATCCTATTTTATTACATTCAACACATGTATTATCTAAAAATAAATATTTTTTTGCTGGGCATGTTAAGCAGTTAACAGGTAAAGGTCCATAACAATTTAGGCATGTTTAATCACAAGGTAAGCACTAATTAACACTATAAAAAAATAAATTATAAGAATTAATAATAATATTGCTATAAACAAAAAAATTATATTCGTATTATAGGGTGGAGGTAATATATTGAAAATTTTTATAAAAAAAGTAGCTACTCATTATAATGAATAAAATAAATGGTTGAAAAATATCTACTTTTTTCCTACACCTCCCTTAAATAGTAAAATAGTAATCAGCTTACGATTCGTAGTAATGTTCATTACATTATGGTACACAGTATTTATTTTATTAATAATAATTTGGGTTGCATTATGAACAGGAGCTTGTAACATAATCGCCATTTTTACATCCTGGTATTTAGCAATATAATAGTAGTATATTGGTAATATAATTTTGACCATTATTATTGTTGAAAAGATATTATGTAAACCCAACCTAGTTATTTTTATTCTATAAAATCATTTAATTTAAATTATAAAGATATTTACGCTAGACCAGTAAAGTTAAACAATAGGATATCTTTAATTATTTTAATTTATTACTTATATTTTATTTTTCTACGAATCATATTGAAGCTCATATTAATCTTAATGCGAGAAAATAAAATTCTTATTTTATATTTTAAAATATTATAAAATATTTTCTCAAATTAATTTACCTAAAAATAGGTATAATGATTAGTACATATATTTAACCTATCTCCAAAAATATCTATTTACTCTAAGTCATCTGCTGAATAAAAAATTAGCCCACTACTATATAAACCAATTACTGGTTTCTATAATTTTTTAGTTAATAATTAAATAAATAAGTTTATTTATAAATTTATTTTTATTTATAAAAATATTAAAAAATTAAAAATTTTATATCTATTTTAAATATTTTACGCTCTTAAATTCTATGACAAAAATCTTTTTATTTGAATCTGAACTTTAAATATTCTTTAAGAACATCTATTCTTGAGTATCTACAGATAACTTTAATAACTATCCATATCCATCTTAATAATAAATGGAGTATTTTTCCTGATAAAAACAGTATTTTAATTTTCTTTTAAATTATTAAATAAATTACACTAACTATTAAGAGCCAACCAAATTTTTAAAAATATATTGGTTTGTTTAAAAATGAGTCAAAATTAATGTATTATTTAGCTTATATGATATTTTTGGAAGTAAAAAGTTAATCAAAAGTGGACTCGCAAATAAGATATTCGAAAGAATAGGCTAGTCTCGCTGACTGATTTGCAAACACCAAGTAATAAACATCATACTACCAATTTAAAATTTAAAAAGTATTAATTTTGATTGTATTGTTACCATTTAATATTTTTAAAAGAATAAAATAAATATAAAAATGAAAAAAAATAAAAGTAAGGAATAGTATATATAATATTACTGTCTTGAAAACTAAAAAACCTAAATTTATTGAAGTTTATGATAAAGAAGCATATTTTTTTTGAGTAAAAAAATTAGGAGAATTTTGTTGCATTAATGAAAAATCGATGAGATAATAATCAGGTGTTCCATATTGAGTCAAGTATATAATATTATTTTGCTTTATGAAAATAAATTGAGTTATAAAGATAAATTTAGAAAAATAAATATACATCAGCAGTAAAGAAAAAGGATTATTTATCGCAATCATAAGAAAAACTGTTTAGAGTATAGGTTGAAGATATCTATCCATTTATGTCTAAAATACTGATCTTAAAAGTGTTAGTATTTTTATCATTATAAAATATTGCATTTTAATCCTATTTTTAGATAAAAAATGTTACTTTTTTAACTTTAAACTTAATCAAAATCATTATATTCATTTTATTATTTTGATTTAAAGATATTTATTTTTTAACTTGTTTGATATTAAAATGATAGGGAATTTTAACTCAAGCACTATTTTTACTATATTTAAAAGTTATAAATCTAAATAAATACTTCTATCTATTTTGCGCAATCACTGATGATAGGAAATTGATCTAAACAAAATGAAATTTTCCAAAATTCTATAATAAAAATGATAATTAAGATTTTTAGCATTTATCTTTTACTTATTATCTCTTCGAAATTTCAAAAAATTTAATATTTTTTTAATTAATTAATAAAATAACAACTATCTCTCTTTTATAGGTAAATGATTATTTAGTTATTCTTCAAAAAGCAACTTAAAATATTTTTAGTATATTAAAATAAAATTAGAAATGCCATTTGTATGTATTAGTTTATTTTTTTCAAAAAAAATACAATTAAATATTTAAAATACATTTAGTAGTTAGTTTCATGAGAATAATAGTAAAATTGAATGTTTTTAGATACTACTATTTAGTTTGTTCAATTTATTTATATATTTTCCATAAATTTTCTTTTCTTCTGAATTTTAATTGTGTGGTAAATTTATAAAGAATATAATTAAATTGATTTCTTTTCAAAAAAAAAAACCCATTATATTTTGGGTACCAAGTCTTAGTTTTTTTTATGGAGATAAATATTAAAACAATATTTAAAACTTCTAAAGCTATTAATAAAACAGATAAGATAATTAATTAGTCTTTAAGAGCAACTATTTTTGAAGTTTTTTATTTAAATGCATACATACATACGATTTATGTCTTATTACAGTATACACTAGACTCTAGAATTAATTAATTTATTATTTATCAATATCCTTATTTTTATCCATATGAATCTATTTTAATGGATTTATTTACATATATTGATATGAAGTGATGAAAAATAAAATTTACTAGTACTTATTTTAAAACTATAATTTGGATGGCTTTAATAGTCAAAATACATTTAAATTAATTTTTGGGTGATTTGTAAAATCACAATTCTTATTTGCTTTCTATCTTTGATCTTAATAACCAAAAGAATTAGATTCTTTAGATTTAAAAAGATAATTATTAAATTTCCTTTCCTTATAAAGCTTAATTCTAATTTACAGTTATTATATAATACTTATTATTTAAATATTCAATTATAGGGTAAATAAATTAATACTTTTTGAGTTTCCTACAAATTTTTGATCCTATTCATTAAAGAACAATCCTTTTTTTAATAAACCCACTCAAATTAATTACCCCCTATTTATTTTAGATAATATATATTTTTTTAAGATCAACATAAAATAAAGGATTTTTAGTTCAGTTAATATTAATGTAAATTAAAAAGAATCTTCCTTTCTTTTGTGTAAAGGAAAATGAAAAAGTATTCTGAGTTAAGAAAGTTAAATAATTAGGTTTAAAATAAGATAATTAAACTTAGTATATGATTTAAAATTAAATTAAATCTTTCTTAATTTAATCATAGTTTCTACTCTAAAGTTTTCTTCTTCAACTTAAATATAGATGATATTGATTGAGTAATTGCATAAAAAAAGATCTATAAAGTGTAATCTTACTAAGATTTACAAATATTACATTAATTTATTCATGTTTATAAATTTCAATATCAAAAGTAAAAATTCTATGGTTTAAAATAATTGATTGACATTTAATACATATTATTTTTTTCAAAGCTAAGAGACTGAATGGATTTATTTTTATAATTAAAATATGCCTTCATTAATTTAATAGTTCAATATGACTTCGCTCGTTTTCCTAATTAAAAGTGTAATCATAACTTGAATAATATTAATAGTATAAAATTATAAAAATAAAATTTCTATGGCTTAAAATAATTGATTAAATTTTAATGCATATTATTTTTTTCAAAACTAAGAGACTGAAAGGATTATTTTTATAATTAACACATACCTTCAATAATTTGATATTTCAATATCATTTCACTTGTTTTCATTTTAATTAACATTTTTATTAAAGCTTGTAAATAAAAATAATATTATAAAATTGAAAAATATTTAAAGATTAATAAACTCCAGAGTTAGTTAATTTTAATCTTAATAATATCTTTTGATTTTATTCATAATATATATTTTATCTAAATGATATTTTTTTAAGAGAATTAAGTAGACAGACATTTGGAAAATAAATTTATTCACTAAATAAAATTCAATTATAAAAAATTATGAAATTTATACATAAAATACTTATCAAGTTATTTAGTATCATATAAAATTACAATTTTTATTAGATATTCAAATATTTTTTATCAATTTAATTCAACATTTTGGTCTGTTATAAAAATTTTTTACAACTTTGCTAGATTTCTAAAATCTTTTAAGTTAAATACTCTAAATTTAACTAAAGACATTGTAAATCTTTTATAAAATAAATTCTAAGGAACGAATTAAATATTACTTATTATATTATTTTTCTAATTTTCTTCTTATTTTTGCAAAGAAGTTCTTCTCTACTTAATAAATTAATATGCCTATAAAAAGACTGAAATTAGCAAATAAATAGTTAATCCTAGTAAAATCACTTGAATTGTTATTAAAAAACTAACACTTACTTAATCTAAATAGCCTGTATATGAAATAAAGTCTGGTTTTGAACTATAAATGTTCAAAATAAAGAATTAAATGTATAATACTAGCCATAAAGCTGAATCTAAAATAAAGTAACCATTGGTAAGTTTAGAATAGAATGGTTTTAAATATATTATGATAATTAGCAAGCTCAATTAGATAATTATTGTTAATATGTTGCATATCATCCAATTTTAACCTGCTTATAAAAAGCAAATAGGTATTAAAAATGACTCAAATGTTTAGTAAATGATCATGAAGTTTCTTCTAATTTTACATTCAAAAATAACATCACTTTATAATTTAGCACTAGTTATTTCTTAGAAGTTTTTTTATTTTGAAACAGATGTGGCTCTATTAAGATAATTTTATTGTTAATGTAATAACAAAATAGTTATTAAAGTAATAATTATAAAAAAAGCTATCTGTATTTCTACACAATTTCCTCCATAATCAAAAATAAATTATTTTATTTATTGATTAATCCCAATCACAAAAATTGGAATAACGAGATAAATATATTGAATAATAAAGCTAGAAAATATTTTATTATATAGTATTAGCAATATAGATTAAAGTTTCCTATTTTAAATTTTCTCTAGCATTAAGTAAAATAGAATGAAAAAGAAACTGCAAATTAAGAACAAAGCTAATCCTTATCCAGATGTTTCGAGGATATTATATGAAATACCAAATTTATAGTATTAGTTATTTTAGTATTAATCTTAACTTGAAGGAGTAATAATAGAATATAAAAAATTTATACATTTAAAAGTTTAGTTTGGACACTAGTCTATATTTTTAAAATTTAATATTTATAATTCAAAAAATTATTTAATTTAATATTTTACCAGTAAAAACCTGTAAAGCTGAATTTATTTGTTATGGAAGAGTGTTATTGACTAATGTTAGGTAGCTTAGTTTAAAGCAAGCAAAACCATTAATAAATATACCAAAGCTAGAAGAAGAGAACAAGTTTTAAATAAAGCTTAAAACTGCTGTACTAGCTATTGAAACAGAAGATGTTGTCTAGGTTTACTATTTTACCTCTTGTATAGCTTGCTAAGAAAAAACATTCGATTAGTAATTCAAATAATTTGTCTTATTTTAGTTTTAGTTTTAATTAGATTATATGCACTCTCCATTAAAAAATGTATAATTTTCAATACAATTACATATGTTTCTAATAATTTTTTATCCTATTTTATTGCATTCAACGCATGAATTATCTAAAAATAAATATTTTTTTGGTGGGCATGTTAAACAATCATTAGATGAAAGCCCATTGCAAGTTTAACAAGTTTAGCTGCAAGATAGGCAATTTTTTCCATCAATAAAATATCCGATTAGATTACAATCAACACACTAGTTATCGGGAAATAAATACTTTTATGAAGGGCATGTTAAACAATCTTTAGATGAAGGTCCATTACATGATTAGCAAGTATAATGACAAGGTTCACATTTTTATGCAACAATAGACTTTCCATATTATTCTTAATCTTTGCTTATATACAAATATTTTTATGGCGGGCATGATAAACAGTTACTAGATGATGGTCCATTACAAGTTAAGCAAGTTTTATCGCAGGTTATACACTTTTATTCAACAATAGATTATCCTATTTAATTACAATCAACACATGAATTATCTGAAAATAAATACTTTTATGAAGGGCATGTTAAGCAATCTTTGGATGAAGATCCATTACAAGATTAGCAAGTTTAATGGCAATCTTCACATTTTTATCCAACAATAGATTATCCAGATTAGTTATAGTCTATGCTTGTGTACAAATATTTTTATGGTTGGCATGATAAGCAATTACTAGATGATGGTCCACTACAAGTAAAGCAAGTTTTATCACAAGAAATACATTTTTATTCAACAATAGATTATCCTATTTAATTACAATCAACACATGAGTTATCTGAAAATAAATATTTTTATGGAGGGCATGTTAAGCAATTTTATGATGTAGGTCCATAACAAGATTAGCAAGTTTAATGACAAACCTCACATTTTTATCCAACAATAGATTACCCAGATTTATTATAATCTGTGCTTTTTTATAAATATTTTTATGGCGGGCAAGATAAACAGTTACTAGATGACGGTCCATTACAAGTTAAGCAAGTTTTATCACAAGAAATACATTTTTATTCAACAATAAATTATCCTATTTAATTACAATCAACACATGAGTTATCTGAAAATAAATATTTTTATGGAGGGCATGTTAAACAATCTTTGGATGAAGGTCCATTACAAGATTAGCAAGTATAATGACAGGCTTCACATTTTTATGCAACAATAGACTTTCCATATTATTCTTAATCTTTGCTTATATACAAATATTTTTATGGTGGGCATGATAAACAGTTACTAGATGATGGTCCATTACAAGTTAAGCAAGTTTTATCGCAGGTTATACACTTTTATTCAACAATAGATTATCCTATTTAATTACAATCAACACATGAATTATCTGAAAATAAATACTTTTATGAAGGGCATGTTAAGCAATCTTTGGATGAAGATCCATTACAAGATTAGCAAGTTTAATGGCAATCTTCACATTTTTATGCAACTATAGACTATCCAGATTAGTTTTTATCTATACTTGTCTTCAAATATTTTTATGGTTGGCATGATAAGCAATTACTTGATGATGGTCCACTACAAGTAAAGCAAGTTTTATCACAAGAAATACATTTTTATTCAACAATTGATTATCCTATTTATTTACAATCAACACATGAGTTATCTGAAAATAAATATTTTTATGGAGGGCATGTTAAGCAATTTTATGATGTAGGTCCATAACAAGATTAGCAAGTTTAATGACAAACCTCACATTTTTATCCAACAATAGATTACCCAGATTTATTATAATCTGTGCTTTTTTATAAATATTTTTATGGCGGGCAAGATAAACAGTTACTAGATGACGGTCCATTACAAGTTAAGCAAGTTTTATCACAAGAAATACATTTTTATTCAACAATAAATTATCCTATTTAATTACAATCAACACATGAGTTATCTGATAATAAATATTTTTATGGAGGGCATGTTAGGCAATTTTATGATGTAGGTCCATTACAAGAGTAACAAGTCTAATCACAACTAATACATTTCTATTTATCTAAATACTATTATGATTTGCATTTTAAACAATTAGAGTTAGAGGGTCCATAGCATTCTTAGCAATCTTCATGGCAATTATTGTATAAATATTGACTATAATAAAAAAATAACTATTATTTTTGATTTGTAAAGATATATATTTATATATAAATATATATATAATTGTAAGCTTCAAAAATTTACTTTTCTTCAAGAATTATAAAATTGCTTTATGGATAATTCAAAAAATCTATTTTAGATAATCCAAAACAAGTTTATTTTGAATAGTCACATGGGAGGCACTAACTAACTCTATTTTAAATAAAAATGTTAAAAATAGTATGACATTTAAATAATTAAGAAATCTTAATATTCTTACGGTTATTATTAAAATAGATAATTAAATGTTGAACATGTCACACAATCATGAACTGAAGGTCCATTACAAGTCTTACAGGTTTCATGGCATGGTTAACAACTACTTCCTCTTTAATATTTTCAAAATTTAATAAATAAAAGCTATTTTTAGGATATTAACTTCTTAAATAAAATATTATAAAATGAAAAATCATACTTTGATTCTATAAGTAAGTAATAATATAGTGGACACTTTAAACAGTTTGTAGGTGAAGGTCCATCACAATTTAAGCATGTTTTATCACAAGGCAAACATTAATTACCACTATTAAAAAATAAATTATATGAATTAATAATAAAATTGCTTTTGATAAAATTATAATGATATTAAAGAGTGGAGGTTACATAGTGAAAATTTTTTTAAAAAAAAGCTCCTATTATTTAAATAATAATGAATAAAATTAGTGGTTGAAAAGTATCAACTTTTTTCCTCACCCACCTTAAAAATGAATCAACATACGATTAGTAGTATTTGTCGTTGCATTATGTTACACATTATTTATTTTATAAATAATAATTTTGGTTGCATTATGAACAGAAGCCTGTAACACTATCACTATTTTCACATCCTGGTATTTTATTATATAATATTTGTATGTTGGTAATTTCATTTTGCTTTGCATCATAATTAAAAAGATATTATGTAAATCCAACCTAGTTATTTTTATTGTATTAAATAAATTAATTAATTTAAATGAAAAAGAATTTTACACTAGACCAGTAGAGTTCAAAAGCAGGAATTTAATTATTTTAATAAATTACTTTTATTTTATTTTATTATGAATCATATTGTAGCTCATAACAATCTTAATGAGAGAGAATAAAATTCTTATTATACATTTTAATTTATTATTTAATTTATTCGAAAATTAATTTACCTAAAAATAATTATAATGATTAATGCATACTTTTAAAGAATCTCCAAAAATATCTATTTACTCTAAATCATCTACTGAGTAAAAAATTAGCTAAGTAGTATGTAAAGCAATTATCTATTTCTACTATTATTTAATTAATAATTAAATAAATTTATTTAAATGTTAAAAAAACTTTAAAAACTTAAAATTTGTTATCTTTTCTAAATAATTTTACGTTCATAAATTCAATCACAAAAAACTTTTTATTTGGATCAGAAGCTTAATCTATTTTCTTTAAGAACAACTATTCATGAGTATCTACAGATAACTTTAATATTGATCTCTAGTCATCTTAATAATAAATGGAGTATTTTTCCTGGTAAAAAGAGTATTTTTAATTTAATTTTAAATATTAAATAAATAAATTACACTAACTATAAAGAGCCAGCCAAATTTTTAAAAGTATATTGGTTTGTTTAAAAACTTAGTAAAATCCATTTATTATTTAGCTTATATGATATTTTTTGAAGTAAAAAGTTAATCAAAAGTGGACTCGCAAATTAGATATAAGAAAGAATAGACTAGTTTCTTTGTTTCCATTGCAAAGACCAAGTAATAAACATCATACTATCAATTTAAAAGTTAAAAAAAAATTATTATGTTTTTACTGTTGCCATTTAATATTTTGAAAGAACAAAATAAAATCAAATGAAAAGAAATAATGTATGAAATAGTAAAAATAATATTACTGTCTTGAAAACTAAAAAACCAATATTGATAAAAGCATATGGAAATTAAGCATATTTTTTTAGAGTTAAAAAGCTAGGAGAATTTTGTTGCATTAATTAAAAATCGATGAGATAATAATCAGGTGTTCCATATTGAGTCAAGTATATAATATTCTTTTGCTTTATGAAAATAAATTTAGTTTTAAAAATAAAATTTAGAATATATACTTCAGCGGTAAAGAAAAAGGATAATTTTTCGCAATCATAAGAAAAACTGTTTAGATTATAGGTTGAAGATATCTATCCATTTATATCTAAAATACTGATCTTAAAAGTGTTAGTATTTTTATCATTATAAAATATTGCATTTTAATCCTATTTTTAGATAAAATAATATTACTTTATTAACTTTAAAAATAATCAAAATCATTATTTTCATTATATTATATTGATATAAAGATATTTATTTTTAGCTTGCTTGATACAAAAAGAAAAACAGAGGAATTGAAACTCTAATACTCTTTTTGAAATATTTGTAAGTCTAAATAAATTACTTCTATGTATTTTGCGCAATCACTGATAATAGGAAATTTATCTAAGCAAAATGAAGTTTTCCAAAACTCTAATATAAAAGTGATAATTAAGATATTTAGCATTTAGCTTTTACTTATTTTCTCTTCAAAATTTCAAAATAATTAATATTTTTTAATTAATTAATAAAATAGCAACTATCTCTCTTTTATAAGGTAAAAGATTATTTATTTATTCTTCAAAAAGTAAATAAAAATAGATTTAAATGATTTTAGTATATTAAAATACCAATTAGAAATACACTTAACAGAAAAAAATATTTTTTCATGTAAGTAAGGATTATTTATTTATTTATTAGTTTAGAAGAAAATATTTAAGTAAAAGTTGAATATCTATTTATAGTACCTTTAGTTTTGTTCTATTTATTTATTTTCCATAAATTTTCTTTTCTTCTAAATTTTAATTGTGTGATAAATTTATAAAGAAAGAATAGGATTTAATGCTTGCAATTTCAAAATAAATATTCTATTTTGTTTTGGAAACTAAGTTTAGAATTTTTGTTGATAAATAATTTATTAATATGAATTCAACATTTTAAACTCGCTAAGCTAGCAAAAAGATCTAATTGAAAAAATAATTTGTATTTAATAGAAACTATTTTTTAAAGTTTTTTATTTCAAAATTAAAGATTAATATCTTTGATTTTACACTTAACTCAAAAATTAATTAATTTATTTATTTATTTTTATCAATATTTTTATTGCGATTCATAAGTGTTTTCTATTTTAATAAATTTCTTAATATAGGTATTAAGAGATTTCAAATCAATTGTTTTTGTTATTATTTAAATACTAGTACTTTGCATAGTTTCTTTTTATCAAAATAAATTTGTATTTGTTTTAATTATTTCTAAAATCATCTTTCTTATTTGCTATTTTATCTTTCACCTTAATAATCAACAGGATTAGATTCAAAAAGAAAATTATTAAAATTCATTTGCTTATAAACCTCATTAATTAGAATTTACTTACATTCATTACTTATTGTTTTTATATACAAATTAGAAAAAAATAATTCAATCAATAATGAAATACCTATGAGTGATCTTAAGATAAAATACTTTTAATGCATTTTACCAAATAGATTTTTATCAAACTCCAAATAAAAAAATAATAGTATTTATCCAAATGCATTTCAAATATTAGATAAAATATCTAATTTTTATAAAATATTTTACAATTAATTCTGGATTGTAGATGATAAAAAGTTTTATGAAATTAAATTGTTTTTAGCTAGATTTAATTTGAATAGTTGTTAGAATTTTTTTTATTTTAACATTTTTATTAAACCTCATATTACTTCAATGAAAACACCCTAATTTCATGAAGGGTAAAAACAGACATTTTAAAGAGATCTCTAAAATTTAAAAATAGTTAAAAAAAGTTTTTTGGGTTTTTTTTAATATTATTTAATTTATTTACCTCCTATTTTGAGTAATGTGTTATAGTTAATTAATTGAATATTTTAAAACTTGAATTTATCATAAATTTTTAATTTTATAATTAAAATGTATTTCTGTAAATAAAATTATATTTTAAATTTTAAGTTTTAAAAATAATGCAAAAAAATTAATATCTCTATATATTGGCAGTAATTTTTATTTGAATTAAAGTAACTTAAAAAAAACATTCAAAAAAACTACAAAAATATAATTTTATATTTATATATTTACTTATTTATAATTATAAATTCATATTTTTTTCAATAAAGCATTATCAAAGTTTCAGAAAGCTTTTCCTCCCTCACATGCATCTACCAAAAGTGCAGCCTCCAACACAGCAACTTTTCTTTTTGCAGCTTGCAAAAGGAGCTGCACAGTCAGTTCTTAATTGTTCCTTACCAGCAGCACTTGAATTAGCTTTAAGGGATCTAGCTTAGACAGATGAAGATGGGTTCATACTGACAAGAATTACCAAGACTAATAAGATCAATATTGCCTTCTTAAATTACATTTCTATTATTTTTATCAATTATATTTAATTAATTTTTTTATTTATGATTTATAATTATTAGTTGATCTAAAAATTGAATATATAAATCATATTTTTACTAATTATGCTGAAAATTAAGTTTTTATTTTGATGAATTCTAATATCGCATATTAGCATATATCATTTTTTTTAAAATGCATAATAATTATTAACACTTTATATATAAATGTAAACTAAAAATCCAAAATTATTATTTGATTATTTAAATTAAAAGATTTTATTTAGGTTTCTAACATTATATTTATGACGGGCTACATACATTCTTTTCTTTATATAAAATAATCATTTTTTAAGGATTTATTATTCACAATATTGCTTATAGTTCTTAGATTAAATGGCAAGAGAAATGAGTTAAATAAGCATACTTTCTTGTAAATAAAAATAATTTTATTAAAAAAAGGTGCTTAAATATATGCAAATCAAACTATAAAGCATTATATTATTCAATGTATATTTAATACATGACTTCATATTTTTTTATGAGTTGTTAACTCTTTTTGTTTAGATATAGAAGATACCCTAACTTATTATTTTTGAAATTTAAAAATGAGTTTTAAATTAATCATAACTCAATTATTAGATTCAAAATTTTTGATTTTTATTCATAACGTAGAAGTTTTTTAAATTATTCAATTCAAGCTTCTATTAAATCAAATTATCTTATTTCAACTAACTAAACATAAAAATAATTTTACAAATATTTAACTATTAAAAAAATAGTTTTTAAGTGTTTAACCATAATCATTTTTAAATAAATCGAATTAAATTCTTATGAAAATAATTTATAAAGTCTAAAGAAATTTCATTTTTGCCTGAATTGATTAAAGCTAAGTTTATCAAAAACGTCAAATTTTTTGATAGGATATTTTTATTAACAGTTTAGAAATTTAAAAAAATGGAGTTAAGAAAAAAATTTTCTATTAAAATCCTACTTGCTAAACAGAAAATCATAAGTTGATAAAACAGGTAAAATTTAAGTTTTTTTATAATTCGTCATTTTTAGTGAAAAAATACATTTTCCTTTATTTATTTTTGTAATGACTCTTTCTATAAAATCTAAAAACTTACTTTTTATCTTATCTCAATTTATATATTTTGCCTAAGAAGAAAAATAATAATAAGATATATTTTTTCAGCTTTCTTTCTGTAAAAATCTACTAAAAATCTTAAAGTAAATAAACATTGTAAAATGTATTTCATTAAATATTAACTAACAATTTTTAAATATTTATATCCTGCCTAATAATTCTGTATTTAAAAAAAAGAATAATAAATTGCTACTTTTATAGATAAGATTTCAGACATGGCGAAAGTAGCTTGTTAAAATTTAAAAATAAAAAAATTTCTGCCAATAATCGAAACTAAAAGCTAATATATTCTCAAAATATAGCCTTTAAAAATGTATAATTTATCTAATTTGACTTAAATCTATTATCATTTTAATAATTATTGCATTTAAATTGAAAAAAATTCTAAATCCTATTGAAAAATATTCCTTTTAGTTTATATAAAATTTTGAGATAATAATAAATTAATATATAATTGTATCAAATAAAAATTAAATTATTTATTAGGCACACTCTATAAGAAAGTTTAATTATTATGAATTAAATTTTTATTAGGAATTCCTTTTTAAATGATTCCTTTAATTGTTTGTAAATATATATTTTATGAAATATTATCATAAAAATGGATAAAAAATTAATTAACCTATCTTATCTTCATGGTAATATTATTAACAACAATAATTTAAAAATGAAAAAGGAAAATAAAAATCAATACCATAGAAATTTGTATAGCTTAGGATAAATTATATAAGCAAATGGTATAGCAGTCTTTTTATAAAGTAGAGTTAAATAATTTTTTAATTTTGGATAGTCTCTACTAATTATTATTTAATTAAAAGAAATTAGTGTCAAAAAAAATAGATTAAGTTTTGAAAATCTTATTTAATTTGTTTTTCAAATTTTTTTGCAGTATTCATTCTGAAATTTCAAATATTTTTCAAACTGATAATTTTAAATAAATTAAAGGCAATAAAGAAAGCTCAAAAATGGAGAATTATTATTCATGAGACTATTCATAAGAGTCTGAATAACAAAGGTTTAAACAGGCCTTTTACATTAAGAAACAAAAACATAGGAATTAAAACAGAAAAATGAATATATCTAATTAGTTTTACTAAAAAAGATAAAAAAAAGATGGTCGAGTCTGATTTAATTACTAGTGGCTATAAGATTTCTAAATAAATAAATAAATAACTTTTAGAAGACTTTTCATTTGTTATTTAAAAATGAAAACAAAACAGAAAAAGAGACACATTCGAAGATCCTTTAAAAATAAATTTAATAAGAAATAGAACTGGAAAAATCATAATTTGATAAATAAATTTGCTCAGAAGAGGAGATCAATCCAATCATAATCATGAAAAATTATAATAAGTTTTGTATAAGTATTTATCAAATAATTTTATGTTGTAACAAACAAATTTTCAGATGCAAAATTACTATCCCTGACTGAAAAAGGAAATCTCGACTTCAAGAAAAATCATTACCAGACTTAATCAGAAAATTCAGAGGAAAAGAAAAAATTTTAAAGTATCCTTCCAGAGATTGGTAGAAAAGAAAGGAAGGACTCATGTTACCCAAGATTTTGGAGAGTATTATGAAATTATTTAAGAAAATTTGAAGATGAGATGATTGAAATAGCAGTTAGCCTTGCTGTATAAAACTTTTAACTTTGAGTAACCTTATGAAGACAGATATAATATCCAAGAATTTCTCTAAGGAATTAACATTCTGGGATAACAATTCTTACAATATTTTTAAAACTCTATTATACTTTCTGAAGAATTTAGACAAATCTTTATTAAATCTAAATGAATAAGTTGAAAAATAGAAATTAAAGAAATAATCAGGAAGAGATTTAATTACAATATAGAGTGATTTTTAGAGTGTACATTTATTATATGATAATTTATGAAAAATAAATAGGAACTTTTTGAAATGATTAAATAAGACTTTCCTATTTCTATCAATATTGTATATTATTATTGGAATTCTTTATCATAAAAAACTTTTTTGTCAATTACTGTGTATTTTCTTAATAATAGCTTTGAATTTTTTTTCTTTGTCAATTAACAGAGGGTATTAATTTTTAAAAAAATATTTAATTTTAATGTTTTTAATAAAAAAAATATTTATTTTATTTTGCTATTATTTATCTTAGGCATCTTTTGTTAATAGATTTAAAAAATAAAGTTTTTATTAATGATAAGTAGTAAAAAAATAGATTTTTATCTATTAAACAAACAAACATGATAAATTAATGTAAATAATAAGTAATTAAAAAATTAATAATATTTCAGATTAAATATCTCAAATTTTTTATAGTTAAACTATTTCTTATATAATTTAATAATTTTTACTAGTATTATTTTATTAAAAAAAGATTAATATATCTGTTCTAGTGTAATAATAATAATTTCAATTAACATGAGAATTTAAATTAAAAAAATCCTTTAAAAACTAAAAAATAAACTTTTATGTGAATATCATAAGAAATTAATTATCATATTTTTTGCTTAATTGGAACTAGAATTTTTACAATACAAATTATGAATTTATATAAAGAGATTTATTTTTCAGATTATTATTAATTTTGTTTGTTTTAAATGTTCTTATAAAATTAGAAATAGAAAGTAGACTTAATCATATCTGCTTGCTTTTTCCTTATTTTTCAAAATAATGGGGGATCTAATAATAATCTAGTTAAGTAAATAAGTAACAAAGAAGGTAAGTCATATGATCATAAATCTTCAAAATTAATAGTTATTTAGAATTTTAAGAAGATATGAATTTATTTAATCTACAATTCTTTTTGTTTGATTGATTATATTTACTATTTAGTTTATCGATTGTTCTAATTTTAAAAGTATTTAAGGTTTCATTCAGGTGTGTTTTTCAAAAATCTAAAATAAAAAATAATCAGTTGATGTGTTTTTTAGGTTTTTTATGGGGGATAGATTACAATTGAATTAAATGGTATAATTTGCTAATTAAAATTTTTAAATTAATTATTTAATGTGATAAATTAATACTTAATGGTTTTTATTGACTATACTTAAAGTGTTCTAGTTATTCCTAAAGAACCAAAAATTAATGCTGAGAAATACTTTCATTAACTATTAAGTATATTACTTACAATATTTATATCTAAAATTATTGATAGATAGATAGATTATATATTTTTATGTAGCAAATTCTATATTCACTTTCTTGTTTACATTGAATCAATAATTTTACCCATTTCTACTTTTAAATACTTGTGTTAGAGATTAACAAATATCTATAAATAATAATTAAAATCTACTAGTGTTTTATATCAAAAATAAATTGCCTTAAATGAAACTAACATTAGCAATTCTTTCTCTTTTTACATTTTTAAAAACATGTTTGTGTTTCCATGAAATCCCTCATATGCTAGTCCTAGGCATAGCTAAGAGAGAATTGATGAAAAATGATATGGAAATATACAACATAACTGCTAAATACTTTGACACCTATTCTATTTCTGGACTAGATACTATTTCCACTACTTCTTATGAAGAAAATGCTGTTTGGGGTGATGACATTAAAACCTACGGAGATGTTCAAAAGGCTATGGGAATGTGGCATTTCATAGGAAATAAAGACAGTAACCCATATAATCTTACTTTGTATAAAGATCCTATGGCTGACTCAGAAAATGCCTTAAACGCATATGCTAATATTGTTAAAACTTTGACTAATAAAAATTTCGTTGGCAAAATTACTGAATTCAAAGTGAGTATGTTGAAAATGCTTGTTCATCTTGTTGGGGATATTCATATGCCTCACCACACTGGTACCTATTACAACAAAACCTTTGTAAAAGAAAAAGGAAAAGATATCTATTCTGGTGATAAAGGAGGTAACAAATAAAAAATTCAGTTCTACACTTCAACTGGTAAAAAAGAAAAAACAGATATTCATTTCTACTTTGACTCATCTTGCTTCTTTTACACCTGGACTAGCAGACTAGTAAGACCTTTAAACGAAACTTTCAAAATCTACTTCGAAAGAGAACTTGAAAGAATTATGGCTCAATATCCCAAAGAATCTCTCAATATCAATTACACATGTAAAATTTTAACGATTTTAATAATTAATTTATGCAATTAACTAAAATTTTTTATTAACTGATAAAATCTAAAAAAAATATATTGATTTGATTTTACCAAAATTTATCAGACTTTTTTTTCATTCAAACATAATTTATTTAAAATTCATTTTATAATATAATAGAAACCTTTGACGACTGGGCTGAAGAAAGCTGGAACATAGCTTTAACTGATATTTATCCATTCTTGATGTAAAATAATGTAATTCGTTATGGAGATGCGTTTTACAATAGCAGCTTCAATATGATTTAAAAGAGAATTGTTGTTGCTGGGTATAGACTTGCCCATAATTTATAAACTATTTTTGCTGCTGAAAAAGGAAAGATAGATTTGAGTACTTCCCTCTCATATGAAAGTGAAAAGACTACTATTATCATTAATAATCAAATTCCTCTCGATAATAATACTTCCACTCAATATGATTCTAATAAAGTTATGGCAGTTATTTTTGGAGTCTTATTTGGATTAACACTAACTTCATATATAATTTTTATGATTTACTTTAAAATAACTTATTCTGCCATAAAGTCTTAAAATAAAATTTCATCAGATTTCTTTAATGCTAAGAATGGAAATATGCAAAAAATTCCAAGCACTGAAACTAATGAATATAAAGCTTGACTTATTTATAATAAAAAATTTCAATAATATTTTGTTTGATTAAATAATTAAAATATTTACTATTTGTGTGTAAATTAATTAATCTTCTAATTTAAAATTCAAATAAAATTATTTTTCAAAATATTTTCTTTTTAAATTTAAATATGATGTAATTTAATAAATATTCCCTAGCATACAAATTAAAAACAATGCATTTTAAATTATAATAATTTTAAAAAATTAGTTATTTATTTTAAAAATAATTTCATATTAATAATTGTTTAATTACAAATTTATAAAAATACCTAAAGAAGATTTAAACACCTACCTACCTCTCTTTAGTATTTTACATCAATTAATCAAATAAATCTATGTATTAAATAAATTTTCAATCTTATGTACATAAAGTTAATCAATTGTTATCAAAAATTTTTCTTATTTAATTTTCAAAAAATGAGATGTTATTATTTATAAATGATAAATTAAAAATGATCAAATAGAAGTATGATTGAATGTTTTGGTTATATAAAAGTAAAGTCTGATATAAAAATCTATTTATACTTGCTTAATTCTTACTATTTAATAAAATTAAAAATAACTATTATTTAATTTTTTGAAAAAAATAATGCTTATTATTTAATAAGATCTTCCTTATACTTTGTAAACAATAAAATATGCCAAAATATATTTTTGTAATTTAAAAATAATAAATAAAATTATGATTTAATATATATTTCTAATCAAATATAAAAATGTAAACACTTTTTCAAAATTTTAGATTGATGTCCCACAAAATATTTAAAGTTAAGCCCTTTTTATGAATTTTGTATTGAATTAAATTATACGAATTACTAGAATTTTTGTATTATGATGTATTCATTCTCCGTTATAGTAGATATAATTTATAATTATATCCTCTAAAGATTTCTATCATAAAGTTATGAAATAAAAATATACTACTTATTGTTTTAAAATATAGTAGATTATTTCTTTGAAGTTTTTAAATAATAAATTTATGGATGCATAGCATAATTAGCATTATTTTATTTGCTATTGAGACTCTCTTTTAAAAATTTAGTGAATTAAAATTAACAATTATGGCTTCTTGAGCCTGATAAAGAAAATGGGGGACTTAATAAGAAAAAGTTAAGTAAATGATATAAATCTTCGGTGCTAAAACTAAATTTTAGAAAATATCTAATTAATAGTTTTATAATTTTTATCTTCCATTTTTTAATAATAAATAAATTTATTTTTTAAAAAAAAATATTTTGTTATTCTAAAGTTTTTGTTTGTTCACCATTTTATGCTTTTAGGTATTTTTTTGCAAATTAATAAAAACAAACTATTAAATTCTTGTAATATGTATTTATTAATATGTGGATTTTTGTAATTAATTAAAAAATATATCTTAATCGCAAAACGATTTGTAATATTTATTAAATGTTAGAAAAAATCATTAAATGGTTTTAATTAACTATACTTAAAATGTTCTAGTTATTCCATAAAAACTAAAATTTAATTTTCAGACTTGTGGTTATAAAGTTAAAATATCTTGCTTAAAATATTTATATTGAAAGACAACAGACTGACTTATATACTGATATTTTACAGAAACAATACATTTATATAATTTTTGTTAAGCTGTTTCTATACACATTTTTATATTTATTTTTTAAAATTTAATTTTAGCAATACCTTTATTTAAATATTATCATTTTCCTTACATTAAATTTATAAATATTAAATAATTAAATCATTAATATCTACAAAGATTTTCTATTTAAAGTAAAATGAAACATAGCTTAGTTCTTCTTTCTTTTTTTGTACTCTTTCATACTTGCATTTGCTTCCATGAAGTTCCTCATATGCTCATCCTTGGTATAGCTAAGAGAGAATTGATGAAAAATGATTAAGAAATTTACAAAATTACTGCTAAATACTTAGACACTTTTTCTGCCTCTGGAATAGAAACTATTTCTACTACTTCTTACGAAGAAAATGCTGTTTGGGGTGATGATATTAAAACTTATGGTGACGCTTAAAAAGCTATGGGTATGTGGCATTTCATAGGAAACAAAGATAGCAATCCTGAAAATTTAACTTTAGTAAAAGATCCTATGGCTGACTCTGAAAATGCCTTGAATGCCTATGACAATATAGTTAAGACATTCAAAAACAAGAGTTTCATAGGTAAGATAACAGAATTTAAAATTATGATGTTAAAAATGCTTGTTCATCTTGTTGGAGATATCCATATGCCTCACCACACTGGTAGTTATTATAATAGCACAATTGTAGGTCCTAATAAAGAAATTTGGGGTGACAGAGGTGGTAACAGATAAAAAATTAAGTTCTATACAAGCACTGGTAAAAAAGAATCTACTGATATTCACTTCTATTTTGATTCTTCTTGCTTTTACTATAATTGGAAAAGCAGACTTCAAAGACCTTTAAATGATACATTCAAAGCTTATTTCGAAGCAGAACTTGATAGAATAATGACTCAATATCCCAAAGAAACTCTTAATATCAATAACGCATGTAAGAAATTGAATTTAAATTTATTGATTTTAATATTTCAATTAGTTTGAATTTCAATTATTTTCTTCATAAAAAATTAATCTGATAAAAAACCACAAAAATAAATTAATCAAAATTCACCAAAATTGTCAGAATTTATAAATTTATTAAAAAAAATAACATAATTAAATAATATTTTCAAAATAATAGAAACATTCAATGACTGGGCTGAAGAAAGTTGGAACATAGCTTTAACTGAAGTATATCCTTTCTTATTGAAAAACAATGAAATTCGTTTTGGAGATGCATTTTATAATAGCAGCTTCGATATGATTTAAAAGAGAATAGTTATTGCTGGATATAGACTTGCTTATACCTTATAAAATATGTTCGCAGCAGAAAAAGGAAAGATAGATTTAAGTACTCCTCTTACATATGAAATTTCTTAAAAAAATCCATTAGACAACGGAGATAAATCTAAAGATAAAGATACAACAGTAACTGACAACAAAGATAAACCTATTGATAATAATAAAGATAAATCTACTACTGATAACAAAGACTAGCTTCCGAATAATAATAAAGATAATACTCCTGTAATTAATAATAATAATAAAGATACAACTACAACACCTGATAAAGAAAAGTTAGTTGATAATAATCAAGATAAAAATACAGATTCCTATAGTAATAAATTTACTGAAGATTTATCAAATAAAGCTATTGCTGTTGTTTTTGGTGTTTTATTCGGTTTGACATTTTTTACTTTAGTTGCCTTAATGATTTACTTCCATAAAACAGTTACAAGTTTAAAGTCTCATCATAGAGTTTCCACAGATTTTTAAGAAGCTAAGACTTTAAATATGTAAAGAATTCCAAGCACTGAGTAAAATGAAAATAAACTTTGATTGATTGATATATTTAAAAAGTAAAAAATATTTATTTGTGATATAAACTTAATATAAATTAAATATTGTATAAATTTATTTATTTATTACATTTAGTTATATTGAATGAATTAAATTAATAATAATATTTTACTAAAAAACACTTCTTTTCTTTTTAAAAGTGAAATGAATATAAAATATATTTAATTTATAATAATTAGTAACGTTTTTAAAAATAAACACTTTATTTACAAAACATAAAAAGGATTTTACTTTTCATGAGTTTAAAACTTGCTTAAGGCATCACAAAAAATAAATAACTCATAATGTACTCTTATTCTTCTATCTAATTTTTTAGAACAAAATTTGCAGAAAAATAAATTTAATTGTAACTTTATTAATAGCTTATGAAGGTAAAAATATTACCTAAATATAATTGCTATTTGTTTTAAGTATTTTATTGTTTTGTGTTAAGCAAAAATTTCAAAATAACTCTAGTATTTATTTATTTTACATATTTTTAAAAAACAAATTACAAATTTAAGAAAAATTAATTTTAACATTAATTTAAAACTGAATCAATTATATTCTATTTTTAGTGAAGCAGATAATTAAATTTATTAAGTAAAACTTCTTCAAACAATTAATTAATTTCTTCCTTTATGGATATTCTGAAATTTATTGATTTAAATGAAAACAATTGAAATATGAATTATTAATTTGTTAATAGTTTTACTCTCTTCTAGTTTTTGCTTAGCTTTTTAATTACTTTTACTGATAAAGATAAAACCATTTAGGGAAGATTTTATAACAATTTAATTTATAAAATAAATAAAATGCAATAACTTATATTATTAATAGTAGAAGCATAATTATCTGTATTAGAGCAAATAGTGGTCTAAAGTATATAATTACTATGATTTGTGATATTTAATAGACAATAGAAATAATATTTATTGTTATCTCGTTTTTTATTTTTATCTTATTATTTCATAGAAATTTAAGATATCTATTTAAGAATTTAATTTATTAAGATATTAAAATAGCTGTTAAAATTAAGCCCTAATAAGTAAGTATAAAATGACTTTCAATTTTATTACAAATTCATCATAACTTCAAATATTTATATATTATTTTAATTGTGTGTTGACTCTAATAAAAAATATTGAGATTGCAAGCTAGAATTAATAAATGATGAAATCAGAAAATAGTATATTAGTGCTCATTTATTTATTAATATTTTTTTTATTTGGATATATTCATAAATGTTTTTACCATTATATATAAAAAAATTAAAAATTTTTGATTATCAAATTAAATATTTATTTTATGAAAGACTCCTTAAATTAAAGCTTTTTTGAAGAAAAATATTACCATAATATAGTTAGCAATAATAAAATTAAGTGAATAAAAAAACAAAAAATCTATGAGTATGCTAAAAATAATTTTTTATAAGTAAAATAAAAAAATTACATCTTTTTAAATTTGTTATGTATAAACAATAATAAAATGTTAAAATAAATTGATTGATTAAATTATAGATAAATAAAGATAAAATATCAATATTTTTTTTTGCTTCTGAGCCAGTATTTCGAATTTGATATTAATGAGAACTGATTTTGAAAAGACATTTCTAATTCGTATAAAGATAAAATTTTAGGTTAAATTTGTGGATTTTATTAAGCCAATTTCAAAAAGCTATTCTAATAATAAGACAATTATTGTTTATTACTTTTCTATTATCTTTTTTACTTGATTAGATCATATATTTTAACTATAATTGCAAGTACCATATATATAGGGTTAATAAGTAAAATCATTTGCACATTAATTAAAAAGGATAAGCAACAATTATCTAGTGTTTTAGCATAGCTATTATAGTCACTTTTAGACATATAAAAATTAATAATATAATATTAAATCATTAGTCCTATCCACAATAGACAATTTATCATAAAGTATAAATTAGTAAGCTTAGATTTAAATGGTCTAGTATATATTGTAATTGTTAATAGTAACAATTGCAATATTAAATAAGTAATAGTCACAATTTACCAGCTAAAGTTAAATTAAATGAATAGAGTTGGAGTTAAAAGAGATTCAAAAAATAAATTTATCAAAACAAAGTATCTAGCTAATTTTATCTCGTATATGGCGTCATTTAAAATCTTTTCTCTTGTGATTTCATAAAAATTTAGATTTACTTAAAGAGGTTTTTATAGGTTAAGATATTTAAATTACCAATAAAATATTGCGACAACCAAAATAATCAGAAAAATTATAAAGGGGATCTTAAATTCTAAACCTATGATATTAGATTTGTTAATAAATTCTTTTATTTAAACATTAATTCCTATGATAAATATAGACATTGTAAGCTATAAATAAGATATTGTCAACCCAGAGAATATACTGTTGTATATAGTTTTTGAAATTGATTAGACCTTCTAGTTGCTAATCTTTTCAGTCAAAATGTAAAAAATCACTATTAGGGAGAAACAAATCAAAAAAACAGAAATAGCTGAACCACAGTTAAATACAATATTGTAAGAAAGATTGATATTCTCAAATTTGATATCATAGTAATAAATGCTCTCTTTTGGGATAAAATAATTCAAGAAATTAAGGAACTTGAAAGACTATGTCGGAATTTGATCTAGGTTATTTATTTAATATTTTTAATCATATAAAATATTTTTAATTGATAAATTAATTAATTACCTTTTTATGCATTTAAAAGTTAGAAAACAGGATTTGGTAGATTGCATTCAACTATTGTCAAATATGAGAGTTTTTAGCAAGACAATCCAGAAGTTACAATACTAAAACTAGAAGATGAAAAAACATTTGAAATTGAATTGAGCGCTACTGTGCTAATTGTAGTTACCTATGAGGATGTTGAAACTTATTAAGCAACTTCTTTTACTTTATCCTCAGTAAATTTTACCGAATCATATACTTTGAACTGTTAAAGACAAGAATTATTTGATTAAATGTAACCTTCTGAACAATTTAAACAATCTTTATTACTTTTTTATGTACATCCTTAGCATGACTTATCACATTAGAAGCAATTTTGTTAATTAAATTAATTAATAGAATTTTATCCTTTAACACAATAAGTGTTTTTAGGTTGTTTTTAATAACATTTATTATTTTGATCGCAATATAAAATTTGATTTTAAATATTAACACATTTACTTTCTTCCTCAAAGAAAAAGCAATAATTTATATTTTATTAATTACAATCTTCCTTTGAATTAAGATCTTCACAATTTTAGCATATTTTTTTCTTTGAATTCTAAATTATTTAAAAATTTATTGATTTAATTATTTTGTTTGCTTGTTTGTGGGTAATATTTTACTACAAATAAAAAATCTTCTTTTTATTAAAATAATGAGTAACAAAAATAATAAGTTTTCGTAGACATTATTAGTAAAGAAAAAATTAGTAAAAATTAAAAATAAATAAATAGTGTAAGATAAGTTTTTGTAGATAAATAATTAAATTTTTTACGTAATATCCTTTTTTACAAGTGCATTTATGATTATCTAATAAGAAATCATCACCACAAGCAGTACAATTATGAGAGTCTAAACATTAAATACATCCATCGCTGCAAGTATTGCAATTTCTTTATTCATCACAAGTATTACAATCACCATTACATTTAAAGCAAACATTTTAACTATCACAAAAATAACCTACAGGATGACTAGTTTAGCATTTGTTATTAACAAGATAGTAATTTGAAGAGCACATATTACATTTAGAACTGTCTACAGTACAATTTTAACAATTTGTTACTTGGCACGGTTCACACTTATAACTAGAGGGATTAGATCCTTATGCTAATCCTTTGCAAAGTGAACACACCCCAGATTATAGAGAATAACCATATTAACAAGATAGACATTAAAACTAGCTATTGCAGGATGTGCAAAACTAAGGGCAAACATAACATTCTTAGTTTTATTAAGAAGAATTAGAAGGACAATTACTTTAACATGTAGGAAGCGAAGATGATTAGCTTATTACTTTTAAATAAGTGTTAGAACACTGTAAGCAAATTTTTTACTTGTAATCGCATGTCTAGCAATTTTCGGTGCAGTATGTTGGTGGTTTATTAGTACAAATATTTTAAGAATCGCATTAAACATAATCTGGAGTAGAATTTAAGCAGCTGTTTTAATATAGATAAGGTTTTGTTGAAGATTAATCGCATTTCTAACATATTTAAATATCATCTAAGCACTAATTACATGAATCGACTGAACATTTAGTGCATATTTTTGTACTTTTATCACAAAAAGTACCTGTTGGCTAGTCATTGGAGCATATTCCATTAAATAAGAATTTACTTACACATTATGTACAGGTGTTCAAATCACTTTTACAATATAAACAATCAGTATTTAAACAGTCTTAGCAAATTTAATTCTAATCGCAATAAACATTAGTTGGTTGATTCATATCGCATATATAGTTAGCTTATATGGACAGTTTCAATAAAAAGAAAACAATTATTAAAGTGTTTAAACAGATCATTTTTTGATTGATTTTTTACTTAATTAATTTTTACCTTGATAATTTATAATAAATAATTGATTATATTATTTAAAGAACTAAAAATTAATTTATTTTTAAATAGTATTTAAACATATTTATTTTTTTAGATTATAAGATAAATAAATAAACATAAAAATTGAATAACCTCAATAAATTTAGTAATTAAAATAACCTTTAAATTTTTTAGACACACATTAATATACTCTGTAAACAAATTTAGAACGTTAATTTTATTTCGTTAATGTTTACCTCATTTAATGCTATCTGCTTATTAATTTACAATTTAAAGTATTAAATTAATTAATTAACATTCCAATTATTTTGATAATTTATTAAATATTCTCTGATAATTATTTTACTATCAGGAAATATATTTAATAGAATAATAAATATTTTATATAAATTAAAAGAAAATTTAAAAGTAACAAAAAAAGTATGGATGGATCAGAGATGTTAAAGAATCCAAATATCCGATAAATTAGGATTCGAGAATCTTTCAAGTTTTAAAATATTCTAGACAAATATATTCTCTATTAAAAATC
Source organism: Tetrahymena thermophila SB210 (assembly GCF_000189635.1). NCBI lineage: Eukaryota > Ciliophora > Oligohymenophorea > Hymenostomatida > Tetrahymenidae > Tetrahymena > Tetrahymena thermophila. The sequence continues at coordinate 33,998 of NW_002476522.1, read as the reverse complement.
TAAAAATATTCGGTAATTGGATTTTATAAATAATATTTTTAAATTTAAAATTATTCGAGTTAAAATTTTCTCTATATTTTATAAAAAAAGTAGTAACTTTTACAAAAAATTATTAAAAAATTTTTGATTAGCTAATTAAATAATTAATTAATGAAAGATTCCATAAGCTGTAATTTTTTAGAAGAAAAATATTATCACAAATAATTAATCATAATAAAACTAAGTTGTAAAAAAAAAAAAAAAATCTAAGGATATATTTAAAATAATTTTTGATAAATAAAAAAATAAATAAATTACATCTTATTAACTGTTTAAGTATATACAATATTTTAGATAATAACTTGTGGTTGGTTGATAAAAGTTTGAAATAAATTGAATGATTAAAATGCAGATAAATAAAGATAAAATATCAATATTTTTTTTTGCTTCTGAGCCAGTACTTCGTATTTGATATTTGAGAGAACTGATTTTGAAATGACATTTCTAATTCATATGTAGATGAAATTTTAGGTTAAATTTGAGAATTTGATAGATCCAATTTCATAAAGATATTCTAATTAGAAGAAATATCAATTTATTATTTCTATCTTTTCTATTATCTTTTTTACTTGATTAGATCATATATTTTAACTATAATTGCAAGTACCATATATATAGGGTTAATAAGTAAAATCATTTGCACATTAATTAAAAAGGATAAGCAACAGTTATCTAGTGTTTTAGCATAGTTATTATAGTCACTTTTAGACATATAAAAATTAATGATATAGTATTAAATCATTAGTCCTATCCACAATAGACAATTTATCATAAAGTATAAATTAGTAAGCTTAGATTTAAAAGGTTTAGTATATATTGTAATTGTTAATAATAATAATTGCAATATTATATAAGCAATAGTCACAATTTACCAGCTAAAGTTAAATTAAATGAATAGAGTTGGAGTTAAAAGAGATTCAAAAAACAAATTTATCAAAATAAAGTATCTAGCTAATTTTATCTCGTATATGGTGTCATTTAAAATCTTTTCTCTTGTAATTTCATAAAAGTTTAGATTTACTTAAAGAGGTTTTTATAGGTTAAGATATTTAAATTACCAATAAAATATTGCGACTACCAAAATAATCAGAAAAATTATAAAGGGGATCTTAAATTCTAAACCTATAATATTAGATTTGTTAATAAATTCTTTTATTTAAACATTAATTCCTATGATAAATATAGACATCGCAAGCTATAAATAAGATATTGTCAACCCAGAGAATATACTGTTGTATATAGTTTTTGAAATAGATTAGACCTTCTAGTTGCTAATCTTTTCAGTCAAAATGAAAAAGATCGCTATAAGGGAGAAACAAATCAAAAAAACAGAAATAGCTGAACCGCTGTTAAATACAATATTGTAAGAAAGATTGATATTCTCAAATTTGATATCATAATAATAGATGCTATCTTTCGGAATAAAATAATTCAAGAAATTAAGGAACTTGAAAGACTAGGTAGGAATTTGATCTAGATTATTTTTATTAATATTTTTAATCATTTTAAACATTTTAATTGATAAATTAATTACCTTTTTATGCATTTAAAGGTTAAAATACTGGACTGGGTAGATTACAATCAACTATTGTCAAGTACGAGAGTTTTTAGCAAGACAAACCAGAAGTTACAATGCTAAAACTAGAAGATGAAAAAACATTTGCAATTGAATTGAGCGCTACTGTGCTAATTGTAGATGCCTATGAGGATGTTGAAACTTATTAAGCAACCTCTTTTACTTTATCCTCAGTAAATGTTACCGAATCATATACTTTGAATTGTTAAACACAAGAATTATTTGATTAAATGTAGCCTTCTGAACAATTTAAACAATCTTTATTACTTTTTTCTGTACATCCTTCACACGATTAATCACATTAGAAGCAATTTTGTTAATTAAATTAATTAATAGAATTTTATCCCTTAACGCAATAAGTTTTTTTAGGTTGTTTTAAGTAACATTTATTATTTTGATCGCAATATAAAATTTGATTTTAAATATTAACACATTTACTTTCTTCCTCAAAGAAAAAGCAATAATTTATATTTTATTAATTACAATCTTCCTTTGAATTAAGATCTTCACAATTTTAGCAGATCTTCTTTATGGAATTCTGAATTATATAAAAAGTTAAAGTTATGGATTTAATAAATATATTTATAGGTAATATTTTATAAAAAACAAAAATTCTCTTTTAAAAGAAATAAGAAATAAAAATCATAAATATTTGCTTACATTATTTCTAAAGAAGAAATTAGTAAAAATTAAAAATAAATAAAAAGTGTAATTAATTAAATTTTTACGTAATATCCTTTTTTACAAGTGCATCTATGACTATCTAATAAGAAATCATCACCACAAGCAGTACATGTATTAGAATCTAAACATTAAATACATCCATCGCTGCAAGTATTGCAATTTCTTTATTCATCACAAGTATTACAATCACCATTACATTTAAAGCAAACATTTTAACTATCACAAAAATAACCTACAGGATGACTAGTTTAGCATTTGTTATTAACAAGATAGTAATTTGAAGAGCACATATTACATTTAGAACTGTCTACAGTACAATTTTAACAATTTGTTATTTGGCATGGTTCACACTTTTAACTAGATGGATTAGACCCTTATGCTAATCCTTTGCAAAGAGAACACACCCCAGATTATAGAGAATAACCATATTAACAAGATAGACATTAAAATTAGCTATCGCAGGATGTGCAAAATTAAGGGCAAACATAACATTCTTAGTTTTATTAAGAAGAATTAGAAGGACAATTACTTTAACATGTAGGAAGCGAAGATGATTAGCTTATTACTTTTAAATAAGTGTTAGAACACTGTAAGCAAATTTTTTACTTGTAATCGCATGTCTAGCAATTTTCGGTGCAGTATGTTGGTGGTTTATTAGTACAAATATTTTAAGAATCGCATTAAACATAATCTGGAGTAGAATTTAAGCAGCTGTTTTAATAAAGATAAGGTTTTGTTGAAGATTAATCGCATTTCTAACATACTTAAATATCATCTATGCACTAATTACACGAATCGACTGAACATTTAGTGCATATTTTTGTACTTTTATCACAAAAAGTACCTATTGGCTAGTTATTGGAGCATATTCCATTAAATAAGAATTTACTTACACATTATGTACAGGTGTTCAAATCACTTTTACAATACAAACAATCAGCATTTAAACAGTCTTAGCAAATTTAATTCTAATCGCAATAAACATTAGTTGGTTGATTCATATCGCATATATAGTCAACTTAGAAGGAAAGTTTCAATAAAAAGAAAACAATTATTAAAGCGTTTAAACAGATCATTTTTTGATTGATTATTAACTTAATTATTTTTTGCCTATATAATTTATATCAATTGATTATATCATTTAAAGAACTAAAAATTAATGTACTATTAAATATTATTAGCTCTAAACTTATTTTTTTTAGATGATAAGATAAACGAGCATAAAAAATTGAATAATCTCAATAAATTTAGGTGTTAAAATAACCTTTAAATTGTTTAAGCACATTTAAATATACATACTATTTAAACAAATTTAAAAAGTTAATTTTCTTTTATTAATTTATATCATTTTTTTTTACATAAATTATTTAATGGTATCTGCTCTGCCTATTACTTTAAAATTTTTAATATTAATTAAAACTTAAAATATTTTGATAATTATTTATAAAAATTAGAATAGTAGGTAGGAAATATATATTTAGTAGAAGAATAAATATTTTTTATAAATTAAAAAAAAATTTAAAAACAACTTTCAAAAATTTTTAATAATTTCCCAAAATAGTTTGGATATTATTTGATTATTAAATAAATATTTTCTTTTAAAATAATTAAGCATATTAATAATATTATTAAATAAAAATCTATTTTTAATTAATAATTTAATATCTGAAATTTCATATTAATATTAAAAAATTGTAAAATAAATATTCTATTATAAAAATTAAAATAAAATTATTAAATTAATTAATCTACTTTATAGCAAATCCAGGAATTAAATTCTTAATTCTCCACATCCATAAGAATTTAATACCTTAAATTACTATTAAAAATAAGATGTTTAGTTCTATGCAAAAAATTGTAACTAAACAATGAAATAAACTTAATTATGATTTAGCAGATACTTTAACGCTTTTAAAAATTAATATTTAAAATCAATCAATAAAATTTATTTTCAGTGTTTGTTAAACATTTAGAGTAATTTTTATTAGCTGCTTTTTCAATTTTTCTTTTAGACCAATTGAGGTCTTTCTTATCTTTGTTTTCACTTTATTGTAATATGTTTATGTTTTCAAGATATTTAAGATAGATAGAGTTGTGAGTTAAATTAGTTCATTCAAATTCTGTAGATCCAATTATTTAATGGATGGGCGATTTCTTTTTCAATTCAATAGTATTGTTTGAATGATATCTGGAATTTCAAAAGAATTTTGATCTAATAGTTAATCAAAAATTCTAAAGTAAGTATTTAGCATTAATTATATTAAATTAAAAATAAATGAAATAGTTTAAATATCAAAAATCTATTTACATTTCACTTTACTTAAGGATTTGAAAATTTCAATAGTAAGGCTATTGTTAACTAAAATTAATTGAGATAGCATTTAGCAGCTTAATGTAGAATTGATTACAGTAAATCATAAAGTTAAAAAAATATTTTAAATATCACTTAGAGAAATATTAATACTAACTTTAGCCTAAAATGTTATATTTACTTACAAAATTATTTATTCTATTTTTAAGGAGTGTAAATAATTACTTATATTGTAAATAATTTTTCACTTTAAAATAATACCATCTTCACAACTTATGTATTAAATATTAGATTCATCTATATATTATTGAAAAAACACACTGCATTATAATGTTTAAAAAGGGATTTAATTATTTATTAATTGCTTAGCAGAAATATGCGCTAGGTGGTTTTATTCAAAGTATTCATTTTAATATTTATAATAAAAAATCTTATTTTTCATATCTACAAATTTATTGTCATCATCAAAATAATAAAATTAATTTTGTATTTATTCATAATAAATTTACTGAGATAAATTGAATTGCTTTAAAAATGTATGCATACAAAATTAAAAAGATTCTTCCATTAAATATAAATTAGGAAAAATAATAATGATGATTTACTCAATTTTTTTTCATTTTTTGAAGATTTAGTGAGGGTTAGATTTAATAAGATAATTATTTGTATTATAAATTTGATTTTTATAATTAAAGTAATTTTCTATCTGAATTTCATCTATTTAAATTAAAAAGAGTATTAATTTTTATTTACATAATAGCATTATATGAATTAAAATTCCTTATTGTTTAAATAAATATTTTAACCTTAGGCTTTACAAGTATTTTATCTAAACACTATGCATGTTTATATTAAAAATATTATCAATTTCTATATTTATCACAAGTTGTGCATTTTATTTTGCGTGATATGTGTATCTATTCTAAACCGCAGTAATAAGATATTGGATGGATAGATTAGCAACTATTTTAGAAAATATTCCACATTTAGTTATCTTAAATGTAATATTAACAGTTAAGAGCTTTCTATTATTCACAAATCTAAGTGGACTGACTTATTTTATTCTTAAAATTTAATTTTAGCATATTCAACACACATCATTCAAAAACTAGCATGTATTTTGGTGGTTCAATCAAATTTACAACAACTTGAGTTCAAATTTGGACATTAATAATAATATATATATGTTAAAGGTGAATTTGAAGTTAAGAGCATACATAAAATGGAGAAGTAATAGGTTAGCTAATAAGCATAGTAAAACAATTGGAGCATTAATAATAAAATTTTAATTTATTATTACTAGACAAACAATTTTATAACAAAAAGAAGTAGGTTGAGTAACATAAACATTCTAGCCATTGTAATAAAAATAACTTAATTTAAATTTAGAATTCATACATTAATTTTAATACAGGTACACAAATAATGAATGCCATAAACATTATGAAGTATTTAATGCAATTTATACTTTATATTTTTTACTTATTTTAGTGCATGGATTGCAATTTAATCTTTAAGGAGGAATAGAGAGATTAAGAATTGAATAAAATGTATTGAAGCTTTATGCGCAAGCGTTCGAATTGATTAAACAAAACTAAAAATCTGCATTTAAGCATTATTAAAAGCTATGATTTTAATCATATTAGCATTAGTTTGGATTTATACCTGAATATAAATATTTCTTTGAATTAACTGAAATAGTTTAAGTTCATATAAAGTTAAAACAAAAAATAAAATTTTCATTTAAATTCATCTTTACTCTTATTTAGATAGTAAAAAAACTTTTTATTATTTTTTATCTATTCATTGAAAAATTTTTAACCAGTATATATAAAATAAAATATTCAGGTGATTTTGTGAATAATCATTTAAAAATTTTTGATTACTTAACTAAATAATTAATTTTATCTAAATTTCTTGTATTTTGGAAGAAGAATATTATCATTAATAATAAAATTAAGATAAAGAAAAAACAAAAAATCAAAAAGAATATTTTAAATGATTTTTAATAAATAAATAAAGAAAATAAATAAATAATTAAATTTTATATAAACTGATTTGGTTTTTATTATATACAATATCTTATAGATATTTTTAACTAGTGATTGATAAGAGTTTGAAATAAATATGATCATTAAAATATAAATAAAAAAATATAAGGTTTCAATGTATTTTTTTCTTTCTGACCCAGTAATCCGTGTTTGTTATTTGAGAGAACTGATTTTGAAATGACATTTCCATTTCGTATAAAGATAAAACTTTAGACTAAATTTGGGAATTTTAGTTAGTCAATTTCAAAAATTAATTCTAATTAGAAGATACATCAATTTATTGTTTCTATCTTTTCTATTCTCTTTTTTACTTGATTAGATCATATATTTTAACTATAATTGCAAGTACCATATATATTGGGTTAATGAGTAAAATTGCTTACACATTAATTAAAAAAGAGAAACAACACTTATCTAGTATCTTAGCATAGCTATTATAGTCACTTTTAGACATGTAAGAATTAATAATATAGTATTAAATCATTAGTGATATCCACAAAATAGAATTGACCATAAAGTATAAATTAGTAAGCTTAGATTTAAATGGCTTAGTATATATTGTAATTGTTAATAGTAACAATTGCAATATTATATAAGCAATAGTCACAATTTACCAGCTAAAGTTAAATTAAATGAATAGAGTTGGAGTTAAAAGAGATTCAAAAAACAAATTTATCAAACTAAAGTTTCTAGCCAATCTTATCTCATATATAGCGTCATTTAAAATCTTTTCTTTTGTAATTTCATAAAAATTTAGATTCTATTAAAGAGGTTTTTACAGGTTAAGATATTTAAACTACCAATAAAATATTGCGACTACCAAAATAATCAGAAAAATTATAAAGGGGATCTTAAAATATAAACCTATAATATTAGATTTGTTAATAAATTCTTTTATTTAAACATTAATTCCTATGATAAATATAGACATCGCAAGCTATAAATAAGATATTGTCAACCCAGAGAATATACTATTGTATATAGTTTTTGAAATAGATTAAATCTTCTAGTTGCTAATTTTTTCAGTTAAAATATAAAATATCACTAAAAGGGAGAAACAAATCAAAAAAATAGAAATAGCTGAACCACTGTTAAATACTATATTGTAAGAAAGACTAATATTCTCAAATTTGATATCATAGTAATAGATGCTATCTTTCGGAATAAAATAATTCAAGAAATTAAGGAACTTGAAAGACTGGGTAGGAATTTGATCTAGATTATTTTTATTAATATTTTTAATCATTTTAAACATTTTAATTGATAAATTAATTAATTACCTTTTTATGCATTTAAAGGTTAAAATACTGGATTGGGTAGATTACAATCAACTATTGTCAAGTACGAGAGTTTTTAGCAAGACAATCCAGCTGTTACAATGCTAAAACTAGAAGATGAAAAAACATTTGAAACTGAATTCAGCGCTACTGTGCTAATTGTAGTTGCTTATGAGGATGTTGAAACTTATTAAGCAACCTCTTTTACTTTATCCTCAGTAAATATTTCTGAATCATATTTTTTGAATTGTTAAACGCAATTTTTGTTTGAATAGACGTAGCCTTCAAGGCAAACATAACATTCTGAGTCTTATTAAGAAGAATTAGAAGGACAATTACTTTAACAAGTAGGAAACGTAGATGATTAGTTTATTACTTTATAATAAGTGTTGGAACACTGCAAGCAAACTTTTTACTTATAATCGCACGTCTAACAATTTTCGGTGCAGTATGTTGGAGGTTTGTTAGTACAAATATTTGAAGAATCGCATTAGACATAATCTGGTGTAGAATTTAAGCAGCTGTTTTAATAAAGATATATTTTTGTTGAAGATTAATCGCATTTCTAACATATTTAAGCATCATCTGAGCACTAATTACATGAATCGACTGAACATTTAGTACATATTTTTGTACTTTTATCACAAAAAGCACCTATTGGCTATACGTTCAAGCATTAATCATTAAGTAAGAATTTGCTGACACATTATGTACAGGTGTTCAAATCACTTTTACAATACAAACAATCAGCATTTAAACAGTCTTAGCAAATTTGGTTCTAATCGCAGTAAACATTAGTAGGTTTAATATCATCGCATATATAATCAAATTAGAAGGAAAGTTTCAATATAAACAAAATAATTATTAATGCATTTAAATAGATTATCATCTTTTGATTGATTTTCTACTTAATTATTTTTTCGCTTGATAATTAATATCAATAATTAATTATTTAAAAAGCTAGATACTAATGCACAATTAAACTAAATTAAATATATATTAATTTTTTTAGACGATTAGACAAGTGAGCATAGAAAAATAGAAAAATCTCAATAACTTTAGGTGTTAAAATAATCTTCATATATTTTTAAAGACATTTTAATATATTTTGTTATTAAATTAAAAAGCTAAATATTCTTTTATTAATTTTTTTTCATTTATACATTAATTCTTTCATGGCATTTATTTATTATTTTAAACATTAAATTAATTTACACTTTACATATTTTGGTAATTAAAAAGATATTTATTGTTGGATAATTTTTTCAAGTACAAAATTAAAAGAAAATCTAAAAGTAATAAAAAAAATTGTTTTGAAATTGGCTTAGGACCTATAAATTTTTTTATGATTTAATTAAAAAAATTATATTTATTTGACAAAAATCTATATTATCTGAATCTAAGTTAATATCTGTTTAGAACATTTAATAAAATATCATACTATAAAAATTGGTTTATAAAAGACTTATCCATTCATATTTGAAAGGAATTTCAAAATTTAGATTTAAATTATTTGATAAAAAAAAATAAATATTTTAAATTTAATACAAATAAAGTTTTTGTAAATATATTGGAAATTTAAAATAATGAAGAAAATTATAATACCTAAAAATTAATAATATTTATTAAGTAAGAGAATATTTATTATTTAAAATGAATGAAAATTTTATTAAAAACCATTTCAGCATCAAATATTCAATTCAATAAATTACATAACATAGATCTCCAAAAATTCAGCAAAAATATCTAAGTAATGATTAATATAAAAATTCATATATTCGAAACCACCACACTTATTTAAACATTTAGAATTTTTTATTTTGTTTAATATTATTAGGCCATTTCAAAATTGACAGTGTCTAATTTAAATCATTATACTTGCAGTGTGCTTTTATCTCTATTTTTAATAAAATTAGAATTACCATTTAAATATATTTTAAAATCATGAATGTTCAGAAAATTTACAAATAGTATTGAGTAATTTTTTTAAATAAATAATAAATATCATTAATAATATTTAAAAGATTGCTCCCGTCTTATAAAAAATAGAAGAATTCCTTTTAAATTTTTAAAATAAAGCACAATTAATTAAATTAATAAAATTGAGATTAATTATTAACAAAAATAATAAGTAAAAAAGTAACATATTTTACAAATATTAAGAAAAAAATCAAACATAATGTAAGAGTAGAAATAGTTATAATTTAATATGGCTGATGTATATTATTAACTTATTTGATTATAGATTAACTTTTTTTGAAACAAAAGTTTTTAAGCTCTGAATAATACTGTAGAACTCTATCAAAGCTTTGTCTTAGCTTTGAGTATAATTAGTTTATTACATTAAAAAAAGCTTTTAATTTATTAAGTTATTTTAAATAATTAATTTATTTATCTTTAAAAAAAATGAATTTTTTTAAAAAACGAATATCTATTTTTTTTGGTATTTTAATATATTTTAAGAGATTATTATTTATTATTTAAAGAAAATAAAATATTAGAAACAATGGCTTTTTACTTATAAATTCTAGCTTAGCTAAATGTACAAATCTTCAAGCACTAAATCTTAATCTTTTGTAATAAAAATACATTTTTTTATAATTAAATATTGCAAAAATTATTTTATAGTTTCTGAAATCTAATTTTTTATATTTATGAGTGAAAAATGAAAGGATTTTATAAATTGATTAATGTTTAAAATTTTTAAAGCTAGAATAATCTAGGAGAAAATTCAGCTTATAATTTGGCTTTAACATTAGAAAATTATACTTTTTTAGAAACTTTGGAATTAGACCTTGGGTAACAAATAGATATTTTATTTATTTTTATTAAAAATTTATGAATTTACTAAATTCAATTAATAAAAATAAATTAATATAAAAATATTAAAGTTAAAACAGTATTGGATCAAAAGGTTTATAATATCTTGCTTAAGCATTATCAAAATTAACTAATCTATAGATATTGAATATGAATCTAAGGTATAAATTATTTATTAATTTTTTCTAAGAAATATGTTAGTAATTAGCTGATAAACTTGAATTACCTCATTCATTTGTATAATACCAAAAACTGTAAGTAACATACTGCAATTTATTATTCACAATAAAACTTTAGTATATGACTGAAAATGGTTATTTTTAATTAATCTATTTAGAATAATAATGATAAATTATATGAATTTACTGAATTTGCATTTTTTAAACTTTGGATATTTTAATAAAAATTACTAGTAATCCTCTAAGTTAAGGTCAGAAAGAAATAATTTTTACCAAATTTCTGAAATAAAAACTTTTCCTGTAATTTTAGTCTCATTTCAAAAAAGTATTTATTATTTTTGAAATCTTACATTAGATTTTACCTTAAATTAATTAGACTTTAATTTAGAGGAGTTACTTTTTTATTTTTTTTCTTATAATGTTTTATGTCAAATTTTTTTTATTTTTAAAAGTTAGACTTATCTTGGAGCAACGAGTTTATCATAATTTATTTAAGCTTTAAAAAATTGCTAAAAGGTCTAGAAAATTGCGATAAATTTTGAGTAAATTACTGAATAAAATAATATTGACATTAATTTTTAAAAAATATCTTATCTTTATAAAAATATTCCTTCCTAAAATATCCAGTTAAAATAATATTAAGCCTTAAGGATTCTAAGATTTATTTTCAATTATACCAGATTCTATTAATCCAACAGATCTTACATTTTCTTTTTGGTAAAAGATATTTATTTTAATTTTATTTTATCAAAAATTTTGACAAATAAATTAAAATCTTTATTTCTTTTTTAAATTATTTTATTTGAGAATAATCAAAATATTCTTTCTATTAAAAAATATTAAATAGTTAAAACAATATTAATTCTGCTGAGGTTTAAAAATTAATCTAGGCTTTATCTTAAATATCTAATTTACAAAACTTATATCTAAATTTGAGGTAAACAAACAATTTTTCTTTGCTATTAAAAAATTTATTTTTTATTCAGTATTAATTAAATATAAAATCATTTTTAATATACAAAAAGCAAAAACAATATTATAGATTCTAATATATTAGATTTATTTTCTGATATATCAAAATTTCCTAGCCTTTAGTAGTTGAATTTAAACTTGAGGTAAAAAATATTTCTTTCTTTTTTGGATACATATTTAAGATAAACAATCAATCTATCATTTATTATTTTATAAAACTAAAATTTACTTGAAATATTTCATCTTAGTTTGGGGTAGATAAACAATTTTATTTGCTTTTTTCAAAAATTTGCTTTTATTTTCAATAAACAAAAAATAATAAACTAATTTTGAATATACAAAAAGCTATAACAAAATTAATGAGTTGCATGCACATAATTTATTTTCTAATTTATTAAAATGCCCTAAACTTTCATCTGTATAATTAAACTTGAGGTAAATATTATTTTTTTACTTTTTAGATTAATATCTATGCTTCATCAATAACCTAAGCAATTAACTTTTAAAAATATTACTAGTTTATATTGACTTAGTTATTTATGGCTTACTTAATTATATTTATTCATTTTCTTTTATGAAATAATCTTTTATAAATAAAAAATTTATTAATTAATCTAAGTATTTAAAATATAAAAGAGAAAATTAATTAAAGGAAATAATTACAATATAATTCTAATCAAATCTATCTTGCTTTAGTAATCTTTAGAAATTAGTACTTTATTTAAAGTAAAAATCTTATATTTTAGTTTATTTATTGATTTATGTGAATAAATTTATTTACATTTTATTTTTTTTTAAATTGATATTAATTAAATTTTTCTAAAATTTTTAAGTCGCAATTTAATAGATTTATAGAATGCAATAAATTTATTTGAATCTTTGTCGCATCTAAATAATCTCTCATATTTGAATTTAGATTTAAATTTAAGGTAAAATTCTTTTTTTAAATCTAAATATATTAAAATATACTTTTTTTGTAAAGTTTACACAATTAATTGGTTGAGTAGATATTGTTTTTTTATTTTCTAATTATAAAACTGTAAATTTTAAATAAAATTGTTAAATTTTTTAATTAAATTTACAGGTTTATGTTTTTTTTAATTATTTCTAGGTTATTTTTTTATCTAAGTAATTAAATTAATACTTTGTATTTATATAGTGACAATTGTTTTGAAAGCAAAATTGAACAAGAAATTAGCAATTACTTATCAAGACTGAAAAATCTCAAAGTTTTGCATTTATATATTTAAGATTGGCAATTTTATTACGATCAGTAACAGTAAAAATTATTATTAATTTTTTTAAGTTATCATGAATAAATATAATAAATATTTAATCTAATACTCTAAATTATAATAAATATCTCAATTTCAAACATAAAACTTCTTAGAATAGTTATTTAAAAATTATTAAAATTGAATATTCACTAATTTGAAACATTTAAATAAATAAAATTAATAAAATTAGGAGAGAATAGATTAAATTAAGACATTAAAAGATAAGATGTGCACTAATTAAAAAATAAAAGAGGTTAATTATGTTAAATAAAAGTGCTTGAAATTGACAAATAAATAATTCAAAAACTAACAATTTAAATTATGCAAATTTATTAAATATAAAAAGTGTTTGTTAACTTTATAAAAATGCCCTAATATATTGTTGTCTTAGTATAAATAGTTACCTCTCTATATATTTATTTAATTACTGTAATAAACTAAAAAAATGAATTTGATTAATTTGTAAATAAATAAATAATACTAATTAATATATTTATATTTTTCAGATCTACTTTGATCATTATTTTCATCAAAAATGAAAAAAAATAATGTTATATAACTCTCTACATATAATATTTAAAATATAGTAATTTTCTGTTTTATTTTTTTATATCATAAAGTCAAATTTTATTATTTTATTAAAAGTAATAATACAAAAAAGTCACTTTGTTTATGAATTAAATTAAAAAATAATCTATTTTATAAAATTTAATGCTAGTTTTTTAATAGAATTTTTAAATATTTTAAAATATAAAAAATTAAAATAAGTTTCATTCTAGTTTTTATATAGAAAGAAAATTTAATAAATAGAAAGTAGGATTGATTAGGTATTACTTGAAATACATACACATATATATAGATAATAAGAGATGAAGAAAAAAACATAGAAAACATATGAGATAATTATTTTTTAATGAAAGATAAAGAAAGATATTTTTATAAATTAATTAGAACATATAAATTGTGATAATTATGAAAATTATTTAATTTTTGAAAAATTTAAAAAGTGTATCTCCTTTGTAAATCTGATATATAGAAAAGTCTCAGATTTATTTAAATTTGCTTAATCGCATAACAATTATCAGAAATTTAATAAATAAAACAATCTAATCATTCATACAATTAGACTATTTTGTACTTAAAAAAATTGCATTTAAAAAATATGGAGAACCAATAGTAATAAACAGAATTGAAAGAGACTCAAGTATTGAAGGAAATTTAAGCAGATACTTAGTAAAAATCAGAAATTAAGACTGAAAAGTTAGAAGCTCAAAATTAGCAATTGTCTGAGTCTGAAAGTAAATCAGAAGATCATTCTGTTTTACTTAGCAAAAGTCACCAATATTTAAATAGAAGAGTTGAGTGCCAAAGTTTCTATGGAACAATTAAATACAGCGGACCTCTTTTACATGAAGGAAGACCTGCAAATAGCGAAAATTAACTATGGTTTGGAGTAGAATGGGATGATGAAACTAGAGGAAGACATAATGGAACTGTAAAAGGAACTTAATATTTTTAAACAAAAGATGATAAAAACTCAGGAACTCTAGTAAAATATGAAAAAGTTAGCATTGGTATTGATATTTTAGATGGTATATTAGCTAAATACTTTAAAGAAAATATTCCTTAAAACCTCAAATAGCAAATACAAGGTATATATATAGAATTTAAAATAAGCAATATAATTCTTTTTTTTTCTTTATGTATGTTATGATAAAATGGTTATTGATTAAAATATATTCAAATTAAACAGATTAAGTTGATAGAAAGTATAAAAAGCAGGTGCTAAAAACTGAAGTTGAGAACCTTCCGGACTCAGTATAATAAGAAATAAATTCTGAGAAGCTGAAAGAGGAGGAAGAGTAAAAGCGTGGTGAAGAATAAATTAAGAAAGTAATTTAAGTAGAAATGGATGAGGAAGCCTATTTTGAAACATTTAAGAAGCATAAAAAGATGGTACAATTTTACGGCTTTGATAAGATTTGGAATAGACTTAATAATATAACTGAGTTGACTGAGATGTCTTTGTAGGAAGTATGCATTTCTGATTTAGGTCATTCAAATTACTTGAGAAGATTGCTTCCAAATTTAAAAACACTCTCTTTGGAAAAGAATTTGCTTTTTGACTGGGATTAGGTTTTCTAAATAGGCTACGAATTAGAATAATTAGAGAGTCTTTCTATCACTAGTAACAAGCTCATGCCATTAGAGAGAAATGTTTCAGAAAGATATTCTAAAGATGTAGAGGAAAATACTCTTATGTGCTGGAGTAATTATACAAGGATTAAAGATGTTACTCCTATGGGAGTATTCCATTCACTCAAAACACTTATCGTAATTGATTGCAATTTAAATTGGACATAAGTAAGTCGTTTCTTGCCTGCTTTCCCAGCTCTAGAAGAGTTGTTTTTATGCAGAAATAATATGACAGATTTTGAAAATTTTACTTACAGAGATGAAGACTTAAAAAATTTAACTTTGCTTAATTTAGAAAACACAGAATTGGATAACATTGAGGGACTTAAAGTTCATTTAAATAAACTTTCTAAGCTCTAAAAACTCATTCTTAACAAGAACAAGTTAACTTAATTGGGTAATCTTGAAGTCTATGAAAGCATCACTCACATATCTTTAGAGTCTAACCTGATTGAAGATCCAATTATTTTTACCTAGCTATCTAAATTTCCCAACCTAACTTATTTAAATATTAAGCATAATCCTATTGGTGATAAGTGTGGAAAATCTTATGTCCGCCAAAGAGCTGTTGCAGAATGCCCAAATCTCAATATAATTAATGGTTCAAATCTAAAGAAATACGAAAGAAAGGACTGTGAAATTTTCTACTTGAGAAGAACTTTTGATGACTATTTTAACCTAACTGGATAAGTTTATTACAAGTATAATCTTTAGTAATTCCTTGAATGGGCTGCTAAGGAGCATCCAAACCACGGTAAACTATTACATAAGTATGGTAACCCTTACGAGTAATAGCCAGAAGAACCTAAAAATATTACAGAAGACTCAGCCCCTAAAAATGTCATGGTTTAGTTAAATCTTATAGCTGCAGCAGGACCTCAACTAGGAAAACCTAATAAAAGCAAAAAATTCCCTGATAACACATCCATTTTAAGCTTAAAAAATGTTTTAAGCAAGTTATACGGTATTCCAAACGACAAGCTAATTTTAAAATACAGAGTTAACTAGCATGATCCAAATGAAATCTTAGATGAAGATCATAAAACTTTAGGTTTCTATGGAATTAAAGATAATTCAACTCTAATAGTCGATTAATTAGATTGATAATCTAAAATGTAACTACTGAATTTTAATTTTTCAAAATAAAAAATGTATCCAAAGCTTTGTTTATCTATCTTTCTACTTAATAAATTAAACAAATATATATTTATTATATATGTTTTATATAATTTTATTATTAAAAATTAGTTTAATTTTATTTTTATTCAAAAATTAAGTAAAAAATTAATATTATTTTAAATAATTTCAAAAGTTTCCAAAATTTTTTACTTATTAATTATTAAGAAGAATTTAATTTTGATTTGTTAATAGAAATAAATATTAAAATTGAATCATTTTAGATAGCTCATGATGGAAAAATAAATACACCAAATTTTTATATTAATGAATAAAAATGAATATTATTATTTAATTATTTAACTTTTTTTTAATAAAAATTTAATTGCATTAAATGTTAAGCTATATTTAAAATCCAAAAAATTTCCCCCACCGGGACTTGAACCCGGGTCTGAAGGGTGAAAACCTTCTATCCTAACCTGCTAGACTATAGGGGATTATGAAATATTACTACAAATTTCAAATAAGAAAGATATTAATTGCTAAAAAATATAAAAATTATAAAAATAATTCCCCCACCGGGACTTGAACCCGGGTCTGAAGGGTGAAAACCTTCTATCCTAACCTGCTAGACTATAGGGGATTACATTGATTTAGCTTCACTAAAGAAAGAAGTATGATATTCTTTGATGTAATTTTTTAACTATTTATTCTTTTTTTGTATTTTGCTGTAATTGGTTTAAAACTAAAATTTAAATATTTTTTAAATTTGTTAATTTAACTTGAGTTTAGAAGAAAAATAGTTTATTAATATTAAAATTAGCTCAAAAATACTAAAAAGTATAAATTATTATCTAATGTAAGCTATCTTAATAATCAATTTAATTCTATTAATTATTAGATTATTTTTTGTAAAATTATTATTGTTAAAATTAAATAATTTGCTTTAATAAGCCACTAAATTATTTTTAATTAATTTTGATATATTTTAATTCAAAATCTTTTTAAATATTTATTAATTTTTCAGCAATTAGAAAACAATTTAAAATGACACATTTTTAAAAAATACCAGCTAAAAATGAAGTTTAATAACCATATTTGATTAGTTTTGATAAAATGAAACTTGAAAGAAAAAAAAATTTAGGTTTAATGTCTGATAAGAAAAAGATTTAAAAAAGCTAATTTTAGTACTCTAAGTCTATAATAAAAAATATTTATGTACACGGTGAGGTACACTGATTATTTACTATGATTTGAGTTGGAACAGATATAGACAATCAGTTGAAAAGAGTTTTTTTAAATATAAAAATAAAGATATGGTTGATAATAATGAAGGAGTTATACTTTATTTTAGTTATAGTCAATACATTTATTCATTCATCCATAAAGACAATTTATTATCTATATTATTGAAATCTTTTTCATCCTATTTGCTAATATGTATTTTTTTGTATAGATTATTCTCAGCAATAAATAAAATTGCATATTGTGTAAATAAAAGTTCATATCACTTTGAAGAAAACTAAGGAGTTTTGTTATATATTTTTTATAAAAACAATCAATTTTAATTAAAAAATTAGCACAAGTTCTAATAAAAAACCTTTTTAAATAAATATAAATACTAACTAGATAAAATGGGTAACTAAATCATGGGCAATTTTAGAAAAGCCCGTTATAAAGGATTTACAGAAGATCAAATAAACTATTTAAAGTAAAATTTTAAATAATATGTTTAGCATAATTTAACATAATTCTCAATACATACATTTTAAGTTGAAAATTTTATGACTCATGAGTGAATTAATTTATTACTAATAATTATTAGAGATAAATTTAGTTTGATGTGCGATGACAAAGGGTTTTTAGATGTAAATAAGCTCAAAAATGTTTATAAATGTGATTTTGAATAAGCTAAGAGGGTAACCAATTCAATTATTTTTCAGTTATGACGAACTTCAATTTTATAATATAAATTATAGGTTTTTGAATTTTTAGATATGGAGGGCAGTGGAACTGTAGATTTTTATAAATTCACATGCGGCTCTGCTATTTTGTGTCAAGCTCCTTTAAAGGAAACCGCTTCACTATTGTATGATATTTTTAACATCCGTAAAAAAGATAATATCGCAGCTGATGAATTGAAGTTATTTGTGCGTACTTATATGCAATACTCAGCGTTTTTGGATGATTAGTCTATTTAGGAAGAAGATATAGATAATAAAACAAAAGCATTAATGAAAAAATGGGATTTAGACAGAGATGGTTAACTCAGTATAGATGAATGGGAAGTTATGCTTTAAAGAGATCCTGATCTTAAGTTTTATATGTTTAGAATGGGTTTTATTACTCGTGCAGAAATGGGTTATGAAGAAGACCAATATGAAGATTGTGATAGCGATCTAGAAATAGAACTAGATAGAAAAAACATGGATAGAGATGAAAGAATAGAAAAGATTAAAAGTGGTATTGAGCATAATGAAAAAGCAGACGGAGAAGATGCAGATTAGTTTGAAAGTGAAGTAAAAGAAAAAGGTAAATAAATAAATAAACAAATAAATAGCTACTTAATTTATAATATAATTAACAAAATTTTTATAGATGAGCGATAAAATTTAAATTAATTTAATTGAATTAAATTTATAATTAATTATTAAAAACGTATTATTTAATACTAACATAATTTATTTCAAAAACATTTTTTAAAGAATAAATATTAAATTTAAATTATTTTTTTTTTAACACATTATTAAATAATTATTTTTAAATTTTAAGGTGATTAATTCCGTGCAAATGATAGCTGGAAAATTTGTAAGAATTTCCCTCCAAGCACTTATTAATAAAAAAAGAGTGATTCTGAAGCTCCTAAAGCTACATTAGATTTAGATTATATTCATGGCTATAGATGCCACGATGCAAGAAATAATTTGAAATTTGGAGTTGGTGATTCAATTATTTATCATACAGCTGCAGTTGGCATTAAATTAGATCCTAAATCAAATAAATAGCAATTCAATTTTGAACACAATGATGATATTACTTGCTTAGACATTTCTTAAAATGGTGAGCGCGTTGTGACAGGTTAAGTAGGAGCCAAACCACTATTATGTGTTTGGAATACTACTGACATGTCCACTCTCATAGTTTTTTCTGGAGATCTTTTAAAAGGTATTGGTAACTGTTGTATTTCTCCTGACGGACGTATAGTTGCTGCTAATGCCTTGGATGATTATCATACAGTTTGTGTATATGATGTTGATGCAGCTATTGAAGCTAAGAAGAATATTAACTCAAAAACTACTGGTTTAGTTTCAAGCGGAAGATGCACAAGAGCTGAAATTTTACATTTGAAATTCCATCCTACAGAAAAGCTTATTATAGCTGCATGCATGAAAGAAATTTAATTTATCACTTATGGTGGTAAAGAAATTAAGTGTTAAAAAGGTATATGGGGTAAGTAATCACCTTAAGCAGTTATGGCAGTAACATTCATTAATAATGACTGCATAACTGGTATGTTTAATGGTAATATCTTTACTTGGTAAGGCTAAAGTTTAGGAAATGTCATTAAAGCACATAATGGACCATGCACATCTATTTCTAATCGCAAGAAAGGAAATGGATTCATCACTGGTGGTAAAAATGGAGATATTATGATTTGGAATGAAAGTTACAAATGTATTGGCACTCTTAACATTTAAGACTGCTTTACTGTAAAGCTTCCCTAAATTAAAGTCATATCTCTTTGCGAAAATAGTTAAGGAGATCTTTTAGTAGGTCTTCGTGGTAGTGAAGTTATTTTGATTAGTAAAGGAGATAAAACAAAAGCTGCAATCCTTAATCAAGGTAAGCTATTTATGAAATTAATAGTTTGTTAAATGATATTTTTAAATTATTTATATGTAGGACATTATGATTAAGAACTTTGGGGTTTAGCCGTTCACCCTGACTCTAAGAGTTATTTCACATCAGGTGAAGATAAACTACTTTGTAAATTTGATGTCAGCAGTAGAAAAATCATATCTGTAAATTATATTTTTATAAATTAATTGCTAAAAAAATTATTTACCTAAATAGAAAACAATATTGTAATATGCATCCAAGACTTTAGCTATTTCTCCAGATGGTAAATACTTAGCTGTTGGTATGAAGAATGGCCTTGTTTAAATTCTAGACCCAAAAAGTTTATCTGAAATAACATAAATTAAGGAATTTATCAATCCCGATAAAGATTTGGTTAGCTATATGAAATTCTCACCAGACAGTAAACAACTTTTAATCGCTTACAGTCCTCCTATTTCTAATGTTCTTGGATTTGATGTTCCTTCTTTCAAAAAGAAATATGTAATGAAAGGTTCTCCATCCAGAATTTCATCAATTGATTTCTCAACTGATGGTACTGCCATTTAACTTAACAATACTTCCTATGAAATTCTACATTTTTCTACCTCTAATGGAGTATAGGAAAAATCAGGTATGACAAAATATAGAGACGAAAAGTGGGCAACTTGGAACTTGACACTTGGATGGCCAACCTAAGGTATTTGGCCTCCTTGCACAAGTGGTGATGATATTAACAGTGTAGATAGAACTCCTACTGGAGATAGTAATTAATCAACAAAGACATAATATTTTTATTTATAAATTATCATAATATTATTTTAGTCCTTGCAACTGCTGATGATTTTAGTAAGATCAAGCTTTTTAAATTCCCTTGTCCTATTGAAAAAAGCTCATTTACCAAATATAATGGTCATAGCTCTCATGTCACAAATGTTAAATTTACTTAGGATGAAAAGATGTTAATTTCTACAGGTGGTGAAGAAAAATCTGTTTTCTAATGGAAATTCCAAAGAGAGCAATAGCAAAATTAGCAATAAGAAGAAGAAGAAGAACCTCAAGAAGAAGATGATGGACTTTTTGGTGAAGCAGAAGTTGAAAAGGGTGATTAAGCTCTTGCAGTCAAGGCGTTCTTGGGTGAAGTTAAAAATAGTACTCCTTCAAATTATCAACCCAATCCTAAAAAATATAATGTAAAACCTGATGGAGATATTTCTCTTGATACAGTACATGGATACAGACATTTTTACATCAAGGACGAATGCAGAGATATGGTCAAATATTCTAGTGACTATAAAAGCATTGTATACCCTGCTGCAGCAGTTGGTGTTAAATAAGAGAAAAAATTAGGTGGATTATAAAAATTCTTTATCAAGCATGTTGAAGATATCGTGTCATTTTCAATACATCCTACTCGTACTGTAGCTGCTACAGGTCAAATGGCAGCAAAAGGTGCAGCAGCTAAGTGTCTTGATTTATTTGTTTGGGATGTTAACACTATGGTAATTTCAGCATTTTTAAATTTAAAATTCAATTTAAATAAAAAAAAATAGGAAATTAAGGCTCACTTCAATGAATTCCATAGAAGAGCAATTGTTTTGACATCTTTCAGTCCAAATGGTTAACTATTGCTGTCTGTTGGTCAAGATGATGATAACTCTCTTGCTATCCATGAATGGTAGGCTAAGAGATTAGTTACTACAAGTCCTGTTGATAAAGCTAAAATCACAGCTGTAATTTGGAAAAGTGATACAGAATTCGTTACTACTGGCTTTAAAGTAGTAAAGTTTTGGACATTAAATGGAAGAAACGTAAAGGGAACAAATGGAAGTGTAGGTGGAGCTAAATTTGTTTCATAGTTTTGTGGTGTTTATGTTGGTAATAAATTTGTTTTTAGTTTTAAAGTAAAATGTAATTATTCTTTTTGTTAAATTATTAGGTTAAACTTTATTCACGGGCTCTGGCGAGGGTTAAATATTTTCTTGGAATGGCTCAGCTGGTGCTGAAGTTAAAGGTGCTAAGCATGACAAAAAAGTACAAAGTATTATTTATGATCAAACATCAAAATGTGTTTTCTCTGGAGCTATGGATGGAAAAATTCTTAAGTGGTAGGTAGCAAGTGGAACATTAAAGTCTGCAGGAGTTTATTATGATTTAAATACTTTAGATTCACCAACCAAATTTTAGTATTAATGCGGTGTAACTTCTATTGATACAGCACCTGATGGTAATATGCTTGTAGCAACTAGTGGAGGAGAAGTATATGAAATTTCTGGAAAGAACTGCAACTTACTCTTGTAGAGCCACTATGAAAATGAATTGTGGGGTCTAGCAGTTTCACCTACTAATCCTAATTTGTATATCACTAGTGGAGGTAATTAATTAATTTTAAATATTTATTTTAATTAAGATTTGATCTTTAAAATCTATTAATAAATAAATAGGAGATAAAACAATAAGACTTTGGGATATTAAAAAAAGAAAAATGATAACTTCCACCAAGCCCATGAAAAATGATGTAAAAGGTATTCACTGGGGAGTTTAAAATGGTAAAGAATTTGTTGTTGCTGGAGATGATTTAGGTTTTGTCTATTTGCTGAATCCTTAAACTTTAGAAGTTTTAGCAACTCATAATTCAAGCTTTACAAAATAGAAAGCTAGATAGTCTACTTACTGGATTGAAGATATTAAAATATCTCCTGATGGTACTTAAGTAGCTTTCGGTGCTCACGGTGGTGCTTCTAAGCTTGAAATAGTAAAAGTAGAAGGAGGATAGAAGTTTGGATCATCATTTGAAATTAATTGTGGTTTGACATCTGCACTTCTTCATGTTGACTGGTCAGTTGATTCAACAGTTTGTGTTGTCAATTCATAAGCTTATGAGCTTAAGTTTGTCTCTATTCCTGCCAAGAAGAATATGGCTTCATCTGCAGCTAAAGATATAGAATTCGCTTCATGGACTTGTAAAATAGGTTTCCCTGTATAAGGTGTTTTCTAAGGCGTTGACTATACAGATGTTAATGCAGTTTGCAGATCATCTAGCGGATTGGTAATTAATTTTTTAGTTTTTGATTTATCTATAAAATTACTAATTGCAAATTTAGTATTTGGCTTCAGGAAATGATGATAGTTAGGTTAAGCTTTTCAAGTATCCAGTAGTTGTTGAAAAGTAAGTACACAAGGGATACTACGGTCATAGTTCTCATGTTACAAGAGTCCGTTTTACTATTGATGATTCATATCTAGTGTCAACAGGTGGTAATGATAAATGTGTCATGGTATGGAAAACAACTTTTGGAAGTGGTGGAAAGTAAGACTTCCATCCAATGTCTGCAATTGAAGAGAGTAATAACAACAATGATGATATTGATGTTCCTGTTTAAAAGAAAAAACCAAAGGGTGCTGAAAAGTATGCAGATTAAGAAGAGGATGAAAATTAATAAGAAGAACATAGCAATGAAATGTTTGGATAAGAAGATTTAGATAAAGGTGATGAATTCATGGCAGTAAAACGTAAACCAAAATTTAAATTTGCAAATTAAAGATATATTTATTTAACAAATTAAATCATTTCAATAGTATTTAAATATTATTAACATATTAAAAGCTTGGTTGGGTGCTATCAAAGAACCTTCTTACAAATACTTCAAGGACAAAAACTAATTTGAAGAACCTCCTGTTACAATTAATCCTTATTATGTTTTTGGTATTCGTACTAAGGACTAAAGAGGAAATTTGAGATATACATCATCTGGTAAAATTGTTTACAATGCTGCTGCTCTCGGTATAGTCTTGGATGTCGAAAATAATACTCAAACATTCTTTAACAAGCATACAGATGATATTATTTCTCTAGATCTTCATCCAGATGGCAACCTCGTTGCTACTGGTGAAATAGGGCCTAAGCCATACATTTACATATGGGATTCTGAAACTAAGGAAGTTAAAAATTCTTGGAAGGGTGCTATCCTAAAGGGTATTGCATGTCTTGCATTCTCTCCTTCTGGTAATAAATTAGTTGCAGCTGCTATTAATGATGATCATCAAATTGGTGTGTTTGATCTCAAATCAAATGCAGTCATGGCTTTTAAGGTATACACATTAATAAATTTATAATTAAGAAAAATCAATTATTTTAATATAGGGTGGTCCTGAAGTCATAGTCGATTGCGATTGGGTTAATGAAGATAACTTTGTTACTGTAGGTGTTAAACATTTTAAGCTTTGGGCACCTGCTGGCAAAGCATACAAAGAGACTAAAGGTGATAAAACAAACTTTGTATTCTCAGGATTAGCATTTATTAACAACTAAACCCTTGTAGGAACTTCTACAGGTGACTTATAGGTTTGGTAAGGAAACAGTTTTACTCGTAACTCACAAGACAAAAAGTTACATGAAAAGGGTATTGAAACTATCAGAGTCGATCAAAATTAGTAAATGATTAGAATTTTATTAAATTAAAAAATAAAAAATAAATTTATTTGAATAAACCTTTATCTTCAAAGATTTTTTCAAATTTGAATATTTTCTCTACATAAGCTTCAATGGTTTAAACACATTAAAATTAATATATGTTTTTTATTTGTAAAGTGTCTTCACTGGAGGTAAAGATTGCAAAGTAAACATTTTAGGAAAAGACCTAAAAGTTATCACTTCAATCAACGTGGCAGAACTATTTCCAGAAACTCTAAGTGGTGAAGTTAGAAGTATTTGTCCTAGTTAAGATTTGAAGAGAGTATTAGTTGCTACACTTGCTTGTGAAATTATTGAATTCGAAGCAAGCCAAGTACCTTATACTTCTAATACTAAATTTTCTTTTAGAAACTGCTATATGAAAGGCCATTTCTCTCCTAACTTAAAGGTAAAAATAAATAAATTAATAAAATTAAAAATATATCTTTAATTGATTATCAATATTTTTTAATAGTGGACTAATGAAGTTTGGGGTTTATCAGTGTTCCCTGACACTGATACATTTGCAACTTGCTCTGATGATGGTACATTAAGAGTTTGGTCTCTTCCTGAAAGAAAGCAAATTGCTTTAATTAAGACTAACTTAAATAAAGGTAAGGTTTATGATAATAAATAATATGAATTAAATAAATTTTATTTTTTATTATAGAAAACTCTGAAACCCCTAGAGACCCAGCAACTGGTGATTTCGCAGATTCTGTTAAAGGAAGAGCCCTTGCCGTTTCACCTGAAGGTAATACAATTGTAGCAGGTTTTAAAGAAGGAACACTAAAAGAATTCACTGTTAGTGGAGAAGGATCAGAAATGAAATTAGAATAAACAAAAGTTATCAAGCATGCTTAAAGATGGATATCCGATATAAAATTCTCACCAGATGGTACAACTTTAGTAGCAGGAGCTCATGATTAAACTATATATGCTTACAATTTACCAGATTGGAAACCCCGTTGCAAACCCATGAAAAAGCACTCTTCATACATCACCCATATAGATTTCTCAAGATGCGGTAACTATCTCCATAGTACATGTGGAGCTTATGAGCTTTTATTCTGGGAAGCAAACACTGGCAAATAGCTAACATCCGGTGCTAGCGCTCTTAAAGACGAATTATGGGCTACATGGAATGTCACTCTTGGATGGCCAGTAATCTAAATAAACTTTATATCATAAATTTATATTTATTAATTAAGAAATATTCATTAAAGATTAACATTTGATTTTAAAAAAAGGTTCAAGGTATATGGCCTGAGTGTGCAGATGGTACTGACATAAATGCAGTAGACAGATCAAACTTTACCATAGCTAAGAATAAAGACATTGAAAAATCTTATCATTTATTAGCAACAGGAGATGATTTCTCTCATGTAAGAATTCTTAGATTCCCATCACTAAAAAAGAGCTCCAAGGGTGTCATAGGATATGGCCACTCTTCACATGTCACAAACGTAAAGTGGACCAAAGATGATTAATACATATACTCAACTGGTGGTGAAGATTAATGTGTCATAATTTGGAAAGTTGATAAAAAATGAAAATATTTAGATATCTAAATTTAAGAATTAGTAATAAAGAATATATAAATTGAAATATTTTAAAAAGAAAATACTTATTATACTATTTTTACTATATGTACTTATGTGATTTGTTGGTTTAATTATTATCTGGCTTATTAAAATCTTATCTAAAAAACATTAATTTTTTCTTATTAATTTTTTTTAATTTATTTTAAATAAAAACTTAATGAAAAATAAAATAAAAAATAATAAAAATTAAATAATAAATTAAATCGCTTTAATTTACATATTATAGTTTATTTATTGATGCAATATTATGTCAGAAAATCAAAAAGAATATTTAATGTAAAACTCTGAGAATAATTTGTAATTTTAAACCCATTTTTTCTGTTAATTCATAAAACCAACTGATACTTGCGAAGTTAAAAACAGATTTTTATTTTCAATATTTCTTAAAAGAAATTTGATCGTTTTAAAATTAGAGATTGTGGAGGTAGAGGTGAGGGTTTTATTTAAAAATATTATTAATTAAAAACTATTGGCTTAACTCCTCTTTTTAAATTTTTATTAGAAAGGAGATATATTTTTTAAGAATAGAGATATTTAAATAGATATGTATTTATTCAATAAGAAGAATCTATAACAGATAATTTTTCTTACTAATTTATAAATTAAAAATAGAAATTGTAAATCTGTCTATTAATAATAATAAAAATTATAAATAAAATAGACTTTCGCTAAATATTAATCTACATATTTTTATTTCTTACATAACCAGAAAAAAATTGTAAATTTAAAATTGCTACTTTGAGCGATATTCTATGAGTTGTTTTATTGAATATAGTAATAAATAAAGAAATATACAGTCAGAAGAATTATTGATAAACATTTCTCAGATTAAAGCAGATGCAAGAATTATATAATAAAAGCCCGATAAAAGAAAATTCAATTAACAATTAATTAAAGCTAATTAATTACTTGATTGTTTGACTTTTTTTTATTAATTAAAAATAGAATGTGATCCAATAAGTGGATATCTACATATATTAAAAGCTATTATCTTCTAATTATAAACATATCTTAAAATATTAAAACAAAATTTATATTAATTTTCTAAATTAGCATTAATTTTTATAGTTCAAATCTCCTTAAAATGCAAAAGCAATCATCTTCAAGCAGCAACGCAAATGGCAATGCTACAGAAAAGAAATCTTCTAACAATAACAAGAAATTACAATAAATTGACAAGTAGTTTTATAGCGAGTTTTTGAGTTTTCAGTATGATAAAGAAGACGATGAAGAATATACCTTATCCTATCGTCCGAAGATAAAATCCAAAAGATTTCAAAAGTAAATAATAAATAAATAAAGCCAGAATAAAGTTAATATCAACACTTGCTTTTTAAATAATATTAGGTAAGAAAGGGAATAAAGAGAAGGATTATATATACGTGCCAAATTTAGATTCATTACTAGCTAGGATCAGGTTAGTGATACTTCAAGTAAGAAAGCATTTAATTATTTATTTTTCATTACTTGAGAAACGTTTGGCTAGAAATTGAAGCAAGCACCTTTCTCAAATAAAATCTTATTTAAATTTCATATAAAATTTTAAAATTATAAGTTTACTCTCCTTTGAAGCAACTAAGTTGGGAGAAGATTATTTAGGTAAATAGTTAATCTCTATAACACATTTTATAATAATAAAAATTAAAATTTTAAATAGGTCATATTTCCAACTCAAAAAGGTGAAATAACTTGCCCAATTTGCATGAATGATTAGCATTAAATCATAGCTCCTTAGATTACTCCATGTGGTCACATTTATTGCTATTATTGCTACTTAAGGCATGATGATATATGTAAATTGATACAAAAATTTCATTTTAATTATTAGGTTTAGAATAAGCGTCATAATTACTACTATAGTTGTTATGATGAGATAAAAAATAGAAAAATAATATAAAAAAAGCTTATAGTTAAAATGTTTTCATAAAATTAAAATAAAAAGCCGATACTAAGAATTATTGTCCCTTGTGTGGTGAATTTGCTCCGAATTGTGATTTAAAGAGCGCCAAAATTGTTGAATATGAAACTTGTAAGGATCAAATAAGCTTTTAGCTTCTAATGAGATAAGAAAATGAGTAGATAGTATACAGAGCAGATACACTCAGTGAAGATCCATAATTCTCTAAAATAATGATAGCAAAACCATAATATATTGTAAATGACATTTTGAAGAAGGAAAGAGATGAATTAAATAATTTCTTGCTTGAATGTATTTCATCATAAGAAACTTGGAACATTCCTTACATTGAATAGGTAGGAATATAAAAAAAATTGTCTTAATTATATCAAATCAGAAATTATCAATTAATATTTAATCATTTAATTAATTATTTTTTTTAATAAATAGGCACTTAAAATCAATTAACAAAAATCAGAAAAATATGAAAAGCTAATTCTTCAAGAGGAATAACAACGTGTTTACGATTAGGTAAAATTAAAGAAGAAATCCTCGAAGCAACAATCCAATGAAAGTTCTGGTCAATAATAATAATCTTCTGATGAGACTAATTTCTTTTTTAAATAGTTAACACAATAGCAAATAAAAAAATCTTAAATTCACTACTTCTACTAAGAAAAGAATGGGCAATTAATTTTTCTAAACCCAATAAATAACAAGTATCTATTTGAAGAATTTAATAAAGAAAATAAACTTCCTTTGCATGAAATCACAACAAAATTAATTTCATTATAAAATTCTTGTGCTGATTAAAACCTCTTGAAAAGATATCCGTAATAATATTTTTTAAAATGAAATTTAATATAATTCAATTAAAAAATAGATATCTTAAGCACTTGCCTCCTTATTCTGATATTCTCTTAGCTGAGGTAGATATGAATGGACTTATTAACCCTGAAAATGTTAAAAAGAATGACGCTGAGCTCGCTGCTATTCATCAAAAAGTAAAAGAAAAAGAAGAAAGAGAGTTGAAAAAAATGTAAAAGAATCGTAAAATGTCTGACAATCCCTATGGATAATTTTATGATAGAGAATAATACCTATAATATGGTTTAATCACTTTCCCACCTTAGAAAATGCCAACGTAATTAATTTCTTTAATTTAAAATAATAAATACTAAAAATATTATCTTAAGATTCAAAATATATAAATATAGCTTAATATTTAATAAAGTTTTAAATGAAAATTTTGTAAAATCACTAAAAAATTTTTAATAAATTTTTCAATCCTAAATATTTTTTCAAAAAAATAAATTATAGTTTTTTCATAAACATCTCAACCTATATGTTTGTTTTTTTTTCTTAATTATAAATTTAAATTTTATAAATATAGAGAAGAAAAACACTATCCAACATTGCAATAATCATAAAGTTTACCCTAATAAATTTAAGTAGATGAAGAATAGAAGTAATAAATTGAAAAAAGTAGAAAGAAAGAGGATTTTGAAGATGGAGAAGATGATTATGTAATAATGTCCAAAAACGGACAGCTGCCAACTAACTATGTTGATAAATAAAGCAGATAAAAAATAAAATAAATGCAAAAGTAAATTTCAACTTTAGAAATTTTATTTTATAAAATATTTAATTATTAATTAATTAATTAATTAATTAATATAATTTTAGTGAAACCTATTTTCCTTCTCTTGGAGGCTTGTAAAGTATTCCAGAAAAAACATAATAAAGTAAAAAGAAAAGTAGTTCAGAAATTCATGTAGATAATAATAAAGTTAATAGTGAATTAGTTAATTAATAAACATAAAATCAAGAATAAATAAATGAAATTAACAACTAAGAAATTAATATATAGCTTTAAAAATAAAATGAGCTAAAGTAAGTAATTGTAGATGAGAAAAATAATGTAATAATTGATGGAGATTAAATTTACGATTAGTGGAATCAAGAATAAATATTACAAAATGCTAAATAAAAATCTACAAATAATCAGGATACTACAGCTGAAGGTAATAAGAAGCATGGAAACAAAAATAAAAAGTAAAATAAAAAAGTTGTCATTGATGGAAATTTTTTCTTTTGAGGAAACATGTTCAATCTAAAAAGGAGCTAATTCTCTCATATACACCAATATTTATACAAATACTAATCAACCTACCTTAAATTATTTAAGTTTACAAATTTCAATTTTAATGAAATATTTATCAACAACAAAATCAATAAATAAATTTTATTGTGTCATTCATTTTATAAAAGATATTGCAATTTAGGATTTAAGCATTCAAAGAATTTATTTAAATAGTAAAAGAAATACTGTATTGAGAAACTCATTTTAGTTATATTCAATAAATACAAGCATTTTCAAAAACTTATGAACTATATAAATAAATTAATCATAAACCTAAATTT
The DNA here is from genome assembly GCF_000189635.1 of Tetrahymena thermophila SB210. Taxonomy (NCBI): domain Eukaryota; phylum Ciliophora; class Oligohymenophorea; order Hymenostomatida; family Tetrahymenidae; genus Tetrahymena; species Tetrahymena thermophila. The sequence continues at coordinate 3,285 of NW_002476522.1, read as the reverse complement.
GTAAATGTGACAGATAGTCAGACAAACAAAAAAGTAAATTAGACATAATAAATAACACAACAAAAATAATAATAACAATCTTAACTTATCTAATATTTAATTTATTTATTCATATATCATAAATTTATTTATCAATTTTTATTATTTTTATAAGAAATTCTTTTTTAATTTGTAAATTTATTTGATAAAAATGGTAAAAATAAATATATTCATTTATTTATTTATTTAATTAGTTAGTTAATTATTTCTTATTTCTTCCATTTTTATTTAAAATTATAAACTTAAAAACCAATTTGCTAATCCATTTAGTTCTAAATTACTTATTACTCATATTATTTATATTCCATCAATATCAAGCATATACAAATAACTTACGAACTATTTTAACAAATAAATTAATAATTAACTTAAATTAATAAATATAAATGATAAAAAATAAATAATACAAAAAATGAAAATAACAATTTTAGCTTATTTAATATTTAATTTATTTATTAGTTCATAAATTTATTCTATTTTAATTATTATTATTAGAAATTCTTTTTAATTTTTAGATATATTAAATATGATAAAAGTATATTTATTTATTTATTTAGTTAGTTAATTATTCAATTTTTTATTTAAATTGTTAAGATTTAATTACTAATTTATCAATCCATTTATTTCAAAATTGCTTAAATTTCTTGTCATCAAAATTTTAACTGTTCGATTAGAATTATTTGTAGCATTTAGAATTTATTTTATATTCTTATATAAATGGATCAATTACCATTCATTAGCTTTATTATAAATCTAGGTCAGATATTTTTGCAATGTTAAATTTAAATTCACCAAATTATATATCACCCTTCTTCTTTTCTTCTTTAAAAATTTTATGACATTCATCAAGTATCCCTTTCTTGAAAAATTCCATCATTTTCTAATCAAGATAAAAAAACATTTAAATTATTGAAAGTTAGAAAGGAATTTATTTATTTATTACTTGCATATCATAGATAGATAGAATTATATCAGAACAGAGAGTTAGCATTTTGATAATTACTGAGTAGAGAATCTGCTCACCTTCTAAAGTTATTTCAAATTTATTAAATAATTATATTTAGATATTATAAAAAGTTAATAATTAATTAAAATTAATACCAAATAAAAAGAGGTCTAAAATTCTTTTCTAAACAGTCTTAGGAGCATTATATAGCAATATTGTAAAAAAATATTATGAGAAGCAAGAATAGCTATCAAGCTTTGTTATAAATTGATAAAATTATTCATTAATAAATTTAAAAAATATACCCTAATTTATTTTTTCTATAAACTATGATTGCAAATAAAAGTATGTTAAATATATTTTTTATACAAAATTTTCTGTAAAGCTATTAAATGCTAAAAATAATATGTAGATAATTTAAAAAATTAGGGTATGTTGTAATTTAGGTAAAATTTTCTTTTGAAAATGTAAAAGAATAATAATTGCATACTCCAACATCAGCTATATGTTAAAAAATTTGAGGAACATACTCTTTCATTTTTTAATCCAGAGTTTTAATCATTTGATGTATTCCAGGAGTTCCATCTAAAAAAAGAATTCTCCAATTTTTAACATGCATAATATGCACTAGAATCCAAAAGGTATTTTCTTCATATTCCTTGTTAATAAATTCTACTTCTAAATCTTTTTCATTGTCTGGATTTAAATGGACAAGAAGACTTGCAGCTATAAAATTCATTCCCTAAGTATATCCTATTTCTTAATCAAAATGTGAGTAGGCTCTTAGTACTCTAAATAGTTTTTCTCTTCCTTCATATATCTAAATTAATTTTGAAAAAATATTTTAAACTATTTTAAATTGATCTAAATTAATGAATAAAAAGTATTAAAATAAATGTCATAGTTATTAATTAATATAAACTGAAATTTAAAAATGTAATTAGAAATCCAAAAATTGTATTCATACTTTATCATGCTTATCATAAATTTAAAAGAATCTCATATCTGAAAAAGTTCTATTAAGATCCTTTAATATTAATTTATCGCTAGGACCTTCTGTTTTTGACATAACTTCATAGTTAAACATTTTGTTTTATATTTTTAACTCCTCAACTTTTGACAAAATCAGCCATACATCTTTTCGGCTTAAATATTATTTTTATACAAAAATTAAAATTCTACATTTTTGTTATTTATATATTACACATCATATGGTATTCCCTTCAATAAACTAAATTAGATTCGCTGATTTTAAAATTCTTCTAATGATTTTTTAACTACTATCTATTTCCATTCATCACTTGAAAGAACCTTAATCTCCTCATCTTGGTCAAGAAGAATTAAATAATCACTAAATTCGTTTTCATAAATCATAAATTTTTAATTTAAAATGAGCTATTCTTAAATAGACATTATTCTTCCTCTTTATGCAAATTATTGCTACTAATTTTCTTAATCTAATTGATGGTGCTATTATTTGTCTTGAGAGATGCATTCTTTTTTATTCTAATCTATTTATTTTTATTTTTAAGATTGACAATTTCTAGAAGCTTAATCATTCTGCTGTTGCTGCCTATTATATTTTTACTAGTTATTTACACTCTCATTTTCATCTGGATTTGTAAAAAATCCCATAATCTTTTTAAACATTTCTGCTGTAAACTAAAACAAAATATCAAATCTATTCTTAAACAAAGTTAATTTTTGTAATATCTGATATAGTAATAATTAGTTAATAATTATTTTTTTTAAATTACTCTAATTTTTTGATCGGATATATATATTTCAGCTTTTTCTGATTAACTTAATATTCTAAAATTGTAGTAAGTTTATTTGATATCGAATAATGCAATTTAGAACAGTAATTAAACCAAATCGGGGTTGGGGTTGGGGTTGGGGTTGGGGTTGGGGTTGGGGTTGGGGTTGGGGTTGGGGTTGGGGTTGGGGTTGGGGTTGGGGTTGGGGTTGGGGTTGGGGTTGGGGTTGGGGTTGGGGTTGGGGTTGGGGTTGGGGTTGGGGTTGGGGTTGGGGTTGGGGTTGGGGTTGGGGTTGGGGTTGGGGTTGGGGTTGGGGTTGGGGTTGGGGTTGGGGTTGGGGTTGGGGTTGGGGTTGGGGTTGGGGTTGGGGTTGGGGTTGGGGTTGGGGTTGGGGTTGGGGTTGGGGTTGGGGTTGGGGTTGGGGTTGGGGTTGGGGTTGGGGTTGGGGTTGGGGTTGGGGTTGGGGTTGGGGTTGGGGTTGGGGTTGGGGTTGGGGTTGGGGTTGGGGTTGGGGTTGGGGTTGGGGTTGGGGTTGGGGTTGGG